>NC_134716.1:16339545-16642575 GCF_049634645.1 Pelodiscus sinensis
CACAAGCCCCCCCAATTCCCCTGATGCCGCTCTGCACTCTTAAAGGGACATAGAGGAGCCGGTGCACAAAGACACTGGCTCAGTCTCTGGTCCCCTGTTGGGTCTCAGGACAACCCTCTCCCTCCTTCACAGCTACTCTGCATTCTTAAAGGGACAGATAAGTGGCAACCTGTCCTGTGGGTCTCTCTCACTTTAAGAGTGCAGAGCGGCAACAGGGGGGATGGCGGGGTTGTGCTGAGAGAGATTCACAGGACGAGCAGCTGCTTTGCCCCTTTAAAAATGCAGAATGGCAATGGGTGGGGGAGGGTTTGTGTTGAGACCTGGCAGGGGACCAGAGGCTGAGCGAGCGTCTTTGTGCACTGGCTCTTTGTCCCTTTAAGGTGCAGCGTGACAACGGGGGGTGGGGGAGAGTGATTGGATAGTTGAGAGTGACTACTCGACTACTTGTTCACATCCCTAGTACTACCAGGACATGGAGGCACACGAAGTTCATATGTGTACTCAAAGTAATTCAGTGGGCTGCAAATGTAGCTTAGTTTTAATATTATATATATCTTCCCTTTCAATATTGGAAAGTCCAAAGCATTCAGCATTGTATGAAAGTGTGAGAGCAGGAAATGTGAAACTGGCTCTAAAGAAACTAGCTTTGATTCATTGTCTGGTCTGACTGAAGGGGGGCTGCATAAATTTACCCAGGCCTGTAGTATCTGGGCATCTCACAAATGGATTATATCTGTTCAAGTCCCTTGTGTGACAGGGAAGTATCCCATTTTACAGAACTGAAGCATAGAATAGATTAAATGGTTTGCCAAGGTAACACAGGAGGTCCTGTGGGTGAACCAGAACATGGACCCAGAACTCATGGGTCCCAGTCCAGTGCTGTCCCATACATGCTAAAATGTAAATTCGTGTTTTGTATCTGTTTCATAATCTCTAGGCCCTGATTCTGTAACTGAATCCATATTGGTGCAGCTCTCACAGGTTGAACTTCTCTAGTTCGGTAATCTCTGGTCTGGCAACATCCATAGTCTGTCATGATTTTAGTTAGCCGGATGTCCACTTATCATGGGTGTAGTCAAGTTTCCTGCTGTTCCATAAAGTTTATTTACAGCCACTAGTCCTGGCTCTCAGTGTTTTGTGCTGTTATTTAGCTCTAATTTACCCCTAAATGACTTCTAAGAGCCTTGTAAGCAGTGGAAGTGTTGGTAATGCTGCCAGACAATATTGACCTCCTGTGATCTGGCAAATTCTCTGGTTTGGCATCAGTCAGGTCTGGACTAGAAAGGTTCAGCCTGTAGCTTCAGGGAATCATGTTCATGGCTTTGATTGCAGGGCTGGGCTGGGCCCAAAAGCATAAATAGGAAGAAAAATTGAGGGGATTTTTTTTAAATGCAGGATTTTTTATCTCTATAGTTATCCTTTTAATAAAGGAATACATAAAAATTCTGGATTGAAAATTACTTCAATCAGAAATGGTGACAATCTAATAGTAATGGTGTTGACCAGTTTTACATTAGGATGTATACAGTAAACACTGTTTACACTGATTCTGCATTGAAGTATCTTGCATCTTATATTGGCAAATACTACCATTTCTGCAAAGATGGTGCTATGACTGATGTCTTTGGATCCAATGTATGTGTTTTAAATCAGCAGGGAAGACTGTTGGAAAATATTACAAGACACAGCCAGATTAAGACTATGGTTTGTTCAATTGCTCTTTCTGAAATTGTCCACATTTGTAATATTATGAATGGTTAACAGAGCAGACCTATAACTCTGGAATTTAAAAAATCATCATCAATACTATGTTTGCTTTATATTCTCTTCCCCCAAAGAACCACAAAACAGTGAGATAGTTTTGTTGTGAGCAGTGCTTACTGCAGAAAAACCTGGAGCGATGCAAGTGAGTGTGAGGCTACGGATGTTAAAAATATTTTTTAAAAGAATCAAACCTGATTGACTAATTTGGCCCCTTGCCCTCTTTTATAAAAATCTCAAAGATTTGTCTTGCAATGCACAAAACTTTTAATTCACACTGAAGTAACTCACCACTTGCTTTTATAGTTGCCTGAGAAGAAGTTAGCTCCCAGTATTACCACTCAGCGCATGTAAAAGTTGGGAGACAGCAAAGAAAGAGACTAAATCAAACACTTAGCTGGAGAGGAGGCACAGAAGACAAACAAAAAAGAATCCAATTACTTTTATGTTTATTTTGCTAAATGGTTTTTCTGTAAAAGACTTGAGAGGAAAATATTTTTTCAACTTGTTTTTCCTCTTTATCAGACTGCTGGGAGCAGACAATACCATATGACTAACTGTACATTGCTGTTGATACTTCTGCTAATGCCAATTAACCTCCTGCTACAAATATCAACAAAGCACAGCCTGGGAGCTGACTTTGACTGCCTGTAATTTTTTTAAAGGCCTAACCAAACAACCTTTCCCAATCAGGTTGCACTCAGCCATTGTTCATTTCCTTTCTTCTTAGTTGAAATGCTTCACTGGCTGAAAGGCAATTCCTCTTCACCTCCCCCAAATGTTTAACTTGTTCCCTTTACAAACTCAGAGAAAGGTTTGCAGCTAGAGTTCAAAGAGCAGAAATGCTCTGGGCTTTGGACCTTGTTGTTGAAGAGCCCGGAGGAAAACTTTTAGGGCCTGATCCTGTGAAGTGCTGCGGTTTTGCAAACTTTCACCATATCCTAAGGGAGTTGTGGGTATTCAGTAGCTCTGCTAGGCCTTTATTCTTTTTGACATATCTTCTTTGAGTCATCAAGATTTATCAGAACAGGCAGAGTGCACTGACCTGCTCCTAATGACAAGCAACTTTGTTTACATGTTGAGTATTTACAAAGAGGTATATTCCAGGGGGAAATTTTAGGAATTAGATAAAGTAATAACTGTTGTGATGGGATGGGGGAAGAATCAGAAAGAGGGCTTTGCTTCAGTCTGAAAGCCTAATAGCCTTCATTACAGGCTAAAACCACCTGGGGTCTGATTTTGTCTCCCAGGAGCAATGATACAGGCGTGGTACACAGTAGCACTAGATATTGATAATAGTTTTTGAAACTAGGGCCTTCAGTGTGGCAGTACAGACTTTTGGTACTTAAGGTAAAGGACTAGGAGCAAGATCTAAAGCCTACTGAAATCAGTAGAATGATCACAACTAAATTCAATGGGCTACAGATAGGGATCAGTTATCCTTACTTGTGGGTCAACCAGAAAGGAAAGAGATGTGACACAAACTAAAACACGCAAGTCATTTAAAGTAAAAAGATCATTAACAAGGCTCAAATGTACCATAACCTGTAACTCTTTCCATTGCAGGCTCCAGTTGGGTTCTGTGCTAGTTGTTACCACAGCACTGTTTGTTTTATGCTTGTATGTGTGTCAAAGCAGGACTCCATGTTTTCAGATGACCAGAAAAGACAAAAAGCTGGGTTTGTCTCCCTATAGAGTTTCATCCATGTAAACAAAAGGTGATTTTTGATCATATTAGTTAAACTGGAGCAAAAGCCTCTGGGACACTTAGGCTATGTCTAGACAACAGGGTTTTTTCCAAAAAAAGTGGCCTTTTTTCTAGCCTGCCGCTGCATTCTTTTGAAATTAAATCGAAAGAACAGGGCGGTTTTTCTGACAGCGGTAAACCTCATTTTATGAGGACGAATGCCTTTTTTCAAAAGAGCTCTTTCGAAAAAAGGCGTTCTTGAACACAAACAGTGCTTTTTCAAAAGAGAGCATCCAGATTGCCTGAGTGCTCTCTTTCAAAAAAGCGGATCACTTTTTCGAAAAAAGTTATGGCTGTCTAGATGATCACTTTTGAAAGAAGCTTTTTTGAAATATTGTTCGAAAAAAGCTTCTTTCAAAAGAAGTGTGTAGTCTAGACATACCTTTAGGGTACATCTACACTACAGGATAAAATCGAGTTAAGATAGGCAACTTCAGCTACGTTAATTGTGTAGCTAAAGTCAAAGTACTTTAACTCGGCTTTTGGTGCTGTCTATACTTCAGGAAGTCGAAGGGAGAATACTTTTCCTTCGACTTCCCTTGCTCCTCATGAAAACAGGGTAACTGGCATTGATTGGAGCGCCCCTCTCACTTTGAATTAGCTGTCTTAACTAGACCACTAACTAATTCGAACCCTGAAAGATCGACATTGGCAGCTTTAATATTCCTCTGTAGTGTACAGATGTACCCTTTTAGATTGGTTTAAATCAACTTCTTTCCAGAGTAGTTGAAAAACAAATTAAATTCTGAATTAAAAAAGAAAAGCTTCTGAATTGGGATGAAAACCTGAAATTTTTTATGGAATGAAAATTATTGAAAAAAATTATTTGGAACCATCAAATAATAATTGGATAGAGTAAAAATGTTTTCACTTTATCATTTGACGAATGCCATTTGACTCTTAATACATCAATGTTAAATATATAATATATTGACCATATATATAATACAATTGAACCAATTTTAATCTGAAGATTGAAATTTATCAATGAAAAATCAAATCAGTTTTGACATTGCAATTTTTTTCACATTTCATTCCTGTAAAATGGTTCAGTTTGAAACTTCATTTTTCCCCTAGAAAATTGTTTAATCAATTTTCAACCAGGTCTACATATTTAGTTTACGTGATTATGAAATTGTTATATCTTAAAATGAGGTAGATATAAGGAAATCTAGGTTCAATTCTGGGTTGGCTGCTAACAGTCAGAAATAAAAATTGGGCTGTCTCAGTTTTCCCATCTGTAAAACAGATACTTGTGGGATTTTATTCATAAATGTTTATCAAGTGCACTGCGACTCTCAGATGGAAGACACTCTAGAAATAGAAAGTTATTTAAATTTTTGAAGATCCCTGTTATAACTGATTGGCTTGAAAGAAGGTATTAGCACAAAATACTATACAGTGTCCATTTGGATATGCCTCAGGGCCATCATTTTGTTCTGCATTAAAGACAATGATATGAAATTAAAGCAATCTCAGCTATGTGGTAAATTATTCCATATCTTCTGGTAGCATAGGAAATAAAGTTCAAACAATATTTTTCATTTAATGAAATATTTTAGAAACAATCAAAAGCTCAGTCAAATCACTTTGTTTACAAATCAAGTGAAAATTAACTCTGTTCAGAAACTTAATCAGGCACAATTAATATAATATTGCATGTTCATATGTTTTCTACCTTAGTGTAGAGATCCCCATATGCATTATCTTCAGGAACGGAGAATTTGAACCGTAGCTGTTTTCAGAGAAATTCAGTCTTCCAGATATCTTTTTTAGGTGCTTGACACCTCCCATTCAATACAACCAGACACAGCAGAGAGAAATTTCTACCTGTTTATTGTAAGATTTGGTGTCAAGCTGCATCTTTTAGCTTGCTTGCAAGAACTCATATGGGACAAAATATCAATTTATCAATCCTAGTTCTTTCTCACAGCCAGAATACGCATTCTGCCTTCAGAATTGATGACCACAATATTCTTTGGTCTGTGGCTGCTGCCTGGTACATGTTTCTTCAGATATAAACTTTTGATTTAAAGTGGTTCTGGCTGAAAGAAAGGAGATAATGCAATATAATAAAGTATGAATCATTTCTTTTTTGCATTTTGCACCTCCTGTGAAAGAAAGAATTATTCTATTCCTTAGTCTGTGTCTATGTAGTAATAATACCTAGCACCTATATTGCGCCTTATAATGTTTTTTTGAAGTTAAACATCAGTCTGTTAATTCTCTAAGGGTATGTCTACACAGCACACCTATTTCGAAATAAAGTATTTCAGATTTTTTTTTCAAAATGGCAAGTCGACACTGCAAGGAAGTATCAAAATTAGTCCAAGGCAGGTTTCCCTAATGTGGACATGCTATCTCGAATTATAGCCCCAGGAGACACTGAGGAATAATTATTTTGAATGCCCCAGGGAGGAGCTATTTTGAAATAGCAGCAGTGGAGTGCCACACTACTGCTATTCCAAAACAGCTATTTCAGAATAAGTGTTCTCTCTCATGGAATGAGGTTTACAGATTTTGAAATAAGCTGTCCATTATTTCAAAATTATTTCAAAATAACGGAATTGCTGTGTAGACACCCACATGGTTATTTTGAAATAACGTTAGTTATTTGAAAATAACTGTGCTGTGTAGATGTGCCCTAATATCTATCTAATTTGATTAATATTATTATATCCCTTTTCCAGGTGGGAAAGTGGAGGGTGGGTGTTTGATGGCAAATTCAGAGGTGATGTTTCATTTTTAGGATGTCTTAATTTGAGACCTCTCTATACTTTGGATTCATTAATTATATCAGCATAATTAAAGTGGCAAAAACACTCCTATGATTTTCCACAAAATCATCTGCTTTTGTGGAAAAACTTGCCAGCTGTCTACACTGGCTGCTTGAATTTCCAGAAAAGCACTGACAATCTCATGTAAGATCGTCAGTGCTTTTCCAGAAATACTATGCTGCTCCCATTCGGGCAAAAGTCTTTTTCCAAAAGACTTTTGTGCAAAAGGGCCAGTGTAGACAGCACAGTAGTGTTTTCTGCAAAAAAGCTCCGATCGCGAAAATGGCGATCGGGGCTTTTTTGCGGAAAAACGCGTCTAGATTGGCCATGGACGCTTTCCACAAAAAGTGCTTCTGCGGAAAAGCATCCTGCCAATCTAGACGTGCTTTTCCGAAAATGCTTTTAACGGAAAAGTTTTCCGTTAAAAGCATTTTCGGAAAATCATGCCAGTGTAGACGTAGCCCTAGTGTACGTGCAGTTGTACCGGTATAGCTTATTTTGGTCTAGGAGCCATAAAGATACATGTTTTACAAATGAAATGTTTAGGTTTTTTTTATCTGTCTGTCTGTCCATCTGTGCAAGAACTCCTCCAACACAGTAAGAGCTGGGGCCACAAATTTGGTAGGCAACTTCCTCTTACCCTAACTTAAAGCAAGCTCAGGGTTTGGTTGTGCTGGGAACACAGGAAGTGACAGGAATGGGACATCCCTTCTTCCCCACCCCCACAACATGGAAAGGGAGAGGCAGAAAGAGGAGGGTCATGATCCTCACACTCATCACTGGGGGCAGCAAGCAGGGATGGGATACAGCAGAGTGAGCACTGGGGACAGCCACACCAGCGTGAGACTGACTGGCGGGGGATAGGACTCTGTATGTTGCCTGCCAGGCCACCTACCACGGGTAAGGTTCACCTCCCTCCGCTCTCCGCAGCTACAGGATTTGGGCATTACCCCTCACCCTGCTATGGGGGCCTTCAGACTCCCCCTCACCTGCCACAGGCAGGTGGAGATTCCCCCATCCTCCTCCCCCCGGCTGTGAGATTCCTATGAGGCCTAGCAATTTCTTCATCTCCCGTTCACCTGGAGCATTTGGGTGTGGTGATTCCTTCCCCACCCTTCCCTCAGGCCTCCTCACGGAGACTGGGGATTCTCTTCCAAATAAATTTGTTAGTCTCCAAGGAGCCACAGGACTCCTTGTAGTAAATAAAAGAAAAACACAGATTTTAAATGCAAAATCCATACTATGCAAAAAAACTAAGAAAAAAGTATTATTATATAGTACTAAAACAATCCTGTATAAATTATAACTAATTAACCCTCTCATCACACCTCTACGCAAAACACAATTACTTGGAGTTTGTGCAGGAAGGAAGGAATTTCATCCTTAAGTATTAAATGCCTAACTACACTGATTAATAAAACATAGTATTTATAATTCATTCTCTTCTAAGTAAAAAGTCAACAAGAGTATTAGCCCATAGTGATGCTTTTCAAATAGTAAAATATCTGAATAGATAATTTCTCACCTGGATTATATTATTATATCGAATGCTTAGTCCAATACTTTAGCATCCCTCTGTTCTTTTGATCTGCATTAGGTGGTGAGCATTTGACAGACTCTACCACATTTCACTCTGGAACATCTGGGCCTGTAATGGTGTGGTAGTGATGATATATATTAACATACCTACTCAGTGAGGTGCAATGTGTTTGCATTTATATGTTCCAGGGTCTGAAATCTTACATGGTATTTGTGGCTTTTGGTTGTACCCTTCCACCTTTTCAGCACAGATTTAAGTTATCCTCTGTTCATTTTCATTGTGGAAAAAATCAATTTCCATTTATACTTTCCAAAAGAAGATGACAGAATGATGGAATCAACAGAAAACTGTTCCTGCTGAGTAACAGTGGCTACTATAAAAGCTTTGCTAAATAAACATAAGTATCTTAAGTATCCAACAGTCACTGAAGCCACTAGGATTTTTTCCCATGACTTCAGTTAGGTATTTGATGAAGCCACTAGTGCATGTTGATGAGGTGATTAGGTTGGGGAAAATGGCTTTTCAGTTTGGTTGACATTACATGATATAAATGAATTCTTAGTATTAATTAATTAAGAAGATAAAAAAGGCATTTTATTGCCCCATCTTGCACTGTGAATATATCTGTCTAGAGTCTAATACCTGCATGCATATACATACACAAAAAAATTTACTTTATTGGGTTTTTTTACTCCTATATTTTCTATATCAACAAAAGTGACCTTTTATGTAATTTGGGGAGGAGGCAAGACAAAAGAATTCATTTTGCCTTTATAAGGGGGCTTTTCTGAAATAGTTATAGCGACCCAACCTTTTTTATGTATCCTAACCCTCAGAGGTTCTGTACCTAAGTGATGGAATTCTGGCAATATGACTGAAAGTGAATCTAAGGAAGATCCTACACTGTGGTATTTGTGTGTTACCACTACAGTTGGAATTAATATATATTTAAATATGAAGAACAGAAAATATAGTACAGATGCTAATTTTCAGAAAAAATTGTGCAAATATTAAAGTTTTGACTGGATGATAAAATAGATGGGGAGACACTTCGTATATATGAAAATAGTTCCTTTAAGTTTACTTTCCTATGTAAACAATTGTATATAATTTGTAAAATGTTAATATAATACATTAAGCTTTATCTTTTCTCATTTTTTTTCTTTAAAATTAAGAAATATTACTCCAAGTGATAACATTTAAGTGCTACAACAGCAAAATAACTGGGGAAGAATAAGTAATTCCTGCTGCTTGATTATACAAACTGCAGTACAATTAGATTTGGTCTCTTCTTGGATTAATTTAGTGTATCCCCCTTAGGAGAGATCCATTCACCATATTTAATTTAGCTGTAATACAATGTTGTAAATATTTCCAAAAAGGAAAGCTTAATGGATTGAAGACATGCATGAGAAGCTTCTTATTTTTGTTCCTACCTCGTTTAAAGCTGCTTTGTTTCAGTTGCACTAAAACTACTTAAGGGGAAAATTAGGTTTCCCAAAATAATCTTGGTTGTGTCCTTAGTGTAGAGAGTTTGTTAATAGACGTTGCTGGTCACAAGGGGCCCTGATCCAAGTGCTGCTGAAGTCATTGGAATCTCTCTGTTGACTTCCATAGAGCTTTGGATAAAGTCTCCAGATTCTAAGGCTTTGTCTGCACTATAGTCTATGTCGGCAAAGCTTCTGTTGCTCAGGGAGGTGGGTTTTATTACACTAAATACCCTCACAAGTGTGGCAATGATACAGCTGCATTGGTACTGTTGTGCTGCTGCAGCGCTGTACATATAAGCCAAGGGTGGGCAATAATTTTCGCATGGGGGACACAATGAATTTTGGTATGTGTCACAGTCAGTCTCCATTCTTCCCCCCCCCCCCCCCCAGAAGAGGCAGGTCCTGGGATGTAAGGGGTGAGGTGGGAGTGGGGGATTAGCCTCCCCCCAGAGTTATTTGGAGCCAGAGGCTTTGAATTAAAAGCATAGCAAAAGATTTGCAGCTCCTGACCCTGCTGCCATCATGTTCCTTGGCAGCTTCCTAGGGTTGCTGTGGCTAGATAAAGGGCTCACAGCTCTGGCCCTTGCCGAGGTAGCATCACGACTGAGAGTTGCAAGCCTTTTAAACAGGACCCTGCTGCCTGAGACACCACTTGGAAATTTGGTGGCATGGGCAGCAGGATATGAAACAAAAGTGGCCAGATACAGTCCATGAGCTGGATCAAAGTGTTAGGCAGGCTCGATCTGGCGCCTGGGCCACATCTTGCCCAGCCCTGGTATAGACAAAGAACTGCATTCCTCAGAATGACCTGCTGCAAGTAGGGCTGCTCAGGTAAGGGAACACAGAAACTGTCCCATTTGGACTTGCAAAGTATTCTCTGCAGCTGAACAAGGGCTGAGTAGAATCTGGACCTAGATGTGCTCTAAGCATGTATGCACCAGTATCCTGTCTTAACACGTTCAATATTGGTATCCTTGAGCATTCAAAGGCCAGGATATTTTAAAAAAATAGGCTAATTTTATTTGTTCCTGGTTTCTAACTCTGTCAGGTTTTATTTTCAGGGTTGTCTCTGCAGGAATAACTTACCTTTTTCCTGAAAGTTGACATTCTTATATAAGCTAATGAACTCCAGAAGCTAGAGCCTTGTTAACAACAACTATGAAACATATTAAGAGTGAAAAAAATCATAAAAGTTGTCAGTACCGTAGGTGAACATTTGGTCCCTGTGAAGTCAATGGGAGTTGCATCATTGGGGACACATTTTCATGTTGTATCTTTTTTTTCATTTCTTTCTCAGGCAAAACTTTGATAGTGAAGTTCATGGGAATTTGCTACAGCAGGGTCCTGTGCATCCATTTTCAGCAGCTGTTGAATTACTTAACCATTTGTCTCAGACACATGCACATGCCAGTGAGCTAAGACACTAAGTATGTTTCTTTTCTTTCATTTCAAATGGTGGATCTTCATTGTTTTCTTTAAAAAAAAAAAAGTAAAAATTGACCTTCATGCATCACCAACATTGCACCATTACAATGTTAAACCTATAAAAATGCAAAAGTTAAGGGGAGAGATATTCAAGTAGCACAAAGTCTCCTTAGAAGCCAGTTTCTACAGTTGTGTTAACTGAACAGCATTGTACATGTGTAATATTACTCTTCCTGTTTTTCCTTTTAAATGCATTGCTTAATACATTGCTATGAAGTCAATTACTTTAATAAAATATTATGTGAGGTGTAGGCATGCCAGCATTGCTGTTACAGGTTTAACTTTCAGATGTTCTGATTTTTTTTCTTTCACTATGCAGGCTTATTGTTGCTGGTCCATGGTTGTTTTTACTCTTAGTATCTTTTGCCATGCTGATGACACAATTGGCTTTGTTAAGGATAGAAGTCAAGATTGGTGTACTGGGACCCATGACTCAGGCACTGCCTTACTCGAGCAGAATTGTAACTGTCTGGTTCTGCTAGAAAGGGAACGCATTATAAAAACATTAGCACTTAAGCAAGGCTTTAGGGTAAGCAAATGTGATAACAGCAGTAAGAGAGAATAGCTGCTGAAATTCAATCCTATACCCTCAGTAAAGTGATTTTATAGCCCTAGTTATTCTATTAGTGCACCTTGCAGGTGTGCAATTATCACATGCAAAGGTGAACTCATGTAGAGTTGTTCTATCTAGTTCTTGCTCTGTTGCCCACACAAAATACCCACACTCTCCGGGGTTCCCACCTTTACCCGTTCCTAGGGTTCAGACATAACCCTCTCGAAATAGGCACCCACCCTTACCCTTCTTCAGCCTTAGACATAACCTTACACTTTGTGGGTTTGTGGGGTCTTTCACCAGTGAAGAGCCTTACACAGTACAGGCAGTCCCCGCAGTTACGAACGGGGTTTGCTGCCCGTCTCCCTGGTCTGCTGGGCAGCAAAGCCTCTGAGGATGCCGGCAGTGGGACAGCCGCGGCGCGTCTTGGCTGTCCGCTGCCCGTGTGCTCCGCGGCTTTGCTCCACGTCTCTCCAGACCAGGGAGACGGGGAGCAAAGCCGGGGAGCATGCGGGCAGCAGACAGCCCAGACGCGCCATGGCTGTCCCACTGCCGGCGTGCTCCGCGGCTTTGCTCCGCTTTGCTCCCCGTCTCCCTGGTCTGCTGGTCTCCAGCAGACCAGGGAGACGCGGAGCAAAGCCGCAGAGGACCCGGGCGGCGGAACCGCGGAGCGTCTCAGTCCCCCGCCCGCGTCTCCCTGGTCTGCTGGGGAGGGGGGGCACAGCTAGTACGCCTCTGCCCCCTGCAGTAAAGGCTTTTCTCCGGACGCCTGTGGTAGAGCAGCTGGGGCGCTGCCGGTTGGTCCTGCAGCGCCGCTCTGGGCGCTACTGGACCAACCCAGCAGCACCCCAGCTGCTCTGCCCCAGGCGTCCCCAAGTCAGACGCTGCTGAAACTGACCAGCGCTGACTACAGGAAGCCCGAGGCAGAGTTGCTCTGCCCCGGGCTTCCTGGAATCAGCCGCTGATCAGTTTCAGCAGCAGCTGACTTGGGGACGCCTGGGGTTCTTAAATTGAATCTGTATGTAAGTCGGTCAGCCAGTTGAAACTGATCAGAGGCTGATTCCAGGAAGCCCGGGGCAGAGCAACTCTGCCTCGGGCTTCCTGTAGTCAGCCACTGGTCAGTTTCAGCAGCGGCTGAATCTGGACGCCAGTTCCGACTTACATACAGATTCAACTTAAGAACAAACCTACAGTCTCTATCTTGTACGTAACCCAGGGACTGCCTGTAATATCCTTCTTCATCTCTATTTATTAGCAATCATCAAAAACAGATGCACACACCAGGCACACAGTGCTCACCACTCCCGGGTTAGATCTATACTGCAGGCTTCTTGCACAAGAAGCTTTTTGCGGAAGAGATCTTCCGCAAAAACTTCTTGCACAAGAGAGCGTCCAAACTGCATGGATGCTCTCTCGCAAGAAAGCTCTGATTGCCTTTCACAGAATGGCCACCAGGGCACCTGTGCTTCTTTCGATAGGCTGTTTTTGTGCAAAAGAACCCTGTTTCCCATCGACACACACCTTTTTGCGCAAGAGCTCTTGCGCAAAAAGGCTTATTCCTTGTAGAAAGAGGAATATCTATTGCGCAAAACCCCCTCTCTTATTCTGATTTATTGTAAATTTACTTGTGCAAAAACGTGCTTGCAGTGTGTATACTGCACGAGTTTTTGTGCAAAAATGGTTGTTTTTGTGCAAAAACTCTGCAGTCTAGACGTAGCCCCAGTGAGAGAGATGAACTCTTTTTGATGGCCAGTCAGGATCATGCCCATCTGGGGGACTCCAGTTTCTGCAGGTGTCATTGGCACAAGGCTGAGGTCTGGCAGCTCTGATCTTGGAGCTGTGTCTTAAAGTTGGTTCCCAAAGAATTTCCTTTTGGACCCCAGTTTATATAATGAAACCTGAATCCTGCTTAGCTCTACCTTAAACCAATTATTTCAGTTTAATTTTACTAATCAATCTTAACATGCTGTAACATAATTACTTAACCAATCATACACCACCACCTTAGTTGATTTACACCTAGCACAATTAATTATATAGTAGACAGAAACAATTAAAAGCCAGGCAGAAAACATACAGACAAACAGTAAGAAAGTGAGAATCATAATCATAGAATGAGGATTTCACAATAATAAATAAACAGTTTCTTGCCAGATGAAATGCTGCTAAACTAAGTTTTCTTTACCCATCTTGAGATCTGTTTCTGTGTCAGTGGGGTCATTAGGACAGGGTCTACTTCTTAACAGCCTAGTGTGACCCTATTTTAATGCAATTTAGATGGAATGTGAGTATGTGACCAAGCTTTACAGCTAATGGCTGCTGCTCTTCAGCCTGCTGCAGGGAAGCTTTAGGCCAGCCATGGCCAACCCGCGACTCGCAAGCCGCATGCGGCTCTTCCCCGCTCCGGGTGCGGCTTGCAAAGCCCCTTCCTCCCCCCAGCTCGTAAAGCCGCCCCCATGCCCCTGAAAACAGCCCTCTCCTCTCGGCTCCCTGTGCTCACTGGGGCAGGGGAGCTGTCCAGTGCATCCATTAAAGATGGAGTATTAAAGATGGTGTCGGCCAGCAGAAGCTTGATGTGGCCAGAAAGCCTCTAAACATGTTTTCTTAAAGGGGCAGTCCCCCTTTTATTTTTATTTTTTTTGGCTTCACAACTTTGCCCCAGCTCTTTGCGCT
Organism: Pelodiscus sinensis; assembly: GCF_049634645.1. Lineage (NCBI taxonomy): Eukaryota > Metazoa > Chordata > Testudines > Trionychidae > Pelodiscus > Pelodiscus sinensis. Next base: position 16,353,572 of record NC_134716.1, read on the forward strand.
GGATCCACTGATATGTTGGCTCTTTGCCCAGAATGGGTTGGCTACCCATGCTTTAGGCCTTTCAATATGGCCTTTCAATACAGGCCTTGCAATATGGAAGGCTACAGCTTGGGTACAGAGAAAACAAGGAGCCTCTCTCCACTTTGCAATACGAACTGAGATGGTTTCTGTTTCTTTACTTAAGCAGAACTACTTGCTGCAAGTCATTCTGAGAAATACAGTTCTTAGTTTATATATAGAGTGCTGCAGCAGCACAACCCAATGCAGCTGTATCACTACAGTGCACGTGATAAAGATGCTCAGCGTAAAAATACCCATTTCCCTGAGCAATGGCAGTTTTACCAAAATAGGCTATAGTGTAGACCAAGCCGTAGCATCTGGAGGCTTTATCCAAAGCTCCATGGAAGTCAATGAAAAGATTCTAATGATAAATTACTGTAGTGAGTAGTTTGTCAACCACCACTAATGAAACACTGTAGAACCTCTTGCTGGCCACCAAATAACACTAGTGATACCAGTAGATTATGTGGAAATGTTTGAGGTCATGGAGGCCAGATCAGGTTTGCTGAGCCAAGAAAGCAGAGTCAGGGTCTAGGGGGGAAAATAAGTGAACATGACAAGAACTGGGGACTGTGCTGATTTAAAGGGTTTGACAAGATTAGGATTTAAAGGTATAATATTTGATGTTAGTTAAAGCATTCTGAAACTTAAATGTATCCAAGTGGTGTAGATGTTAACATGTGCTAATTGGCTTGACCTGAAGTCAAGGCATTTGACAACCTATCCTCAAATCCTAATCAAGACATTAGTGTGGGATGAAACCTCAGAGAGTACAGGCCCAGTCAGAGATTACGCCAGTAGCTGTGGAAGGTCTAAGAAGGCAGAAATAATAGGAATCAAGTATTGGATTAGACCTTTGATTCCTATTTCATGTCACTCATCAACAACTGGGAATTCTTCACTCCTGCTAGCATTAAACTGACTTTTTTCTACGTTAATTATATACTCACAAGTCTATCTAAATGTGGATGCAGGGCTATAGTCCTTGAAATTAAGTTTCAGAGAGTGATGGATGGCCTTTGAGGATGTGGTCGTTGGGAGAGAGACTCATCTTGATCTGTAGGCTCTTATTTGAATTTCATTATATCTATAATAACAGATTTAAGTCTGTAAATCTGGAAATCTTGGGAGAATAGTTTTGCATTCGAGTGTGGCAGTTGTGTTTTCTGACCTGTCTTGAAGAAGGGCTTGCAGAGGTAGAATAACATGGAAAAAATGTAAGGAAGATTTACACTAATTTCTACTTTTGTTTTCATCCTGCACTCCTTGGAAGAGGAATGTCGGGAGAGAGGGAAGATTTAATTCTTCTTAACCCAGCAGGTAAGGCCTTGTGTACATGAGAAAATTACACTGATTTAACTTGTTCCATTTAAAAAAAAAAAACCATTCAGTTGAAGTGATGCAGATCCCTGTCTAGACACATTTTCATTTGAGTGGTTTATTTTAATGTAACTTGTATTAATTCCTTATGCCTGGTGTATAGTTCAAAGTTTTACCAATATAGGAATATAATTTAAAAACAAAAATTAAAACAAAAACAGATATAACTTTACTGGTAGATCCCTTAGTGTAGACACAATTTAACGGATATAAAGATGACTTATAATGATATTGCTTGCTCCCATTCCTGTACTGGAATAACTATGGTGGTATAAGCACTGTGTCCATGGTCACAGAGAAACACCACTTTAAAAATTCATGCATAATTAAAGTGGTGCCACTTTCTACTGTAGACAAGACCTAATCAGTTGAAGCTAACCTGCAACAAGCCTGGTTTAAACAAAATTGAGAGTGTTCATAGCTTTTTGATCTGCTTGAAATTTGAGCCTTAGTAGTTAGACACAACTTTCTTATGTAGACAAACCTTAGAGAGCTGCCCCTACTCCCTTGGAGGTCAATAGCAAAACTTCCATTGATTTCAGTGGGACAGTTCAGATCCCTGACACATGTATAAGGTCTCATCCTGGCTCTCCCAGGTACAGGTTCTGGGTGATACCAACAGCTCTTCCAGTCCTGAGTCTCCCCAGATCTGTCAACCCTGGCTTCTTAATTATCAGACATTCTAACTGTATCTCTCTGGTTTGTCATCCCAGACATGGGGCATGAAATCAGCTCCCCAGTTATCAGCTCACTTTAGGTATGTCTACACTACAAAGTTAATTCGAACTAACGGACGTTAGTTCAAATTAACTGTGATAGGCGCTACACTAGCGCTCCGCTAGTTCGAATTTAATTCGAACTAGCGGAGCGCTTAGTTCAAACTAGGTAAACCTCATTCTACGAGGACTAAGCCTAGTTCGAACTTACTAGTTCGAATTAAGGGCTGTGTAGACCCTTAATTCGAACTAGTGGGAGGCTAGCCCTCCCCAGCTTTCCCTGGTGGCCACTCTGGCCAACACCAGGGAAACTCCATTGCCCCCCTCCCGGCCCCGGACCTCTTAAAGGGGCATGGGCTGGCTACGGTGCCCGTGCCAGGTGCAAGCCTGCCAGCACACAGCTAGCAGACCCTGCACCTGGCACGGCTCGAGCCAGCCACCCGATGCCCCCCAGCCCTCCCCCTCTTCCCGGGACCAGGCTGGCGGCTCCTGGGAGCTTTCCCGGGACCGCAAGAGGCGGGCACCCGCCTGGTCTAGTGCGGACATTGTGGACCTCGTCCACAACCTCCGCACTAGGCACAGGAAAGTGGCCGTCTAGGGCAGGTGAGCTGCCAGCCTGGCCACCCAAGAGCAGGTGTGCATGAAAATCAAGGTGGTCCACTGAGACCCCCGACCCTGAGCCCTGAGCTTACAATGGCCGTACTGGGTCAGACCTAAGGTCCATCTAGCCCAGTAGCCTGTCTGCCGACAGCGGCCAGCACTAGGGACCCTGGAGTGGATGGACCGAAACAGTGATCAAGGCATTTGTCTCATGCCATCCATCTCCAGCCTTCCACAAACAGAGGCCAGGGACACCATTTCTACCCCCTGGCTAATACCACTCCATGGACCCAACCTCCATTACTTTATCTAACTTCTCTTTAAACTCTGTTATAGTTCTATCCTTCACAGCCTCCTGCAGCAAGGAGTTCCACAGGTTGACTATTTGCTTTGTGAAGAAGAACTTTCTGTTATTAGTTTGAAGCCTGCTACCCATTCATTTCATTTGGTGTCCTCTAGTCCTTCTATTATGGGAACTAATGAAGAACTTTTCTTTATGCACCCTCTCCACACCACTCGTGCTTTTATAGACCTCTATCATATCCGCCCTCAGTCTCCTCTTTTCTAAGCTGAGAAGTCCCAGTTTATTTAGCCTCTCTTCATATGGGACCTGTTCCAAACCCCTGATCATTTTAGTTGCCCTATTCTGAACCTTTTGCAAGGCCAAAACATCTTTTCTGGGGCAAGGAGACCACATCTGTACACAGTACTGAAGATATGGCGTACCATAGTTTGATACTTCCCCTCCTCCTTCTTTCCCTGGCTTCCCCCTTCCAGCTCCCTCCTCCCAGGTTTCTCCTTCCCCTCTCCCACCCTCTCTCTTCCCCTCTCCCACCTCCTTTTCCCAGTCTCCCCAGAGGTTAATCCCTCCCCCCCCCCAGTTTTGTTAAATAAAGAGAGTTTCTATTTTTGAACACATGTGTCCTTTATTTTTTACATCAGGAAGGGGGGCTAGGTAGGGGTAAGTGGAAGGAGGTGAGGGAGGAATGGGGTACGACCCCCTACGGGGAGGACTGGGGTGGCTCTGCGGGCTCCTTGTGGTGGAAGCTGTCCTGCAGCCCCCCGATTGACCCTCTCCCCCCCGGATGGCAGCCTGCCGCAAGTGCAGTCGGGCTGATGGCCAAGTGCTGTGATGTGCCAAGTGTGGGCATTCAGGGCACTCCAAGACAGGACTGCTTTGCTGTCCCTCATCGAGTTAGACAAGTGAGTTGGGAACCCTGAGAACTGTCTTTCCGGGGTGGGGGTCAGGTCCCTTTAAGCACAGTCCTCGGCTAGCCTGAGGCAGCAGCTCCACGCTCTAAGTCCTAACCTGATACCCTGCCGGCACTGCTTCCAGCCATCCTTAACCCCGGTTCAGGATCCACTCAATGTGGACTTGCTAGTTCGAATTAGCAAAAACCTAATTCGAACTAGTTTTTAGGTCTAGATGCACTAGTTCGAATTAGCTTAGTTCGAATTAACTCATTCGAATTAAGTTAGTTCGAATTAGTGCTGTAGTGTAGACATACCCTTTGACATGTGTGACTCACTCCACAGAGTTTGCATGCCAGAGACCTGCTTGCAGTGAACATACATGAAAAGTTTATTTAACAGAAAAACAGATTCAGAGATGAATAGGAAGGGGAAGCAAAGATATACATTGTACACAGAAAATATACTAAAGATGCAATCTCAGGCTTTTCACTTTTATGTTAGATAAAATCCCTTTTCCAGTGCTGGTTAGCTATTACCTTAAATCCCAATGCATTTCCTAGATCAGTGTTTCTCAATGTAGTCTACAAAACCACTCTGAGAAACCTGCTAACTGGCTCCTCTGGTGGGTTTATTTACCAGCTCCTTGTGGCTCCTATTGGCTGTGGACGGATCCAGTGTTCAGGCACAAACTTATGACTTGAAACTCTCCCCCAAGTTTTGGATACAAAATCTTGGTCTAAACTTGCTTTTAAAAGACTTTTTCCTTTTTCGCCCCCGACCCTTTCAGTCCATGGCAATTTGTGGGTAATCAGGGTGGGAAAACACCCTCCTGATTTAAAGTTCCAGAGTTAGGATGTTCTTTTCAGTTTTGAGTTGCCTTAAACTCTTTTAATTAGCTCTAAGGCTGTGTCTAGACTACATGCCTCTGTCGTCAGAGGCATGTAGATTAGACACATAGGCAAAGGTAAATGAAGCCGCGATTTAACGATCGCGGCTTCATTTACATTTACATGGCTGCCACGCTGAGCCGACAAACAGCTGATCAGCTGTTTGTCCGCTCAGCGCGCTAGTCTGGACGCTCCCCTGCCGACATCAAAGCCCTTTGTCGGCAGCCCTGTTGTTCCTCGTGGGAATTTAAATCGCGGCTTCATTTACCTTTGCCAAAACAACAAATCTACATGGCTCCGTCGACGGAGCCATGTAGTTTAGACGTACCCTAATGGTCCATCTTTGTCTTTTTCAGGACTGGTCAATGGATAGTTACTGGAAGCCAATTTGATGTAAATAACTGGAGGTCCCCCTCTCTGGTTTATTGCTTACCACTCTGCTGTGGAGTTGCACCAAAGAGAACAAGCACAGTTTTCTGTATACACACAAACAAATTCATAACTATTAGTCTGTATACACAGTTCATAATGGCTATCTAGTTCAGAACATCCCAAGTATTCATAAAACTCTTACCTGATATATTTTTATATTGCAGTAACACAGTATGCTTGGTTAATTTGGTGGGAAGGGACTTAGACCTCCTGTTCTCCTTCTGGGGCATCTGGAACAGTGTCTCTCTAGTTTTTCCCACTCCTGAGCAGAATGAATTTTCTTATATGCACCAATGTGGAGGTGATGAGCAACATGGAAATGATGTGAGACACATAATCTTTATATTGGTGCACATAACTAAATTCCTGTGGTGAAGCTGGGGATAAGATCTGAGTGTGGGCTGGGCTCAGACCTGGGGTAGAGGGCTGGTGTTCAAGGGCTCTGGCTGGGTGGGGGTGTGGGCTCTGAGTGGAGCTGGAGAAGTTTTGGGGTGAAGTAGGCAGCAGTAGGACGAGCTCAGGGCAAAGGGTTTGGGTGAAGGTGTTATGCTTAAAAGAAGCACATGGGACCTTTTTCTGGGGGATAAGGCAACATGCTGCATTTATTGATAATATAACAAAGTAGCATATGCATTTACACACACACACACACACACACACACACACACACACACTTCCTGCTGATGGAATAGTTACCAGCCTGTTGCTCGACCCAACCTAATAGCCAGATAGGTCGGGTGCGAGGGAGGGAGACTGGTTCTTGTCAGTCTGGACTGATGCTCCTCTTGCTCTGTATCTTAGCAAGACAGAACCTGAAGAACCATACAAGACACCCTTTCTTTTACAGGATTTTCCTTTCATGCAAGTCTATGCATTTTGCCTTGTCAGGCCTTAACTAGTCATTCAGCATCACAATCAATCTTCCTACAACATAAGCTTATTGGGAAGAAGTTGTTTTTATAGTCATCTGATATCAGTACGCTGATGACCCTTCCTGAGTGTTGTCTTTCCAGCAAAAGTTGTGATTGGTTCCCTTTCAAGGGGTGCTTGCCACTAGCTTCAGGATTAGTCAGTGTGCCCTGGTAATCTTCAGTGTGTTTTCACTTAGTTGATTATTATTTGGTGCTTCTGAGAATCCGGCTCCTCTTCTGACCATTTGAGCATGCATGAGGAGCCTTCACACTTATCTCTCCTAAAACATTCTCTCTCATTCACGCAAACAATACATTTACAGAATTGCAGCATGGAACAAAGGGGTACTTCTAGTCACTTTAACAAAGTTACAAAGTATTTCAACATTAAACTTATTTCTATCTACTACAAAGCCTTACCTAACACTAACTTCACTATGTATTACAATATTCCATCCCTTCACTTTAACATGCTAACATTAAACAGAGCTGGAGCTAAGTTAACAAAACTGCCTGGCCCGTCTGAGGCCTACATCTTCTATTTAAGTTTAATCCAAACCTTTTGCTATAACATACATTTATTACAACTGATTTATTAGTTACAAAATTCCAATTCCAGTGCTAAGGGGGGGGGGGGGGGGAGGGTGTACAGACTCTGGGCTGGGAGTTAGGGTACAGGAAGGGGAACAGGGTCCAGGTTGTAGGTGTGGGGTCTTGGTTTACCTGGGTGCCAGGGATGAGGATTTTAGTCTGCAGGAGGGTGTTCAGGGCTGGGGAAGGCTCCAGTTGGGTCAGGGGTTTGGGCTTACCTGTGTGGCTCCCTATTAGGGACCGCGAAGAGGGGCTCCTCCCTGCTGGTCCCACCAGCTTCAGGGCTTCAGGAGAGCTATCTCTCCCGACTGCAGCCCTGAGCCGCTGTGCAGGCTTAATAGGAAGCTGCATGGTCGCACACCTTAGGGGGAATTTAGGTATGGACCCTGGTTATCACACTTGTCTACTATAGCACAGTACCTGCAAATGCATCTATTAAACTACACATTATAAATAAACATGCAGAGATAAATATCTTTGTTCTTTTTGGCTTCTTGGATCAAAATAAATAAAACTGACAGAGCATGTTAATCTGTGTGAATTCTGCTTTTGAAAAGAGCCTCTTAATGCTAATCCTGACAGATTAATTAGGTTTTCACGTCCATGAACACGGAAAACCCACTGGAAACATCTCTGTCACTGAAGCAGGCTGAGCTCTCTGCCATGAATTTCACAATATATTGTCTTCCTGCAGCATCTGCAGATGCAAAGCTGCAACAGGGGAATTTAAAAAGGTCTTTGCTGTACTGTGCAGTTCTGTAGGTGTAAAGCTCTCCAGTTTATGAATTAACATCCACTAGTACAGTTAACAAGAAATGTTCTTTTAGCAAACAGGGGCAGGCTGCAGTTATTGAGTTTTACTGCCATGAAATTGAAGGAAACAAATTTTAAACTCTCATGCACAAGTATTCATGGAAAGCAATTTTTAAACTTGGTAGTAAACAAACAAAGAGATTAATGTGCCTTTTATAGCCAGAGCTGAACATGCAATTACTACATGTCAGTGATTGCTGTGATGACAGAAATTTAGAGAACAGTGAATGAAATATCTTGGGTAGTTTCCATACACATGGAAATGGCTTGACACAACAGGAGTCCATCAACCCCTTGCCAGTGTCCTGACATGGTGGCAATTAATCGATGCAGCAAGAAGCTCACTAAACCTTTCACAGCCAGAACTGCCAACACAATTGCTTTGTACGAATGAGAGAAATTAAAATTTAACCTCTGCATCCAGCCAATGCATGTCACAGTTCCCTAGCAATGATGCCCCAAGGAAAATATGAGGGGATTAAAAAGGAAAACATTAGAGTAAGAATTTCAAGAGTTCTTTACCCATGTCCAGTTGACCTGAGAAAATTGATTTATGTCACTTGGGCTGTGAGAAATCCACCCCCATAAGGGGTATAGTTAAGCCAACCCAACCCCTCGTCTAGACAGCACTAGGTCAACAGAGTACTTCCATTGAACTTGCTACCACCTCTCATCTGTGTCATTGGGAGAACCACTCCCATAATTATAGGCAGTGTCTATGCAATGCAGTAGTGTTTCAGGTATAGACAATTCCCCCTCACCTCCGGCAAAGTTCCCATTGAGAACAAAGGGCAAAGAATGATTTTAAAAATCTGGCTGCTTTTAGCTTCCTCATAGGCACAAAAATAAACTTTCTAAAAATATAGCCTCATCGCTTTTGGAAGCTTATATGAATACAGCTTCCAAAACTTCTGAGGTTCATCTAATAAGATTATAATAAATACTTTTTAATTCAAGAGAAATGTCAGATTATCTTCTGTTGCTTCTCATTTGAACATGCAACATCTTAGATTCTCTATGTAGTCTGACCTGTGAGAAAAGCATTGCAAAAAAGACAAAAGAAACAAGTATTTCCAATTAAAGGTTCACCGTCTATAATTTTCTTCATTTTAGAGACCAAGATTTAAAAAAGTAGTGATTTTGTGTGTGGTCAATTAAAACCTGTTAAAGAAGCCTGGTTTTCAGAGGGCACATGCTTTGCAATTTTCACTAGCTATCCACAGCTTTCATTAATCTCCTGATCAGAAATTGCTCAGAAAGTGTCTTTCTCATGATACAAGCGTTTAGTTTAGTTGGTAATCCCAGAAGAGGAAAATTTAAATATATCCAATTTCAATCCAAATTAGAGAAGGAAAGAGTTCAAGATCTTTGGCTATGTAGACAAAACATATACTCATCATGCCTTTTATTTCTAATGATGACAGGTACCCTCTTCCAATTCCCCATTCATTTCTCCCCTTATCTTCTAATATTTAGCATAGTTTCCAGTTAATGCCACCAAATCTAGTGAAGAGCTTATATGAAAATTGTGGAAATCCATAGGGTAACAGTTCCCTGCAGGATGTGGGGAATTATTGCACTGATGTTGACTGAAATGTGAGCATCTTGTAAATCTGGCACTGAAGCGTTTCTTCTCAATAGTATGTCCACAGCCAGACTTTTATTAATGACCTGTAATACCACAAAGCAGTCTGAAAAATGACTAACATGCTTCCATGATTGTTTAACTCACTTTATAGTCAGGGAAGGTTGTCAGTGAAAAATGCAAGTGAGTAAGTAGAAGGAAATGGCTGCCAAAGAAAGCTTTAGCAAAAAGGGGACCACTGGGCTTTTAGGTGAAGCTGGGGCTAGCTGGCTGGCTGGCTTTAGGGGCAGCCTGCTGGGAAAGGGATGTTGGTGCTACGGCTGTGAACATTATTTTTCTGCTGAGCTCCATGGAAATTTATTAGCAATGGGGCTTTTGTTGCACAGGCTTTGTTAGAACCCAATTTTGGGAGGGTTCCACTGGTCTACAATTTTTTAGAAGTCGTCTGCTTCAGAGATAAAATGTGCTATTTATTATGTATTTTGATGTGCTGAATTCAAATATGACAATTAAAACAACTGATTGGCTACTGTTTCCAAGATATTTAAGTTTTTACATTTTACGTCTATGTATATTGTGTAGATAGTAGAGTTTTAATCATAAATTGTAAACCTAGGTCTTTTCATGTGTTTATGGTTGCTTTACATGATAATATTTCACCTGTCCTGTTTATGTAACACTTTAAAAATCAGCAAGAGGGTTATATAAATAAAATGTATTATGAAGCAAAAGGCAAAAAACTATTAGGTACATAGTTTAGTCCTATTCAGTATCTACTCGGCGCTTCTTGGCTTGTCTCTTGTATTCATTAAATGGAGCATCGCTTGTCATTGTCCAGCAATAGTCTGCAAGCATTGATGGGCTCCATTTGCCCTGATAGCGTTTCTCCATTGTTGCAATGTCCTGGTGAAATCGCTCGCCGTGCTCGTCGCTCACTGCTCCGCAGTTAGGTGGGAAAAAATCTAGATGAGAGTGCAAAAAATGTATCTTTAGTGACATGTTGCAACCAAGGCTTTTGTATGCCTTGAGGAGGTTTTCTACCAACAACCTGTAGTTGTCTGCCTTGTTGTTTTCGAGAAAATTTATTGCCACTAACTGGAAGGCTTTCCATGCCATCTTTTCCTTGCCACGCAGTGCATGGTCAAATGTATCATCTCGAAGAAGTTAATGAATCTGAGGACCAACAAAGACACCTTCCTTTATCTTAGCTTCACTTAACCTTGGAAATTTTCCATGGAGGTACTTGAAAGCTGCTTGTGTTTTGTCCATGGCCTTGACAAAGTTCTTCATCAGACCCAGCTTGATGTGTAAGGGTGGTAACAAAATCTTCCTTGATTCAACAAGTGGTGGATGCTGAGCACTTTTCCTCCCAGGATCCAATGACTGTCAGAGTGGCCAATCTATCTTGATGTAGTGGGAATCTCTTGCACAACTATCCCATTCGCAGAGAAAACAGCAGTATTTTGTATATCCAGTCTACAGACCAAGCAAGAGAGCAACAACCTTCAAATTGCCACAAAGCTGCCACTGATGTTGGTCATAGTTTATGCACCTCAAAAGTTGTTTCATGTTGTCATAGGTTTCCTTCATATGGACTGCATGACCAACTGGAATTGATGGCAAAACATTGCCATTATGCAGCAAAACAGATTTAAGACTCGTCTTCGATGAATCAATGAACAGTCTCCACTCATTTGGATCGTGAAGGATGTTGAGGGCTGCCATCACACCGTCGATATTGTTGCAGGCTACAAGATCACTTTCCATGAAGAAGAATAAGACAAGATCCTTTTGACGGTCACGGAACATGGAAACCCTAACATCACCTGCCAGGAGATTCCACTGCTGTAGTCTGGAGCCCAACAGCTCTGCCTTACTATTGGGTAGTTCCAAATCCCTGACAAGGTCATTCAGTTCATCTTGTGTTATGAGGTGTGGTTCAGAGGAGGAGGATGGGAGAAAATGTGGGTCCTGTGACATTGATGGTTCAGGACCAGAAGTTTCATCCTCTTCCTCTTCCTCATCTGATTCAAGTGAGAATGATTCTGGTGCATCAGGAACCATCAGTCCTTCTCCATGTGGTACTGGGCGTATAGCTGATGGAATATTTGGATAATGCACAGTCCACTTTTTCTTCTTTGACACACCTTTCCCAACTTGAGGCACCATGCAAAAGTAACAATTGCTGGTATGATCTGTTGGCTCTCTCCAAATCATTGGCACTGCAAAAGGCATAGATTTCCTTTTCCTGTTTAACCACTGGCAAAGATTTGTTGCACAAGTGTTGCAGCATATATGTGGGGCTCATCTCTTGTCCTGATCTCCAATTTTGCAGCCAAAATAAAGGTGATAGGCTTTCTTAACCATAGTGGTTATATTGCGCTTTTGTGATGCAAAAGTCACTTCACCACAAACATAGCAGAAGTTATCTGCACTGTTCACACAAGTACGAGGCATCTCTGCTCACTTTGGCTAAACAGAAATGTGTCTCTTTGCAAAATCAAACACTGACAAATAAGAAAGCATGACACTGTATGATTTCTAAAGCTGATATAGGGCAATTTGTTCAGCAGAGTGATGTAAGCTTTGTTATGATTGCATCATCCATGATTTCTAGGAATAACATGATGCAATTCATATAATGTATGACGCTATACCAGCTTCAGATTGCATCATTCATTGTTTTGCCTAAAAAGCAAGTACTGTCCAAACCCAGTCATAGATTTATTCATAGATCCAGTCAAAGATGTATTTTAGTCATTTCTGGTTTAAATTGAGATCCCTTCCCTTTATAACTCACTTATCCTCCGCCATTCGCAAGTCAAGGGTCGTATATACTGACCCAATAGCATATCTTGAAAACTAGAGCCAATCAACAATTTTAAGCATTGTTTTCGTTCTCAGTGACCCAGAATTAGTAAAGTTTGACTACATTTATTTCAGAAGCATTTTGGCTGTAGAGCAGTGTTCTTGGATGTAAGTACCCAAACTTTTCACACATCCCTGCTCACAGCCCATTTCAGCAACAATTTTAAAAACTCCCGTCATCTGAAGAAGTGGGCTGTGCCCACGAAAGCTCATGATACCGCCTGCATGTTTTGTTAGTCTATAAAGTGCTACCAGACCATTTGTTGTTTTTTAATTTTATTCCTGTTTACTGCATATTTTTCTCCAGTATCGAGCCCAAAATGGACATCTTTCTGTCTTCTGAGGCTGCTGCATGAAAATTTCCTCTGTGCTTTCCCTGTAACCATTACTCACACTCTTCTGTTTTATTTTATCTTGGTTTTTCTGAGACTGCATCTCTATCCGATTTGCTTGGTAAATCCATTGCACTGGTAATCCTGCTTACCTGGGTTGCTACCATCTCCATTTTTCTCTTTTACAGGGAAAAATACAATATCCACTTGTGGAACTATTTCTGAAACTGTCCACCAACTCAGGACTTCTATGTGTGAATAGTTTCAGCCGTGTAATAATAACTTGCTTTTGGTGGGAAAATGAATTCTACTTCCCCAAATAAGAACTTACCAAATGGATAGTGAAGTACATGGCTCTGAACATTATAAGACTTGAAATCTTTTAGTCCTAGGCATTTGGTTCAAATACTGTACCAATGTAAGCAAACAGATGAAGGACCAAATAAGCATGAAGACTGAATTGCTCTCCTCTCCCTAGCATTGGTGCCTCCAGATCAGAGTGGAAGCACCTTAAAGAGGCCAGACAGAAGCTCGCACTGTCATTACCCATGCAGTAAATAAGTTCTCAGTGCTATCAGTCTTATACCTTCTGCCAGAACTACATTTGCTTTAAAAAGATAAAGGCCACTGAGCTCAAAATAGTTATAGCAGTCTATTAAATAGCTTTATATCTCTTAAATATAATCTAACCATTTGCCAGTAGTTTTGGTCAGGAAATTTTAATATCTGATCAGGGAAAAGAAAATTATTTCTGAAATGAGTTGATTGCATGAGACGTAAGAAAATTGTGAATATATGAGGATTTATACCTATAAATATGGTGGTTCCTTTGAATAACTTACAGTACCTCAAATAGCTTTTAAAAAAAGATATTTTAAACTGAGCACATTTATCCTATAAAAGAATTGTACAGTATCACTATTATTGATTTGGCTATTTTTTTTAAAAAACCTTCTTAGTAGCATACAAGAACTTTCCATCCAAGTATTAACCAATTTTATTCATAACCCATATTTATTACCTTTTAAAGGGCTCATTTGTGCTTTCGTTCACCAATTTCCATTGTTTGTGTATTTATTTTGCTCAAATTCCAAAAATGGTAACTATGTATAATAAAATCTACTAGATCCATAATTTCCTTATGTATTTGGGCTACTGTATGTAGTCCAGCAGAATTGCCTTTCCCTTGTCACAAATGACTTTTTGTTCTTTTTGGACTGAGATCCTATTCATTTTAATTTTCAATATGTTGTGCTTAGCATTTCACTTGTCTGACTGTTGAGACCAATGTACAATGCTTTACATTTGTCAGCAGTATTTCTCATTTGTTCAGTGTCAGTCCCATCCTCAGAAGAGCCAAACCCTTTTCAATTACACTGTCTGCTCACTGCGTTTTTCATTATAGCTGTTTTTAATTCTTTATCATCAAATTTTAATTTATCTACTGTCACACTATTGTTTTATAATTGTGAGTCTGATGACTTACTATTAACAGAAAACCAGGAAGAGAAGCTGAAAATAACGGTTGTTAATGTAAAGAAGAGGTAAAAAATCTCCAATGCCTTGACTTTTTTTAATACAGTAAAAAGGCAATCTAATTTAATTATTACCCTGTCATTGTGCTAATGACTATTTAGCCCTTACAAATGAGAATCTACACTCATGAGAATCTCATCCAGTTGACCCACGCTTTTAAAACTAAAACAATTTTTCTCTTTTGTGCTAATTTCAATCAGAAGGGAAAATGGTATGTAATGTTATTACTTAGATTGATTGCAATCATATATAAAGATCTTTCAAGCAGTATGCATTATCCCTGAAATGTGATATTTTGAAAGAATGTGGAGGATTTCTGTTCATGGTTTCATCAAGAAAGATTGTAAATGTTTTTAAAATGTGAAGCTAAACACAAACTTTGCAAACACTATATTTCACAGTGCCATTGTGTGCTGAATTAATACCAACATTCTTAAAGCAGAATCATAACAACAATATGAGATGCAGCCGAATCACATGTATTTACTTATACTTACACAGATCGAACAACCACCAAAAATGCTTTAAAAAAGTCACAGATCCAGATTCTCATTTACACGGAAGCAACTTTTTACCTTTAAGGATAAGTGAATCTTTGATAAGTTCAAATTATTTTTAAGCCAGAGCATTGTGAAATAATCTTATTGTAAATGAGAATCATGTGCACATACAGTTTATACTGATAACAAAAACAAAGTCATACTCTGTCTTTGAATATGCATACACAGCTCTCATGGAGCTGTACATATGTTTCCAAAAGTGGCATCATTTTTTAATCTTTGGGTAAAACTTGCTTTTAGTTTTCTGATATATATATACTCAGTTCCCTCCTAAAGTAGGCCACCTAAGTTAATGAAGAAACTGAGTCCAGGTCTTCATTGAAAAGGGTGATGGCTGCAGTAGGAGAAAATTTTAAAAGTTCATGATGGGATGGGGAGAAGGGCATGTCTCAAACATCTTAGTACCTTATTAATTTGCTGGCATTATGTTGTCTTTAAATGTGCAGAGGGGGCAAAAATGTGATACATGTGCTGTAGGATATGCACTTTTTGCATTTCCATTAACTATGAAACAAGCACCATTTTAATTAAGTTGCTCCCTACTTCAGGTGCTTATAAAAATATAATGAAGTAATTAAGATGTGTTTCAAGTGAGTGAAATACCCTTTTCACTTGGAAATGCTAAAGTGGAAGTCAAAGATGCTTTATAAAACAAAACTGGTGACCCAATCTCCCATGTGAGGAAGGATGGAATGGAATAAAAGCTTGCTAGAGGTAAATGACATTTTTAAAGGAATTTGCATACTCAAGGGAACAGAAAAAATGGTTAAAAGATCTTGTCATTTTCTTCTGAGTGTGACAGGACGAGCTTAGTAGCTATAAAGTGAGTTCCTTTGGGAGCCAGCACCTTGATCACTTAGAACATGCAGGACACAGTGAATAATTAGAGTAGAAGGGAGTTAGGTTGTCTGATCAGGTTTGGAAGGTTAGTGCAGGTTACTTGCAGCTGTAGGGAGTCTGATGTGCTAATGAGGTAATTAGTTCACCAGCTGGATAGCTGAGAAAAAAGCAAGCAATAGAAAAGGCTGAGCTAGGTAGTAGGCCCCTTCTATCTGCTGCTATGCTGCACTTAGAGCATAAGGTAAGAAATAATTATATTTATTATAATTATTATTATTAATAATAATTAATAATTAATATTATTAGCAATAATAATTATTATTAGTAATAATTATTAATAATACATATTTGAATCAGATGTTCTGGTATAGTGTGTGTGCTGTTCAGTCACGAGGATGGTTTCCCAGCAAGGGTTTCTAGGGCTGGAGGGGGAACTTACTACAGTGATATAATAAGGACCCGATTACCTATTAAAAAAAGAAAAGAAAAGAGGAGACCTTGTGTGTATTTATGTACTAAATTACATAAGCGCTTTGTGTAAGGTCATCTATGTGGTCAAATGAGTAGAATCTATCATGGGTGTAAATGCCATAATGTGTATATATAAAGTTTCCATGAATAAATAGGCTTTTAGACTAAAGGCCCATCACCTACATGTGCTCTTTACAGTGCTACGATGCTGTTCTCTAATGTTGTATGTGTATGTGTGCAAATAAAGGTCCCTTTGAGCTTCTGCAGACATGAGGCCTTTAAATCACTAAACTACCTTTCTAAATTTTGGTCAAAGGTGGCATATACAGTACTAACAGAGAAACGTAGCATTCTGCAGTGGGTATACCTTTGTCACTGACATTCTGGGACTTGTGAGGATGTCTTTTGTGGTTTAGGAAGAAACCTAGCCTTTCCGTTATCATTGTGAAATAATGTTTACAACTAGAATAAATGCCCAGTGAAAGTGCTCACTGTTCTGAGGCATCACAAGGGTGTGGCCACAAGGCATACAGCTGCTTATATTAGGGATGAATTAACATGATCAGCTAAAGAACCAAATAGAGCCATAGCCAAAGCCTTATAGGTTCTTCTGTGTTGTTCATCAGTGATGTTTCCTCTTCTGTCTCTGTGATATTTAGGTGATAACATTTTAACTGGGGTTGTGCTTGGGCATTGTTTAACACCGTAAGCTTTTTTTCTGGGCAATGATTGCAAAAAGCAAAGCTGAAAGATGTGGTGTGCTATAAAGGAACACGCAACCAAAATAGGGCTGCCCCATGACTCATGTTTGAATTTGAGAGATTCTGGGGAATAAGAAGTGTCACAGTGGCTGTTCTTCATGAAAATAGAAGTGGGGCATGGATTTCCAAAGCTAGAATCATGTTTAAGTAGACTCTTCTGCCTTTACACTTAAATAAAACCTAAGTGGCCGGGTAGAATGCCTTGGAATTTGAGGCAAATGTGCTAATGGGCAAGAGAGACCTGCATGCACTACCATAGGAGATAGGTCTTTCCCACCAAAGAATTCCAATCTGGATAAAAGAACAAAGATTATCCCAAGACTTGTGCTGCAGGATCCTGAGTTGTGTAGATCAGAGTGAAGCCTGCAGTGTGTTAATTGGATTTGATTCCTAAATTTTTAGTGCCTACTTGAAACTACCTAAATTGTAAAGCTCTTTGAGATTTTCTCTCAGCTATTTTTCCATTACAAGAGTTCTACATAGCTTTAATTAGATATCTAGATAAAGGGAAATCTCTTGAGCAGTGCAAGAGGGTGGGGAGGAGTCAAGTGGAAGAGAGATGTGTGAATACTCTTATGATCAGGACAAAAGGAGAAAAGTGTTGCAATTGGCCAGTTCCAAACTGGGTGAGAAAATATCTGACCTGTTCGTGAAAACTCCTTTCAGTTATTGGGTTTTATTTGCAATCAGAATCTTCCTCTGCCAAATGTAAAATGATGAGACTATTAATCTAAACACTTAAGACTGCAACTGGTCCTATTAAAGTCCAGCTTAATGTACAGTCCTGATATTTCCACCTGTATCCAATCCAAAGGAAGCCTACAACAAACCTGGGCCCACTCCTGCACTACCAGCCTAATCTCCTGCCTTGAGTCCACTCCCACATGCCAAACTCCTTGCCTGGAGCTCCCACCATCTTGCACCCCAAATGCCACATTGCCAGCCCCACTCCAGTGGAAGCCCTTACTCCTTCCCAAACCTCAACCTGCCTCAACCTGCAGCCCCTTCTTGCACCCTGAACCAGTGGAAGCCCTCACTCCTTCCCAAACCTCAACCTGCCTCAACCTGCAGCCACTTCTTGCACCCTGAACCCCTCATGTTTGCCCTACTGCAGAGCCTGGAGGGTCCCACAAAATCTAATTGCCCCAATCCCCCAGAAGAGTTAATCCAGCCCTGTTTTAAGGGGTGGGGGAGGGTTTGTTTTTGGAACATGACTGTGTGGTAGGTTTTAAACTTACTCATCATTGCAATCCTGTCAGATTTGTAATGAAGAATGAGGTTGGACAAAGCATGCAAGTTGGTTGCTGGACTGGCAAAAGGCTGCCTGCTATAATGCTGCATTTCACAACGTAAGTTCAAGTCTAAGTTTCTCACTATCGTTCTTGTTAGTGAGTATATTACTTTCATTAAGAGATGCACACAACAGTTTTTCAGCACAGTGGAATCTTAGGACTTCTCACTGTGTTGATATTGAATTGGCAGACTAAACAGTGAGTTGCTACTAAACCTATAGTATTTCTAGTCCATTAATTTGTCTCTGGTTCTTTTTTTATAAGAAAGAAACTTGAAGAAAATAGTTAAAGTATCTTAATGAAAGTAAAAAAAGACCAACAGCACCAGGCAGCTTAAAAGGTTGGAAACTAAAAATTTCCAGAAGCTTCAGGGGGTAGCTGAGTTAGTCTGTACAGGATAAATTACAAAAAAAAAAAAAACAACAAATGGTCTGGTAGCACTTTATTAACTAACAAAACATATAGATAATATCAGAGGGGTAGCCGTGTTAGTCTGAATCTGCAAAAGCGGCGAGGAGTCCTGTGGCACCTTACAGACTAACTGAAGTGTTGGAGCATAAGCTTTCATGGGCAAAGACCCACTTCGTCAGATGCAGACGAAGTGGGTCTTTGCCTACGAAAGCTTATGCTCCAACACTTCAGTTAGTCTATAAGGTGCCACAGGACTCCTCGCCACTAAAACATATAGATGGTATCATGAGCTTTCATGGGCACAGCCCACTTCTTCAGATGACTGGAGTTTTGAGTTTAGGATGTGCAGACACAGTGTGAAGCTTTCTTGTCATACTTAGAAATGAACTGTGACTGGCTCGCCATATCTTTGGGTCTTGCTCTGACCAATGTTATAGTACAGCAGAACTAAAACGCTGAAAGAACTCGATATGAATCTGTTAATCTTATTAAAATTCATAGGTTAGAAAAGTAGAAATCTTAACTTACAAGGGATATTGAAAATCTTAAATTCATAGGGCACATTTTTTAAAAGAAACCGCTTTTAATTTTTGAGCTTTGAAGAATTTCACAAACATGAATGACACTTAGACATCTTTATAGCAAATAAGATAAGCTTCAAAATACTGTCACTGGAATTAAGTGGACCCGCAGCTGATTGTGGATGCAAAATTGCGAATAATTAGAGGATGGATTGAGATCCCTGTTAAACGAGTGAACCACAATATGAAATAGTTAGTCTGCTAAAAACAGTATTTGTGATTAGCATAATAGGTAATATACAAGGTGGCTTAGTAAATCAAACCCATTATAAAGAACAGCAAGCATTGCAAGTGTGTTCACTTTGGAGATGCATCTTTAGAAGTCAACACAACTTCCCTCAGAAGTTCTTGACCCCTTATAATACTATTTTCTGTTTTGTCAGCATCATCAATGAATGCAGCTACTATACTGTATAAACTAATTGTATTACATGGCAGATAAAAAAAGGAGTATGCATCAGATTATAAATAATTAAATTATATAAAGAAATTTTACATCTTAATCTGGTGGACTATCACTTTCACTTAAGCTCTGAAACAAAATTATGTTATTGTATTCCCTGATATAATTTAAGAACTCACCCAGCAGGAAATGTCAGGTCACATTTGCAACAATCCAGGGCCATTAAGCCAGACTGGAAGGTTATTTTGTACAAGCATTGTAAATGAACCTGTCCAACAAAGTTGTGGTTAGGGACAGTCAAGGACTCATCATATAGTCAATTTACCCAGCCGCCAGCAAATGCAATGCCAAAGCTGTTACTGTGCGTCCTCTGATTTTGAAGTGAACTGAAACCTATAGGAGCTTAATCTTTTTGAGACTAGAAAAGAATTATTTTAAAAAAATCTTTGCATAAATGCATCTATATAGTACTGCAAACAATATTATGGAAATACTTTTGCAATGCATTTAATGTCCTCTTCCATGTCAATGCCTCGACAATCACATGCATTGATATGCTTTTGTTCTTAGAAAACACTACTAGTTAATACCAAAGATAATATAAATAACATTGAAAGACTGATTTGCCTCAACATCACTCCAATTTTACATCAATGTTATTACATTGTTTTCAGTGGAATTAACATAGTGATAAATCACACACAGAATCTGAAAACTCAGGGTATCTCCTCTCCATATTGCTTGAAATGTGTGTGTCTCTCCCATTCTACAAGTTTGTAATGATAACATTTCCTCTTTTTGAAACTCCAGTTTTACAAAGCATTTAGATGGCCAATAAAGTCTTCATTAAATTGGAACTTGGCAGTAGTCTCTTCACAACAGAACTGTACCTTCCCCTTATTACATATGTGCACAGGTTGAACATCTCTCAAATGGGACTCCTTGGTCCGGCAATATCCGTGGTCCAGCAAATGTGGGGACTGGAGACAGGAGCCCTGTGGAGGGAACAGGGGGCGGGAAGGAACCCATCCAGGCTGGTTGCAGGGAGGCCAGTGGCTGGAAGCCCTGACATGGGAGTCTGGCTGAGCTGGTGGCAAGGTGTCTGGAATGCCAGCAGACTCTGGCGAGCCAGTGGTCTGCTGCAGTGGGGCCAGGAGACCCAGCAGCGGGACTGCGGGTCCTGGGGTTGGGATTTCCGGCAGCTGAGCAATGATCGTCCAAAGGGGAGAGGGAGAGGAGGGATCCTGGCAGTGGGACTGTGGGCTAGTGGAGCTGGTACTGCTACAGCAGGGAGTACCAGTGGGGGGGCAGTGGTTTGCCACAGTGGAGCTTGAAAGCTCAAGCAGAGGGTTGATGGGCTGCCATGGCAAGGCAACAGGGCTGGTGGTATATGTGGAGCTGACTGGGAGGCCAGGCCAGGATCGAAGCTGATTCCTGGATCCATGCTGATGTCTGAGAGGCCAGAAATAACCTTCCCTGGTCCAGCAAAATCCCTCCTTTGGGACTACTCAGGTCCCAAGGATGCTGGGCCAGCGCAATCCAACCAGTATATTCACTGCACTCCCTATTAGGGGAAACCCCTCAGACTCTGAAGATTGTTCATGGCATCTTAACAACAGTAAATCATTTCTATTGGCCAGTGTTAAGAATGGGAACTAGGAGTACTTGAGTTCTAATTGTGGGTCTGACTGACAGTGGTTCTTGTCAGCTGACCATTTGCCTTGGGTTCCTGCAATGTGAAAACAGGATAATAAGTAGAACTCATAGAATACTGGAGTGGGAGATGGGAATGAGCAACAAATATATTCACGTTTGTCTTGGATATTTAATGTTTTAGGGTTTTTTGGCAATATTAATGCATCCCAACAATTGAGACTCAAAATTTGCAAAACACTAATAAATATTCTTATGTCACTGGACATATTTTATGTGGCATTATTCAGGGTGATGGAAACATACTATATCTCTTCCAACATCACTATAGTTTGGCCAAATATTTTGAGATGTCCACTGGCAAACTGGGTCAATGCATTTCTGTTCCAGTCCAAATGTTCTATCTGCTTAATGGGTTGTAGCACTCTGATGTTGATGTCAATATGTGTGTAGAATGGTGATGTTACTGTATCTAAAAAAGAAATGTAATTGATGTGCACTTTTTCATTACTGTATTCTGGCTCTACCACATTTATGTGATCAGTTTCTTATGATGAGAGCTGGTTTAAAAAATGGTTACAAATCATGGAAAGTTTTTCATGCAGGTTTATCCTGGGAAAAGCACTTTATGATTTTTCAACTCTGTTGAGGTATGTCTACACTAGCCCCCTCGTTTGAACTAGAGGGGCTAATGTAGGCATTCGAAGTTGCAAATGAAGCCCGGGATTTAAATAGCCTGGGTTTTATTTGCATCTTCCCGTCCGGTCGCCATTTTTAAATGCCATTAGTCCGGACTAACTGCCCACGGCTACACACGGCAGGGACCCGGTAGTTCGAATTAAAGCTCCTAATTCGAACTACTTGTTATTCCTCCTGCAAGGAGGCTTAACGGTAGTTCGAATTAGGAGCTTTAATTCGAACTACCAGGTCCCTGCAGCTTGTAGCCGCAGGCAGTTAGTCCGGACTAGTGGCATTTAAAAATGGCGACCAGACGGAAAGATGCAAATAAAGCTCGGGCTATTTAAATCCTGAGCTTCATTTGCAACTTCGAATGCCTACATTAGCCTCCCTATTTCGAACTAGGGCACTAATGTCGACATACCCTTACTGTTTGACAGAAAGGATTGTCCTTTCAACTACTATATTTGAGGTTCTCCCAGTACATACCACCACAATCTGCCCAGATCCATTTAGCTTTGGGACACAAGGTAAATATCTAGTATTTTACTCAGTGGAGAGAACCCATAAGAAAGAAAAGAGGAAAATAGTTTCTCCTTCAGAGGTTTCACAATTCCTTTTGTTTTTTATTGTTTTGGGGAAGGGGGAGAGGGAAGACATTCAGCTGGTATAAATTAGTGCAGCTGCATGGACTTCATTGGATTTGCTCTAGTTTCATACTAGCTTGAAGATCTGGGTACTTTAACATTTTATTCTTACAAATTTAATTGTCAGTTATCCCAACTGAAGTGCAACAACATGAGCGTGATCTCAGTTAGTCAGCTCATGAAGAACCATATCCTGAGCAGACAAATCCCTTCAGCCTGGGTCATTTATTAAGAGTGGAACATAACAAAGAACCCCAGTGTTATTCTAGTAACCCATTGCTGTTCTAGGAGGCGAGTGCAGTTTACTCATATTGCCAATATAATTTTATTTTTTCTAAAGAAATTTGATTATTTTATTATTAGCTTGTAAAAGTAAAAGCTGCCATTTCCCTTTCCCCACCACAGATGAATTGTGTGGCAATAAAAACTCATCTTTTCCTGCATACTCCAGCCACTCAATTTTCTGATTTGTGAGAACTCTCCTCTAAAAATTACTACCTTCAAGTCACATGTTTGATTGTGCAGTAAAATGTGTGGATTGGGTTCCCTACACAACATGGTACCATAATGATGCCTATGGAAATTAAGCATCATACACAGTTGGTAATACTTAGTGATCCTTTGCTTTACTAGCTTGCTTTCTTGACTCTTTAATGTGGCTTCCTCCTTCTTAGGCTTTGGCCACACTAGGACGGTTTGGTGACAAAAGTGCTGTTGACATACAAAAATCGCCAAAAGTGAAAAACAGCCCAACTAGTTTTTCTGCCTCCCATGGTTGACATTTCAGGGCCACATTGCTAGCTCCCCTGTCAACAGACAGAGCAAAGCAATGGGTGTAAGCATCCTGCAATGCAGTGTAATGGGAAGACAGAGCTGATCTCTGCACTTCTTGGGATTACCTGGTAGCTCTGTGAGCTCTCCATGCTGAGGAACATAAAAGCAGCAGAGCAGTCTCTCCAGCCTTCCCCTGCAGCAGCAGCCTGCCTGCTACTGTGTTCCTAGTGCAGAGAGGAAAAATTCCAATGATTTTTCTCTTTTTGTTCCCCAAATGAAGCAGCTGACTCAGCTGTCAGATACTTCTTGAAGCTTTGAAATGGGAGGCACGATGCCTGCAGGGCAGCAGAGATCACAAAACACTGAGCAGAGCTATCGGGGCAGGCATCGTGAGATACTGGTGCAAGCCAGTTTTCTTGACAAAACAAACAGCCAAGTACACCCTGGCTCCTTGTGGACAATAAAGGGAGGTGAAACACAAAAGTCTCTTGTAGGAGTGGAAACTTTTTGTCACCAAACTGGCTGGGTTTTTTTCCCCTGTAGAAGTTGCATTGCAGTGTAAATGCTCTCACTACTTTGTCACCAGAAGGCAGATAAAACGTGCCAGTGTAGACAAGCTCTTAGTCTGAGACCAGCTAGACTGCCAAAAAGGTTGCAGCTGACCTGCTCAATCTGTCTCTTTGAAAACTGCAGCAAGCCTTGGCATGAAAGTTTCCCCTTGTGGAATATCTATACAAAATGTTGTATATTTTAGTATTGAACTTTTCACAACTTTCATAAGTGTCCCTACCTCTTTGATCACTATTCTACTGCTTTTACCATTAATGAGCAATGTTAAAAAAAACTACTGTAATACTTTGAGGAAGATAGAGCCTCAGCTGATGTACACTCCTTTGGAACCTATTTCCCCCAGACAAGGATCTGTCCCTTTTGCTTTTTTTTCCAGGGCCTTTAATGAGATGTTGGTGAAGCAACAACATATATATATATATATATTTCACCTTTAAAAGGTACAACAGCTACTTGTTGTTTTGGATCTCTCCTTTCTGCTTGCCAACTTAATGTTTTTAATATTTGTTTTGTTTGTTAATGTGTGGTCACATTGCTCAAGTGTGTACTCACCACATGTGTGTGAAGCCAGCATAATTTTTACTGAGGTTCACGTTCCCCTATCAGATCCTCTGTGTTTTATGGTAGTGGGTAGATTATTGGCATGAGTGTGTAGAGGGCTTCCTTGCTATACTTTCCAGTGGCACTATTAGTATGTCTCCAATGCCTGGCATTCTGGGGAGGATGAGGTACTTAAAGGGCACTTTAGAACTCACGTACCTGTCTAAAATTGAGGTGGTTCCAGAAGATAACTAGTTAAACTCTTGTGGCCTGTGATGGCAATACAGTCCTTGCAGTTAGGGCTGAATGGAAAATAACCCTTGTTACTTTTTCCTAAGCAATAAGAATACTCAAGCATATGTCTTTAGCAGGCAAAAGGCTGACAGCCAAACAAATAGTAACCACCCTGGAAGCATAATCCTCTCCAAGTTGCATACTCATTCAAGTGTCTTCTTTCTCCTATAAAATATTAAGTATAAAATGGAAGAAACAATTATGCACTTAAAGGTCTAGACATACAATATCTAACTATCTTACATCAGGGCATGTCTACACTGGTAAACTTTGTCACCAAAAAACTCTTTTTTGGTGACATAACTCCAGAAGCATTCACTCTGCAAATGTGACAAGTGAAAAATGCTCCATTTCGACGACAAAAAACAAGTCCAAAAATCCTTTTTCTTTACTCTTCCCTTTACTGTTGACAGTCATGCAGTGTGTGCCACAGGAGGCTTTTATCCACCCTTGGGCAGTGCTTTGAACTCTGCTGCCCTGCAGCCAAGTAAACAAGTGCCAGGAAATACATGATACTCTCCCATATCATTCTTTCATCAGTGTTGCATGAACCAATGCACCACATAATTTGGCTACATAGAAGCAGGGTGACACCCGCTAGCATCCTGAAGTAGAGCCTGGGTTTCCCTGCTTACCCTCGTGAGTGAGATCTGTGAGTAATGCCAGCCTGCGGACAAGTGTGGCATCATTAGTATGCAGCAGAAATGGCCTTATCTCCCCTGAGACAGAGACAGGATTCTTTGTCCAACAACCCACTCTCAACACCCACATGCTGCTTTTCACTGTCGGAGAATGTTCACTTTCCTCCACACACTACTGCCTATCACAGTTGTGACTGACAGCTGGACCTACACACAGTTGTGATACTCCACCCTAACCCAACCCTCCCTTGCTAGCAAACCTTGATCCTGGCAGTCTGAGGGTATATCTACACTGCAGAGGGGTGTTTTTTGAAGCAACAGCTTACAGTTTTAACCATGAACATATAATTCTCCATAAGGTCTAGCCTGCTATAGAGACAGCTCCATTTCCCTTTCAATCTGCACATTCCACTGCCATGGGGCATCGGCTCAGCCTGTTCTTGAATCATAAGCTGGAAGAGACCTCAGGAAGTCATCAAGTCCAGCCCCCTGCCCAAGGCAGGACTAATCCCAACTAAATCAACCCAGCCAGGGCTCTGTCAAGCCGAGACTTAAACACCTCTAGGGATGGAGATTCCACCACCTCCCTAGGTAACTACCCTCCTAGTGAAATATTTTTTCCTAATATCAAACCTAGACATCTTCCACTGTGACTTGAAACCATTGCTCCTTGTTCTGCCATCCGTCACTACTCACAAGCTCAGCTCACAGCAAGAAACCCCCAAACACACACACTACGGAAAGCCACTTCTCTTATGGGTCCTGTATTAGTTCCTTCTCCACTTGTTTGGAGAGGGAGTTCTCTAACCTCCCTGTTAGCAGTCCCTGACTGCTTGCCAGGTGCTCCGTGTAATGTTTCATGTGCCAGGATATAAGGGGTAAGCCTGGTCTCCCACGTCCCCCTCTGTAATCTTGTGGACTGGAAAGAAAGTACCTGCCTGCAGCATCCTGCACAGGCCAATGTCCCTGAAGTTGCCTGCATCATGCAGCTTTCCAGGCCTCCCTGCATTTATGTCTGTGAAATACCTATGGTGATCCACAAATGCGTGCAGCACCATGGAGAAGTGTCTCTTACTTCTGGCAACGTGGGCAGGTGCTACAACTGGAATACGGGTGCCATCGATTACCTCACAACTGCTCAGAAAACCCATCTCTGCAAACCAGCCAGTATGTCATGCTGATTTCCCAGAGTCATAGTCCCTTGCAGCAGAATGTGATTTATCACCGTGCACGCTTGCAGAAGTGCAGCAGTAGACTTCCTCGCTCCAAAATGATTTGCAACAGACCAGTAGCAATCAGGAATTGCCAGCTTCCAGACCACAACTGCCACTTGCTCCTCTACTAAGAAGGCAGTTCTTTTACACTGCAGTTTGGGGGCAAGCTCAGCACAGAGCCTCAGGAGGCTACTTTATGAATCTTATTGTTCGGTAGCCACTGGTCTTCATCCCAAACCTACATGACAACATGATCCTACCACTAAGTGATGGTTTCCCTAGCTCAGCATCTCTGGTCTGTTCTGGTCAGTTGCTCTGTGACAAAGCCTGGTTGATGCTACCCATGTCACACAGTGTCGTCCACCTGCAACTCTGCCGCAATGTATGATGTCCTCACGACACTGAACACAGCCTAGGAGAGAAGTGTGGGCTCCATGCTTTCCCACAGCAGATATTGGAGTGCAAAGCAAATAATTAGTTTTATTAATGGCGCGAGAGGGAGCCAGAAGCTCTTGGAAAAAATTAGTTCCTGACAGGATGTTTTCCACACTCCTGTTGCACTGTGCACCATTCCATGTTCCTATAGTGCCTAGCGAAAGATGGTGTTGTCAGGCACCATGGGAAGCATTCTGTCACTGAGGGAGCTAAAAACGTGGCCAGGATCTGTCAAATAAGGGAGGCAGTGTACACAAGTTTTGGCAACTTTTTTGGTGATGTCTTCATGTCAACATTAATTTTGTTGCCAACATTTTGCAGTGTAGACATACCTTTAGCCAAAAAGCTCCCTAACTTTTGGACAATTCTGTAGTAATTTTACAATTAAACTAGAAGACACAACTGTTACGCTTCAGGACTATTAGTACAAGCTTCATAGGAATTTATGTGGGATTGGGCCAAAGACCAATCAGCTAGCTCTGTTGATATCCGGGAATCCAAAGCTGTTTCCTATTTTCCTGTGGGCTGTAACAGCAGTTAATATGACCGTTTCAATTAGGCAGTGTATAACCTAGATATGCTATTACTTTTAAAAAAGTAAACTATGCACCTGCCTGAAATCACTTGTATTTGTGCCTACCAACCTTTTTTTAGGACTTAATAAAGTTTTGCATTTCTTGTCCAGTATATACAGAGGCTTTGGGGGGGACGAGGAGGGTCATAAATTAGCCCCTGCAATTGACATTTGCAAATTAAGAAAGTGAGCTGAAGCCCTAGTTAGTTTCTATTTATTAAAGATGATCTTTCATGCATAGTATTACCAGGACATTTGCCCTGATTTACTATACTAACATTTCCAACTTGGCACTGAATAGGAAGCTGTGATAGTAATGCCATACCCTATGGTGAAATAATACCTAATCAGTATTTATGACTAGGGTTTTGGAAGTCACTAAAGAGCAAAGATTTCACAATGGAACTAAGGAAGAGATTTTACCTTCTTAAAACACAAATATTGCTGAGCTTTGGGAATCTGTGTGGCACATTAGGATTGAATAGCTTTCATTTCTTAAACTGCAGTTAAAATGTGTAATGTAATACTGTCAGTAATTTAAATGGAGTGTACCTCTTTCTTTCAGACATTAATGCTATTTGTTAAACTTTAATTACTATGCAAATGAACTGCTGTACTTAACAAATGGCAGGGTAGTGAGCACAACAGTGAAAAACAATTTGAAATTCAAATAAATACAAAAAAAGCTTCTTAAAAAAATTCAAATTTTGGGCATCTGTCGTTTTCTCTGGCCCCTGAACATTCCACTTTGGCAACAAAAACTCCATATTGAATTACAAAATTAGCCCGGCAAATCTTAAAACCAGAAGGCTCTAAAAACCTGTGTGACTGTGCTCTAACCTCTAGTATTGGTAGGACAAGTTCCATAGATGAGTGGGCTCCTCATCCATCCGGATTTTAGAGATCTGGGGTCTACAATGTCTAAGTTCCTCTATCTCATAGACATTGTAGTCCAGAAGGGTCAGTTCATGTTCACTGTCCATGAGTGCAACTCTGTGCTATCAATGTGTGGATCAAGGTTATTATAGGCTATGTTTACACTATAAGGTTTTTGCGCAAAAAAAAGTCAGAGCGTCCACATCTCAAGCGTAGTTTTGAGAAAGAAAATTGACAGAACAGAGGGCTTTTTCCAGTAGTTATTTCTCTCCCCACAAGGAATAACTCCTTTTTTGCACTACAGAGATGTGGACTCTCGGGGGGGAGGGAGGGGTTGCTCAAGAAACCCCTATGGGAAAAAGCACAGGTGCTCTGATGTCCATTCTATGAATGGCCATCAGAGCTTTCTTGTGCAAGAGTGTCCATGTAGCGTGGACGCTCTCTTATGCAAAAGCACATCGCTTTTGCAATGTGCTTTGAGGTCTGGACGCGTTTTTTCACAAGAACTCTTCCACAAAAGGCTTTGTGTGCAAAAACCCTGCAGTGTAGATACAGCCATATAGTACAGGGGTGGGGAGCCGAGGGCCCGAGGGCCAAATGCAGCCCCCAGCTTACCTGGATCCAGCCTCTGGGGCTCACGTCCTCCCCCTGCATCGGGGAGCCTGTGCTGGTGCTCCAGCCCCTCCTGCTGCCCCACAATGGGGCTGGAGCACACATCTACTAGGCTGGGCCTCCCTAGGTTTTGGTGTGCAAGGAGAATGTGGAAATTTCTTTCTGCTTCTCAGTCAGGTGCCATATCAGTGAGGTATTTTTTGTTTGTGGTCCCCAATTGATTTTTCTGTGGGTCAGTGGCCCCAACCCACAAAAAGGTTCCCCACCCTGAGTACATCTAGACTACACCTCTTTGTCAACAGATAAATGTAGATTAGGCATGTCAAAATTGCTAATAAAGTGGGGATTTGAATATCCTGCATGTCATTAGCATAAACATGGCAGCCGCTTTTTTTCAAAACGGAGCTTTTTCGAAAAAAACGGCGGTCTAGACACGGATCTGTCGAAAAATAAACCCTTTTTCGAAAGATCCTGTATTCCTCAAAAAATTAGGTGTACAAGATCTGTCGAAAAACGTTTTATTTTTTGACAGCCGCGTCTAGACTGCCAGTTTTTTTTTTTTTTTTTGAAAGCTCCGTTTCAAAAAAAGCAGTGGACATGTTTATGCTAATGAAGCATGGGATATTTAAATCCCCATTCATTAGCAATTTCAACATTCCTAATCTACATCTCTCTGTCGACAGAGAGGTATAGTCTAGACACAGCCCCTGATATAGTATATAGTGGCACAGGATAATATAGTGGTAGTTGCTGGGCTCCAAGGTTGAAGGTGGTGCTGGTGTGTGTGAACCTGCCTTTAGGGCATGAATGCAGTAGGTGAGGGCTGAACACCCTTATCAGAGTGGGACCCTCAGGTGACACAGGCAGAATAGTGCTTGACTTCTTCCAGTTTAAGCATCACTCAGGTGATTAGGCACTGGAATGCCTGTCATAAAGAGACAGAAAGTTTGGTGCTTAGCAAATTTAGACATTTCAGCATTTGGGGCAGCCAAGTTGGGGCTTTTTAAAGCAGTGGGGCCTGATTCTGAGAGTTAGGCACCTAATGTGACAGGCACTGAAGTCCTTTTGTGACTCTAGTACTGGATGCCTAGAGTCTTCTGAAAATGTATTGGAATGCCTAGCTGCATCTTTAGAATGCATCTTTATAGAGCTTTAAAAATCTGGTTCTGGGCCTCTTTAGACAGTTCTGGATAGGGGCATTCATATGTCTGAAAACACTGGCCTTGCATAGTCATTTTGCCTTGTGTAAAAGCAACTTTCTAGCAGTCTTCATTCATCTTATGGTCATTTTGCACAGAGGTATATAGTTACATAACATGCAGTGTAGAGGAGAATCAAATCAATTGCTTTCAGTTTTCTTGATACACACTGGGTAGGTGACAGTAGACTCAGACATTGTATATATTCAACTTGGTTCTGATTAAATTGGTTTCTTGTTCAGTTTGAGTACTTCCCTTTCAACTCCTTGGGTTCTCTCAGATAAAGCTGTCTGCTGGGCAAGTGGCAAATGCAAAATGCAGAGCTTAAATACAGAGCTGCACATATGCCATCTGTCATCTGCACAACCTGGTTCATGACTAGGCATATGAGGGAAGAAAGTACCACAGAGAGCCCATGGGATCTTTTTTTTTTCCTTATCACGTCTCCTTTCAAAAAGGAAATCCTGATATATTTGAGTATTTTTATTACAGAAAATTGCGGACGCAGTTGTGCAGCTTCCTATTATCTGTGCCAGGCTAGAGAAAGTAATAGTAATACAGTGCATTTTGAATGAGTGAAAGGCCCAAATAATGCACCATTCTCTGCCAACATATCATTGATCTATTCATAGAAGGGCTAGTACAACAGTTTGTCCTCTATCATTGTTTTGGGGGTAGCTTGGTTCACCTCTTAACAAAAACAGAAAAAACCTGAGACTAGAGAATCCTGTTGTCTTATATACCATACAGCCTAGTGTGGGCTGATGTGACCATTAGAGGCTGGAATGAGATCACAGGGACTAATTTCTTTAGACTTCTGTACTGCTGGCTCTTGAAAGATATGACTCCTACATGCGCTTAACAATTTCTCACCATGAATTGAATTATCAAGCAACGAAGGAACACATTTATTATACCACACAGTCCATTATACCACTCACTCCCTCACCTCATTACTATACTGAACACTCACACAAATCATGTACCTTATTTAAATATTTTTCTTGTAGTAGCCCATAGTGCAGTAAAGGTCGTTGTTAAAGGCTTAAAAGGAAATACAAAACAAATATAAATCTGTGTACTATGCCTTCTGTTGTACATGCTATACAATTTTGTGTTTATCTTTAATGATCTTACAGTGACCTTTCCTGCTCTGCAGGTTAATGCAACTAAAACACTGGAGGAAATGACACAATTTGCACCAACAATAACTGAACTACGTAAAAGGCTTTTTGTGCTTGCTAGATGCTTCTGAAATCTTAGCAATCCCATAACTGCAGTTCTTCATTGCACGTATCTGTCAAGCCAAACTCAATGAACCATTGATCTCTAAAGGAAGCTGGCTATATCTTCCAGGCTAAATGTGATGTAATGGGTCACTCTGGTTAGAGGTCTACTTAAACCATCACTTTAACTTTGCAAATGCGTTACAAGGTTAGCACGAAAACTATTGAATATTTGGTAACCAGATTTCACTGTTCCTCCCTCACCAGACTCTCTTCTCTACCCTGGCAAGGGCTAAATTTCACTTCTATGACACTTTGTTTAATCTTCTGAGTTCACATTGTGAGCTTTGCAACAAATGGAGAAACAAAATACCTCCTATTGGGAACCTATCTCCATGTTTCAGCTTCTTGTTTCACCTTTAGGTTCCAAATTCTTTTGTTGGTTTGGAATGTCCCACAGAGTATGTCTACACTGCAGCATGGCACCACATAATAAGTAAGGATATAAAACCAGCTTATGGAGGGCATAATAATTCTAGACTAGTTTTTTTTCTAAACTTTAGATCATCGTTTCTATATTATGTTCATTTTCTTGTGCATGCACCAAGAAACAAGGGATCACATTTTTTTTTCTTATTCTTATCACAGATTTTCTTTAGCACAAAGTTCTCAATAATTCTATTTTGAGATCGAGAAAAGTATGTTGTGAGGGGCTGTTCACCTCACACCAGCATGGAAAGAGTTAATGTGGCTCAGAATGGGTTAAGGAACCTGAAGGATCACACCTGAGAGAAAGTTAGGTTTACACAAGCACTGACTGAGGATGGAGACCTCCTGTGCAGGAGCTGGTTGGACTAGTATAAGGCAAAGAAGTAAGGGTATGTCTACACTACCACCCTAGTTCAAACTAGGGTGGTAATGTAGGCAACCGGAGTTGCAAATTAAGTCCGGGATTTGAATTTCCCAGGCTTCATTTGCATGTTGCCGGGCGCCGCCATTTTTAAATGTCCGCTAGTGTGGACTCTGTGCCGCCCGGCTACACGCGGCACGGACTAGGTAGTTCGGACTAGGCTTCCTATTCCGAACTACCGTTACTCCTCATGAATGGTAGTTCGGAATAGGAAGCCTAGTCCGAACTACCTAGTCCGTGCCACGTGTAGCCACGCGGCACGGAGTCCACACTAGCGGACATTTAAAAATGGCGGCACCCAGCGAGATGCATTGTCTCCATTAGAGCTAAATGAACCTTTTTGAATTTTTGATGGCTGTATTTGGGCTATTCAACCAGCTTTCCAACTCAGCTCTGTTATGTGAGCCCATTCACGAGGTCAAAATCCTCTGTGCAGCCACAGAACACTTACACATTAAGCTCTTTGTGGCACGGACAATCTTCTTGTTCTGTGCTTGTATGGCATCTAACAATGTTGAGTTCAGTTCTGACTGGGTGCCTCGGTGCTATCTCAATGCCATTATTAACAGGCACTTCAAGCTCCCCCATTCTGCCCAGCCTGTAGGCTAGCACTGAGAAAGACCTAGCCTCATCCGCAAAGATGGTGCCACCCTATCTGCATGCATATCCTTGGTTTAGATGTCAAACAAGGGTAACCGATATTAGCCTATTTGTTTGCCTGTGATGTGAACACTTGATAATTAACAGTGGGACAGAGCTCAACAAACATTCTACAGAAGACAGGGAATGCTATCATTAAATTAATATGTACAGTGGTAGCAAGAGGCCCCAACCAGGTCAGGGTTCCATTGCCCAAAGACCTGTTCAGATATATAATAAAAATAGTCCTTGGCCCAAAGAATTTATAATCTTGGTACCAAACTGTGCTGCTTCCCAACCATCTTGGGAAGGATTTGAATTATTCTACCAGCTGCTTTAAAGACCAGTCTTCACTCCTAGTTTTCAATTAGACAATGTAAGTTCTGAGGGCAAGGAGAAGCATGGACAAAAAATTCCTAAGTGTGGTAATGTGCTTGCAATGTATTAACGTGTTATGTGTTAACCATGATTGACATTTATGAGACTCCCATGGCAGAGGCCATTTTGATGAGACATGACATGGATGCTACTTGCACTGTGTGTCTCAGACTGTAACCAGTTTCTCTCCTGCTATAATACTGGTTTAACAGTAAAAAGAAAAATGTCATCTTTAATAATTAAACAATTGTTTAAATATTAAACTCACATTCTTTTTTTATTATTTCTCCAGCATTAGAGGATGGAGATCCTTTCCCCCACCTCCCCACACACAGCCTCTGATGCAAGAGTCTTATACTGTCTGACAATCCTGTATGCTGTTTAAGGGGAATTCACTTACATCTATCAATATGCCACCAGGAGAGGAAAGCTGTAATGGAATTCACTGATATGTATTAAAAATAATTGACTATTGGATTGTCTTGGAGAGGAGCCCATGAAAAGAGGAAAAATATCCCTTGTACAGTATCCCTTTCGGGGGGGAAGTGGGAGGGGGTTGTTCTTTGCTTTATCTGGGTCAATGTGCAATTTTATTCCACCTTTGAGAAATACTGAATATTTTCTGCTCTCTCCCCCCCCCCTTTTTTTTAAATGATGGTCTCTATTGTGGCTTGCTTCAATGTACACTGAGGTCAACAGAAAGAGCCCTACTGAGGTTGCTGGGTCAGACCCATAATGATTCTTGTGACCACGACTTATGACCTCACATTACTTGACCCTCTTTGGATCTTTCTGAGGCACTTCCATGGAAGAAGATCACAGCTTCTCCTAAGCCTCTGACTAGTGCATAGGCAGTCATCTGTCACTTTCTCTTCCTCTTTTGTAAAGTCACCATCCCATTTCCTTCAGGAGTATAAGCACTAAACTAGCTCTATACCAGGGATGGGCAAGAGGCTACCAGCGCCTCGCTGGGACACTTAAGCACAGCACAGCGATAGCCACTTTAAATGTGGCTGCTCTATTCTGGGAGGAGGGCTTTGTGTTCTGTCCTCCCCTTCCCCCCCCCCCCCCTCGCAAAATCTCTCAGCTCCTGCTGGCCAATAGTAGCAGAGATATTTGCTGGTGGCAGAGGCAGCCAATGAAGCCTTCTCCCTCCCCACCTCATCCTGCCTAGAGCAGAGCTTGTGACTGCAGCCTTCAGGTTCCTGCAAGGCTCCTGACTGGGAGCTGCTCCCAGCCAGAGCCTGCTTTTGGCACCCCCACCCTCGATTTCTCCCCCCCCCCCACCAACTATCTGCCACCACCCAAACTCTCTGTATGCCTTTCCCTCAAGTTGTAACTCCCTCCCAGACCCTGCACCCCCTCCTAAAGCCCTTCCCGCAGGCCAGAATCCTCTCCTGCACCCATACTCCCTCCTGGACTCTGCACCCCAAGTATCTGCTGCAGATCACAACCCCCTCCTTCACTCAAACTCCCTCTCAGATTCCACACCCCCTCCTGTACCCCAGTTTCCTACCCCAAACTTGTTTCTGCGCCCAACCTCTGTCTCAGGCCCCAAACCTCCTCAGAAGTGTGGCCCTTGAGCACTTGCAAAAACTTGAAGTGGCTCTCCATTAAACATTATTACCCACCCCTGCCCTATACCATGCAGTTAAAGGCCGGTCCACTTCATGCTAACAAGCTAGTATTTTGTGGTTTTGTTCAAGAAATAGCCACTAAATTATTTAACAGTCATTATGCTAGATTCTGAGCTAGACCATCAGCCAATAGAGCTGTCAGCAGCTCATAGGGTCCTACGTTTGGGGAAGAAGGTCTCACTTTGTCCCTGTGTCCTATGCAATGGAGAGCAGAGGAAGTGTTCTCTGATAGAAAAGGGGTAGAGTCCACCAACAACAGAATGGTGGAACGTGGCCTTGGGCACAGTGTTGTGTGGGCAGCACTACCGAGCATCTGTGCACAGCCCAGGTGTAGCACAGAGAGAAGGGTTGGGGACAGAAAAGGAAGACCTAGCCAGACAAAAATTCTCCCCCCACTCATTAGAGGTAGTGTGTGTGTGTGTGTGTGTGTGTGTGTGTGTGTGTGTGTGTGTGTGTGTAAGTTAAAACTGACAGAGGTACATCTGACAGCATACACTGCACTGACACAATGCAAATGAGTAGCAGAGGCATTTGATTCCACTTGCAAATAAAATGCAATTACAGCCCTGGTCTCAGTTAGGATGCAGCATAGAGCCTTTTGGGGGGGGGGGGGAAGAAAAAAGATCATAAAGAGATACAATAAAGAGAATTATAGTTGAAAGACTTGGGAGGTGGGTGGACAGACAGACAACACCATGTGCACAGCTCTTGTGTTTCAATATCCCATTGTGCTATCTGCATGGTAATACACCTCATGACATCATCCCCACATTCCCCACAACAAGGAATGTTGTCAGTACGGCTGAGCACCCAGAGTTGGTTCTGCTCCTTGATCTGGAGCCATTTGTGAGCCTTCATGTCCTGCTACACTTCAGGTTCTAAGGAGAATCAGGGGGAGCATGGATGATACTAATTTCTCTCTGCTCAGATCAGTTGCTTCTTATTGTGCTTGGTCATGCCTTGGACAAAACAACTACAGACAAGTGTCTGTGTCCAGCTGCCATCTCGTCTCATCTGTATTTGCTACAGCTTTTGTGGCAGTCAGAAAAAGGCAGAGCAATGTTTATTGAGGGACAGAAGGCACCAGGTGGTGACAGCAAATAGCAGCATGCTGAGTCTTCTATACATGTAGATGTATTTGGGAAAGTGGGCATATGCCTGTTGTACTCTGCTAGAGCCATTCACCTTCAACTGGGTTTTACATGGTCATATTTCATGACAAGATAGACTAGAAAAAAATTGTCTCATGAAGCCTTTGCCTTCAAAGTGTCTCTCTCTCTCTCTCTCACTCATCCTTTTCTAAACAGGCTGGAATTCTGGTGTGCTAGAAGTATCTTACCAACGACCATTTGTTCACTCACAAACCAGTTTCTCTGTTAGGCTATGTCTAGACCGCAGAATTAAATGATAAATAGTACACAATTTGCGGTATGAAAATTACGTATCTTTTTTCCAATGTTCTTTCCACAGTCTTGAAGTAGCCTTAGATGTATAGAATCATAGAGCTGGAAGGGACCTCAGGAGGTCATCAAGTCCAGCTCCCTGCCCAAGGCAGGACCAATCCCAACTAAATCAACCCAGCCAGGGCTTTGTCAAGCTGAGCCTTAAAAACCTTTAGGGATGGAGATTCCACCACCTCCCTAGGTTACCCATTCCAGTGCTTCACCACCCTCCTAGTGAAATAGTTTTTCCTAATATCCAACCTAGACCTCCCCCACTGTAACTTGAGACCATTGCTCCTTGTTCTGCCATCCGTCACTACTGTGAACAGCCTTTCTCCATCCTCTTTGGAACCTCCCTTCAGGAAGTTG
This sequence comes from Pelodiscus sinensis, assembly GCF_049634645.1. Lineage (NCBI taxonomy): Eukaryota > Metazoa > Chordata > Testudines > Trionychidae > Pelodiscus > Pelodiscus sinensis. Next base: position 16,390,104 of record NC_134716.1, read on the forward strand.
AAAGCTGCTATCAAATCTCAACTCTCGCTTCTCTTCTGCAGACTAAACAAACTCAAATCCTTCAGTCTCTCCTTATAGGTCATGCACTCCATCCCCCTAATCATTTTGGTCGCCCTCTGCTGGACCCTCTCTACTGGACCCTCCCCCACATTCTTTCTATATGTAGGGGATCTGTTACTTCTCTTATATCAATCCATGGCAAAACTCCTATTGGCTTCAGTGGTTTATACATACCCTGGAGCAATGTGAATTTGCCTTACTGGGCAACCCACCCTGATACGTTAAAGTTCAGAACCAGCTTCTCACATTCTAGCTTCCTTATCAGCACAGTCAGCAGGACAACAATGCTATTTCCTCTGTGCACTTGTGGCTTTCATTTCCCTCCATTTTTGACATGCTTCTTGGACAACAGGGATTTCTTTCACCCCAGTGATGGTACTTACGTACCACCTTAGCTGTAACTTGTCAAAGGGTTCCCCTCTGTCCTAGGACTTCATCCTTTCCATAATATTGCAGCATGGATTCCCTATAGCCCTCACCAGTGGGCAGAAGTAAGAGAAGCATCACACCCTTTCATGGGTGGCCTCAGACCTACCTCTTCTGTTCCAAACCCCTATCAGAGCCCAGAGTCCCCAGTTGTCACCTCCCACCTCAGGCTTTCTTCCTTTACTTCCAGGATAGTGGGCAGTGTGGCTGTAAAGTCCCCAGAGCCCGGGAGAGTAGGAGGAGCAGCTGCAACCCCGTTGCCCTGGCCCGCTGGGAGGGTGGGTGGTGCAGCTCAAGCTAGAGCCATCTCACAAAGGAGACTGATTCCAGCCATTCAGTGTGTTGGGTGAGGGTGGGGTGAAGCCACACCTGGATCCTTGGTGAAGCCTCCCCTAGCCTATGATACCTGGGCTTTTGTTTGAGACAAGCTTGAAGTTCCAAGCTATTTAATTCCAAAACAATCTTCAAATTCAGTAGAAAACCAAAATAAGTAGCATAATAACATTGATGAGTTTAAGATCTTGCTTTTCTAGATCTGCTAAATCTTGTAGTGAAAATGGTTTTATGTGAAAGTGCAGCTTACAACATGTGTAGTGTCTGTGCACCCCCTGTCCTATGACTATCAGCTATGTTAGCATGGTAATACAACTCATGACATCTTCTTCTGCTGGGAAGTCCTGTTTCTCCCTCACAGTTGGCATTTGACAGACTCTTGTCATTGGATGGGCTATCAGAAAATAGCTTCTTTAGTCTGATCAGGTCACTGAAAGGGCAACCTTTTATGTTACCACTTCAGACATGAAATTATCTGTGGAGGTAGTAATTAAAATACCCTGAAGTAAGCTTACTGCTGTCTCTCTTGCAGCACCCAGACACGTTGTAGCCATGTCAACCTCACTAAAATATAGGCTTGTGTGTGTGTTACTTCAGAGGAGCTCTGTGAACTGAAAAAGGGGTTTTATGTAGCAAGACACTTAACCTTTCTATGCACAACTAACTTCCTATCTCCTGGAAGAGATCTTGGATAGGATAAAGTCTGTTAGCATGCTGATAATTCTTTTACCCCAGGAGATCACTTCTTGTCTCTGCCTGAATGGTGAGGTACAATGAAATACCCTGATCATATTAGTTATCCTATCCCTTCAATTTCAATTTGTATCATATCATGACTTGTCTTAAAAAGTACCTGGCTCATTTTACAGATGCAAAAACTGACATTCATCCTTAACTTTTACATATTCCAGGCAAAACAATTGGCTTCATGAGAGATTTCTCTGCATAAAAAGCGATATCTGGACAGCTAAAGTCTTCAGGATTTGGACTTTGAGAGAGTGGAGAACGTCAATGACTGGGTATTAGCACTGGATATCACTTTGTGCTCGATAAAGAAACCCAATATAAGGACCTAGTTTATAACCAGGAGCTATGCCAGTGAATTTGGTACCCAAGGAAATGAAGGGGCAGCACAGCTCTAGTGCAAAAGAGATTATAAAATGGAATTATGCACCATTCCTTCCAGTGCTCTCACAAGAAACCTGACTTGTAACCTATATCGCTTTGCTGTTCCAACCCAAAGTCTGTCTTCAGCCGAATCTCCCAAAGGAACTAATATTAGTGTAAGGGTCCAGGCCTTGTCCAGGGTTCCTGGCTCCCCGCCTCTTTCCTGGACGTAGGGTCCCCAGCAGGCCCTTTCCCACTTAGTCAATCACAGATGCCTGGGATGACTCCAATGTCTTTAATGCACACACTGTGCTCACACTCCTGGGTTAGCGGAGACAACCCCATGCCTCTATTTCCGCTCTCGCCTCGTTGTAGCAGGGCGGGGAGTAGGAGGACCTGGGCCCACCCTCTCCTCAGGGTCCCAGCCCAGGGCTCAAGGGAAGGGGAGATGGAGTTCTCTCCTCTCCCTGTGGTCAGCGGGGACACCACCTGAAACTTGCTGACCCACGGGCCAGATGCCCTGCCCTGGGCTACTTCCTACTCACCCTATTAGACTCCCCGGCTAGCACATCACACCCGATCATGCCCTACACCGATGACTCCCCGCGGCTACTTCCCATTCACCGGAGTGCAGTCCCCCTTCCTGCCATTCATCCCTCCTTGGTCGGGGCTGTCCCCTTTTGAATCTGGCACTCACGGGGAGACTCCTCCCCCTGGGCATACCCCAGTCTTCCTGTCAGCTCCCACCCCTTGACGTGAGAGGCGGGACCCTTTGTGGCTACTCCTGGCCGCTCTTGCACCTGCGCTGGTGTCTGGTCGTGGCACCATTTGCCCAGCTGCCTTTGCCTCCCGCAGCAGGTCTCGGGCCACATTGGCACCACCCACGGCCCCGTAGCTGCTGCCACCGGCATCCCCCAACCAGCCCTGCCCCTAGGACCTCTAGCGTTAGGGTGCGGAGTCCACCGGTTCCATCACAATTAGCCAGTCAAATCCATTTTCACTGCCACATACCCCAAATGCATGTGGGCCCTCATCACCAGAGGTGAGTTTAGTGTATTGGGATTTTATGAATTTTAATGACGTGAAGGTACATTTACATTTTAGCAGATATGTGATGGGCTGAACTAGGTCCCCAACGCCCCCTACAGGAGGCTAGCAGTCTCACCGTACCCCATCCCAGCAGGAGAAGTGGAGAAGAGGTCCTCCAGGCACTACAGAGTGGCTGCAACAGAGACAGCCACTCTATCCAGACCCAGCAGAGGGGTATAAAAGAAGCTGCAGGGCTGGAGCTTGGAAGTTCCTTCAGGAGCTTGACCCAGCCAGGCCTATACCCTGACTGGGAGATCAGCACTACGGCTGTGTGAGCTGAGCCTAGATCTGGGCAAGACCCAGACCTAGTGTCCAAAGACCAGACACAAGGGGTATGTCTAAACTACATGGCTCCGTCGACGGAGCCATGTAGATTAGTCGTTTTCGCAAAGGCAAATGAAGCCACGATTTAAATGATCGTGGCTTCATTTACATTTACATGGCTGCCGCGCTGAGCTGACAAACAGCTGATCAGCTGTTTGTCCGCTCAGCGCGCTAGTCTGGACGCTCCCCTGCCGACATCAAAGCCCTTTGTCGGCAGCCCCGGTAAACCTCATCCCACGAGGAATTAAGCGGGGCTGTCGACAAAGGGCTTTGATGTCGGCAGGGGAGCATCCAGACTAGCGCGCTGAGTGGACAAACAGCTGATCAGCTGTTTCTCGGCTCAGCGCAGCAACCATGTAAATGTAAATGAAGCCGCGGTCATTTAAATCGCGGCTTCATTTGCCTTTGCCTATGTGTCTAATCTACATGCCTCTGTCGTCAGAGGCATGTAGTCTAGACACAGCCAAGCAGAGACTTACTAGCACCATGGACAGGGCTAGTCAGGCCCTGGTTCCAGGACTTTGAGGGCAACCAGACAACCAGGCAAGAACCACTTGGCTGCAGTGGGGTACTCACCCATGGGTGGACCTGTTACAAGATACCAGAAATGTAGGGGGCTATGCTCTACTCTCAGGTGTATGCTTGCTCCCATTTATAATAATGGGGAGTTCTGTCTGCATTTATACATTAATATGAATAGATTAAAAACCAATTTTACTCCTGATTTACTCTGTTCTGTTGCTAACAATAGAGGCGCTGCTCATACCAAGTGTATTCATAGGAGATAAGACCTGCCAAAAATGTGGGCAGTGCTAAGCAGTACGGAAATTTAACTGGGGCATTTCACTAGGGAGTGAAATTATTCTATATGAGTGTCTCACTATAGCATCTGAAGGACATCCCATTTGTTGATGGATCTGAATTTCTTCTAAGTTTGTGGGTGAAAGCATTAGGGATGTGAATGATCAACCAGGTAAATGGTAAGCCTGACTCATAATGGATGAGGCATACTGGTTACAGTTAACTGGTGGGGACTGGAGTAGAACCCTGCTTGCTACAGGCAGGGGGCTGCTCCAGCCATGGACATGGGGTGCTCCAGACCTCCCACCCCATTTATTTGGTTATCTGGTCAAACATAATGGCTACACCTACACTGGCATAATTTTCCAGAAATGCTTTTAATGGAAAAGTTTTCCGTTAAAAGCATTTCCAGAAAAGAGCGTCTAGATTGGCAGAACGCTTTTCCACAAAAGCACTTTTTGCGGAAAAGCGTCCGTGGCCAATCTAGACGCGCTTTTCCGCAAAAAAGCCCCGATCGCCATTTTCGCGATCGGGGCTTTTTTGCAGAAAATAAATCTCTGCTGTCTACACTGGCCCTTTTGCGCAAAAGTTTTTCGGAAAACCACTTTTGCCCGAACAGGAGCAGCATAGTATTTCCGCAAAAGTACTGACGATTTTACATGAGATCGTCAGTGCTTTTGCGGAAATTCAAGTGGCCAGTGTAGACAGCTGGCAAGTGATTCCGCAAAAGCAGATGATTTTTCAGAAAAACTTGCCAGTCTAGACACAGTCACAGTGTAACTAGTTAAATAAGTAATTGGGATAATACGTCCCTATAAAGTATCTGGCATTAGCTTTATCTTCCATGGTAGTCAGTTTTTTCTCGTCCCTGAAGAATTTCGGGTGGATCTGGTAGCAATGTCTACTAGTAGGTTGCCTGACGCTTTCCATTATAAAACTTTTTGTCTTCAGTTGCTTATCATTTTCCCAATTTTAACCATTTAGACTGATATTTTCCATGCCAAATGTCTGGCTCATGCTGACTAATTCTGAAAAACTTCTACCAAAATAATTAATCCATTAAAAAATTATAATGGAGGGGTGGGAAATCTCAAATTGTAGGAGAGTTGTTGGAGGCAGAGGGTAGAAGGAAGATAAAGGAATGGGGGAGGGGAAGGAGAGACGAGCAACATTTTGTCTTCATTTAGTAGGAATTATTCACAGGTTTCTAAAAAGTTAGATCAAATTTGTCTGAGGTTACTCTTTGAAACATTACCTACTCTTTAGCAGCTAGGTCAGCCAAATTGCTATGCCAAGCTTCTATGTCTGAAGACATCCTGCTCTTCCATCTAAGCAACATAAATCATTTAACTCTAGAATTGCTCTAGAGAAACAAGCTTATTGTGAGTTGGAGAGTTTCCATTATGGTGGGCTATGTTCCAAAACACTGGAAGTAGGACCCATTATCTCATTAGTTCTACTACTAATTCTAGCTACAGGGACAGTCTCAGACCACGTGAGCCAGTGTGGCTCTGAGAGACCCACATCTTCAGCAGCCATTTGTTTTGGCAAGGCTTCTGCAATGTAAACCTATGTGAGGACCAATGTGAATGAAATTTCTTGATGCAACAGCTGCAATTCAACAGTAGAATTTTTAAAATGTTTTACAAGGCATTCCCCTTGGTTAGTGCTCAAGGATAAGCACAATCTTTGTTCCAGGCCTGGGAATCTAAATTGGGAAAAATCATTTGGATAAGGAAACTGTAGCAAGCTACAGCTGGTTGGTTCATCATGTGGAGTGCTCTCCCTAGCAACAGCAATTCTAGAGTTACTGGTAGAGCCATTTCTGAGAGAGAATATGGAGGGAAAATACATAGTTTTGCCCGTGTTAAAAACAATGGTGACCTTTTCTGAAAAATGTTTCATCTTTGTCCACTGCTGAAGGAACTTGAAGGTGAACTTTGTATTTGGGAGCATACCCATGAAAATCCACCCAAACCTGAAGTGGTTTAGGGGGTGAGGAGGGCAGTTGCCCAGGGCGCTATGCTGGGGAGGGGAGGAGGTGTCAATTTAGCTGCCAAAAGTTATGTTGTATGGAACAGCAGTGGGGGGGGGGGGGAGGGTTGCTTTTTGCTGGATTAGGTTTCCATGTAGCCCCACATGCCACTCAGAGCCTAGCCTCCATGCCAAAGCCCACAAATTCAGGGGATGCCCACTACCCCCCATGCTTCTCCCCTGCTCACTGACTCTGCTGTGGCACCTCTCAGGGCTTCAGTTCATGGTGCTGGTGCAGCCAGGAGAAGGCTGCATGCTCCGTTGCCTCAGGCCTCCTGCCCCTGCGGCTCCTGGCTTTCCTGGGCTGCTCCAAAGGTGGAGGGTGTGCGGGGCTGGGCGGCTAATCAGGCAACTGTGGCAGGGCTGGGTCACAGCCACTGTCTCCCCCTGTAGCCAGACAGGAACCCACCTGTAACATACATTTCTGCTTGCCTGGAGCATACAGGGCACACAGAGCAGGAAGCCTTGAACAGGAGGCCCGGATATGCAGGCTGCTGTGACTCTGATTGGCTGTAAACAGAGATATGCCAATTGCTGACCAAGAGGCTGCCAAGGAGTGCCCTTGACTGAAACCAATATTGATACGAACACACACTGTCTGGGGGGAGGAATCTCCCACCCAGTAAAAAAATGTCTAGTACTCACAATTTAGTTATCTCTCTTACACATGTAAATTAAGTTGAAACTTGCTTGTAAGAACTGGCGTCACAAAGACAGACCAACACAATTTGGCATCTCAGATAAGAAAGAACATACGGGCCCCTATGGGTATAAAGATGGGTCCAGCAGCACACTTACTCTGCGCGTCAATCTACCATCTATCTGCTGGTCGGGTTAGGTGTTTGACCTCCCGAGGTTCCACGGGGACGCCCACCTCGTATTCGTCTTTCCTAGGAATTGAGGGACCGGCCCTGGCTTGACCCACTGGAGTTGAGAGGCACAGAAGGGGATAAAAATTGTACCTGGATGTGGTCCTTTGTCTTAAGTGTACACGTAGACTTAGAGCTCTTTAAAGATTAAGCTGTCACTTGGTACCATTATTTCTATTTTCTATCTATTTTCTTTGTAACCATTTTAAGATCTATATTTGCTAGCAGTTAAGAAATAGAGCAATAGCCATTGTAACCATATGATTTATAAGCTTCTTTAATAAACCTGTAACTGTTTAAGCTTTAACCTGACTCCTTCAGTTGCTGTAACAGAACCAAGCACAATTTAAAAGAACTTCAGCCGGTCATAAGGGACAGGTATAGGGAGAGCTTGGGCATTCGAATCGTGTCGCTTCCAGGGGACAGATCCGTAGGGGCATCTCTCAGTCTTGCCTAGGCTGCCTGCTGTGAAGGGATCCTGTATCCTAGCAGTTAAAATCTGAGATGTAATTTGCTCTTCCTATAAACCTTGGGGAGTCTGTCAGCCTATTGGCTGCCTGCCGCGACGGGACGCCGGTCCTAGCGGTCAAAGACACAGATGTTAAACTCTTCGGGGTGCCCGTCAGTCTCTCCTAGACTGCCCACTGCGATGGGGCCTTGTGTCCCAGCAGTTAAAGACTCGGGTGTAACACACACACACACACACACACTGCCCTTACCATCGGCTGACACCCCTGCAGCTCCGCACTTGGCTCACTCTGGGAGTCTGGCAGAAATGACAAGTGGCAAAGCACTGAAGGAAACAGGTGAAGCAGCCTGAAAAGGTGCTGCTTCGCCAAGTGTCAGCAGCTGCCACCAAGGGAAGGCAGAATCTCAGGCATGTGAGGCAAGCTGCAGCTGCGCAGCCCCGGTCCCCTCTCAGCCTGCCCGGGGTTGCCCAGCGCTGGGGACAGGAGCCAGAGTGAAAGGCACAGGAGACAGCTGCTCGGTTATGAAATTATGGTAAACATTAAAACAATATTATAAATGCTACTTAACTTCCCAATAAAGAGTGCTCAGAGGTGAGGCTGCCCTTTTATCCTTAACTTACTCAGCTCTACATAAATATTTTAACACATTATGCATTAATAATGTGTAATACCACGCTACATTCTAGAAGGCTTACAATATACCATTGGGATAACAGGATGCAAAAAGGAAGGATAAGGAAGGATTTTCAGTCTTAGGACATGTCTACACTACAAAATTAAGTGCTATGCTTCTAGTGGAGGTGAGGTTAAGTTGTTGGGGTGAGTTACGTTGGTGGGAGCTAAGTTGTAGTGTGGATGCTCACAGCATTAGGACATCAGTCCAACTCAGGGATGGGCAATAATTTTTGCAAGGGGGGGCTACTTCACAATTTTTTGAAGTAGTCACAAGCCACTCCCAAAGGAGTGGGGCCTCAGACAGAAAGGGGCTGTTCTCTCTAGGGCTGTGTCCAGACTCAGGGTTTTTTTCGAAAAAAGTAGCCTTTTTTCGAAAAAACTTCACCTGCGTCTAGACTGCAGCCGCGTTCTTTCGAAATTAAATTGAAAGAACGCAGCTTTTCTTTCGACGGCGGTAAACCTCATTCCACGAGGAAGAACGCCTTTTTCGACGGCGATCCGTCGAAAATAAGTGAGTGTGGATGGGGGGAGGCCATTTTTTCGAAAATATTGGCCTCCAGGAAGAAGCCCTGGTGGACAATCTGGGGCATGGGTTGCATGTCTGTGGTTCCTGTCTGCAGCCATTTCTTAAAGGGACAGGCACCCTCACAGCCACTTGTTGCAGAAAAGGAGCCAGAGCACACGGCTACTTTGGTGCAGCATGTCCCAGCCCCAAGACCGTCCTGGCCCTTCCAGAGAGCCTTCTGGGGACCCAGCCAGGGGCTCCAAACGCTGGGCACCATCCTGGTCTGGGCCAGAGCTCAAGACCCTTCTGGAGCTCTGGGGAGAGGAGGAGGCCTTACAAGCCCTCAAAAGCCGGCGGCGAAATGCCGACATTTATGGCCGCATGGCAGAAGCCCTGGCCCAGAAGGGCCACTACCCCCGCACCCAGGACCAGGTGCGCTCCAAAGTAAAAGAGCTGCGCCAGGGGTACGTCAAGGCCAGGGAGGAGAGCTCCCATTCTGGGGCAGCCCCCTACTACTGCCCTTATTACACTGAGCTGGACCAGATCCTGGGAGGCATTGGTGAAGCACGCACACCACAGCGTTTTGTCCAGTCAGGATTGGCAGACCCTGTGGTGGACGCTCCCGAGCAGGACCCAGAGCAGTCTGGAGACGGGGACATGGTGCCAGAGGAGGAGGACAGTGAGGAGACGGCGACCCTCACCCTGGAGCCAGTCACCCAGACCCCAGAGGCCTCCAAGGTGTCATCTGGCACAGGAGAGGAAGCAGCAGGTGAGTACAGTGAGGTTGTGTAACACCCGGGGGGGGGAGGTAGGTGGGTGCACAGTGGGTGATGCACAAGGGAAACCTGTTATGCTCAGGCTGATGCCCAGGTCACACACAGTGTTACCTTCAGAATGTCTGATTCCCCTGTCTCAAGGAGAGGGCATGCCCTTTTGGACAGCTGTTGCACACATGACTGATTGTGATAGAAATGTAGCCGTGTTACTCTGATCTGAGGAAGTGGGTCTGGCCCACGAAAGCTCATCCCCTAATAAACCATCCTGTTAGTATTCTAAGTGCTACAGAGTCCAGTTTTTTAGGACTGATTGTGTCTTCTTCTTTTCCTCCACAGCCAGACCAGCCGTGCAAGAGGGCCGCAGCACCCCAGCCCCACCTCCATCTCCATCTCGGGGACATGGGAGCCGCAGACACAGGCGTGTCTATGCGGACATCCTGAGGCAGCACGTGGAGGCCGTGCAGGAGCTCAACTCCATCCTGAGAGAGAGGGCGGAGGCAGAGGATCGCTGGCGTGACCGGCTGATGGAGGAGCTGGTCCTGCAGCGCACGTCCCTGACTGCCACTCTCAGGGAGGTCTGCGGCTTGCCTGCTCCTGTGCCTGGTCCTGCTCCTCCAGCACCCCATGACCCCGCCCCACCAAACCCCCCTTCCACAACAGCATCCCTTTCCCCCCTTGGACCTCCCTCTCCCCCAGCCCCCCCAGTTCCCCAGCCCCTCTCTCCCCCTGGCCCTCCTCTCCCCCAGGCCTCCACGTCCCAAGAGCACCCCAGCCAGCCAACCGACAGGTGCACCACCCGATCCCGTGGCCATGGTGCACCCCAAACACGAGGCCCAGGCAGGAGAGGGAAATCAGGCAAGCACCGTGTAACCTGATCCCCTTCCCCCCCTCCAGGTTTCAAGTCCCCTTCCCCCCCTCCAGGTTTCAAGCACCCCCATCACCCCAGTTAAATCACAAAGAAAGGGTTCAACAAAAGGTTTATTGTACATAGTTTTGTCAACATCAAAAATGAAAAAAAGCTTTTTTATGTTTGCAACAGTTATACTATTTTTTGAGAGATATTTAAAAAAATTAAACAGAACATATTATTTTGCGACAAACCCTGGTGTTAATGATTTCTTCAAACAGGGTCAGGAGATGGGTTGTGGAGGGAAGCTTCTATTGGGCCAGGGCCCAGTCCCCAGGCAGAAGCCCCTCACTACAGTCAGTGGCCTCCACTGGAGAATTGTTCCCGGAGGGCCTCCCGTATGCCAACAGCAGACCGGTGAGCCTGGTGGATGGCAGCTGTCCGGGGCTGAGCAAAGTGCCTCTCCTGGCCATCAGCACCTCTACCCCACCCTGGTAGGAAGGCCTCCCCTTTCCTCTCCACCAGGTTATGGAGAACGCAACACGCAGTCACCACCTCAGGGATGTTGCTCTCCCCCATGTCTAGGCGTGTGAGCAAGCACCGGAATCTGCCTTTTAAACGTCCGAATGCACATTCCACCTGGTTGCAAGCCCGGTTAAGGTGAGCATTAAACTGCTCCTTGCTCGCATCCAGGTGGCCGGTGTAGGGCTTCATCAGCCACGGCATCAGGGGGTAGGTGGCATCAGCCACTATGCACACCGGCATGTGCACATCCCCAACCGCAAACTCGTGATGCGGGAAAAATGTTCCTGCCTGAAGCCTCCGGTAGAGGTACGAGTTCCTGAAGATGCGGGCATCATGTGCCCGCCCTGACCACCCAACACAAATGTCCGAAAACTGGCCACGATGGTCGACCAGGGCCTGGAGGACCATAGAAAAGTAGCCCTTTCTGTTAATGAATTGGGCTGCTCGATGGGGCGGTGCACGGATTGGAATGTGTGTCCCATCGAGCGCTCCTCCACAATTCGGGAAGCCAAGGGCAGCAAAGCCGGCCATGACGCTGTCCAGATCTTGTAGACAGATGAGCCTGTTGAGCAGCTCCGAATTGATGGCCCTCACCACCTGCAGAATGAGACAGACAACAAAATGTTAGAAGGGGTGCCTTATCTCTTAGGAGGAGAACCCACCGCCCACCTTCCCTCTCAAACACCCCAGGAATCCCCTCCTCAGAACCCCCCCCCCAACAATTCAGGGTGAGTGGAGGAGCTCCCTCCCACTCCCACTCCACTTGGCCCTTCCTGACAGTCTCCCTTCCTCCCACCCCAAACTGTGACTGTCCCCAGACAATGACTTACCTCCATCAGGATGTATCCAACAGTAGACCTGCCCACTCCAAATTGGAGTCCCACGGAGCCGTAGCTGTCGGGGGTTGCCAGCTTCCAGAGGGCAATGGCGACCCTCTTTTCCAGGGGGATAGCGGGCCGCAGGTGGGTGTCTTGCCGTTGCAGAGCAGGGGCGAGCCAGGTACACAGCTCCTGGAAAGTGGTCTTTTGCATCCTGAAGTTGCGTAGCCAGTCTTGGTCATCCCAGAGCTCCATCACGAGCCGGTCCCACCAGTCAGAGCTGGTGTCAAGCCTCCAAACACGCCTGTCCACAAAGAAGTTTGGAGGCAAGGGAAGTGCGGCTGCTTGACGGAGGAGCCCTTCGTACCTCTGGTCTGGGTCCAGCTGGGGAAGTAGCCTCATGACTGTGTCATGCAGATGCAGCAACAGTTGCAGTATGATGGTGTGGGGCCATCGCCTGCCCAGGGGCAGCTCTGGCTCCATCCCACAAAAATGGGTCTAAACCAGAAAAACCTCCACAGAAAAAAGCTGCTGGGGTGTCCCAGGAAGCTGAGCACTCCAAACCAGCACTGCAATGCCTTGCTTACCTCCTAGAGGGACAGCAAAGGCAGCTGCAGGAGCAGAGCAACGGGTGTTCAGGAGTGTCCCTTTCACCACGCGGTGTCTCTGCAAAGGGCAGGCAGGCAGCAGCACCCGGAAGGAAATGCTGCCCCCATGCCCTGGCAGAAGCGGTTCCGGGTGGCTTTGAATTTCGAAAGAGCGTCCAGCAGTCAAGACGCTCTTTTTCGAAAAAGCGGATCGATTTTCCGATCCGCGTATTGTAGTCTAGACGCGCTCTTTCGAGAGAGTCTCTTTCAAAAGTATCTTTCGAAAGAGCCTCTTTCGAAAGAGGCTTGCAGTCTAGACATAGCCTTCGTGTGGCTCACCTCTGGCAGGGGGAGAAGATTCATGTGCTTCCCTGCCTCCAGGCCCTGATTGGCCTGGGGGTGGGGGAGCATGTGAGGCCTCTCTCCCCCACCTTACTCCTGGCAAGAGTGTGTGGTGCCTAGAGGGAACCTCGACCCATTTTGAACAGCTGGGTTCCCTTTGGTTCTGTGTGCCCCTGGCAAGGAGAGGAGACTTTGCGTGCTCCCCTGTCCTCAGGTCTCAACTGCCTGGGGGCAGGGCAATGGCAGAGTGGCCACAGGCCAGATCAAATGGATTAGTAAGCCAAATCCAGCCTATGGACCCTATCTAGCCCACCTCTGGCTGTAGCTTTGTATTTCCAATAGCTAGTTGAAGAATACTTGAATGCAGGTTTTCTTCTGTCCAATATATTGAAAAATTATTTGGCAATTAAAACAGATCTCACTCCTTTTACTGCAGTAATGCTACATGAAAGTTTCTTCTTATTTTTGACCCATTGTACTTTTAAATATTATGTTTTATTAGGGGACTATGCCCTTACTTGCTACGCTCTCCAACCATCCTCTCTCTGAGGGTAGGCAGCCCTGGCTCTCCGTTCCCCACCACTCCCAGCAGCCAGGGGCTGCACCAGACCCAGCTCTCTTCTTCCCCCTCCTGCTCTCCCCCCCTCCCGGTCCCAGCCACTAGGAAGGGCTGGGCTGAGGCTACGCCAGTCCCAACTCTTGCCCCCTCTGGCTGCCAGGGAGGGCCAGGCCAAGGCCACACCAGCCCTGACTCACCCCTGCCCTCCCATCACCGGGGATGACTGGGAGGAGGCTGTGGCAGCCCTGGCTCTCCACATAGCCTCTGGGGAGGGCCGGGCTAGAAGTGAGTGGGGCTTGGCTTTAGGGGGCAAAAGGGGCAGGGCTGGGGATTGCCTTCCCCAGCTTGGCTTTCATCTCCTATGCCTACACCTTGCAGCCTGTGGACGCAGATGATGTGATGTCATTCTGTCATCCCACAAGAAAAGGTGTGTGTGTGTGTATTATATTATATTAAGAGAGAGAGAGAGAAAGACATTTAGATAAAATAAGGTAAATCTTCATTACACCTCTTCTGAGGTCAGGGCTTGATGTAGTCCAGAGCATAATCAAACATTAGAAAAAGCCTGCCAAACAATACAAGAATTCACAGAAATCACTGAGAGAATATTCAGTTTGGTGGATAATTAGCAAATCAAAGACAAATATAATTACAATAATAAATCCCCCTCATCCTAACCTCCTGGATCTCCAATTGCAACTATTAGTTGGATTTATAATGAATTTGAGTTGTGGTAGTGTCTAGAGGCCCAAGTGAAAGATGAAGCCTTTTTTGTGTGTTTGCATGCATGCATACATTCAATATAAAGACAAACTCTGCACCAAAGAGTTTACAGTCTAAATATAAGTACAACATCAACAGGTGGAAACATGCAAACAAAAGGGCACACAAGGTTAGTGAAACTGGTACAATTAATGTAATGACTGGTAGAGACAGCACACCTTCTGCATAGCTATTGTTTCTCTATCTCAAGCCACCCAGCTTGGTGAATTAAAATGTTCTTTATGATGATGATACATTTGAGACCATTAGAAATTATAAAATGATGATGATCATTGGCGAGCCCAAGAGTGAGCTAGGGCACTTCAGAGCAAGAACTGTTTTTGCTTGTTTCTGAAAAGAGTTTAAAAACCTAAGCTGTGTACTGTAGTCCTAGATGGAAAGTCACAGTGAACCTAGGGGAGGAGATTGCAAAATACAATGGTAAGGTTGTGCATGCTGCTAGTCCAGCATTGTACTCAGTTTGGCATTTCCATTTACATTCATTTTTTAAAATACCTCTCACTCTTTTCACTGATAGCACAACAGAAACTCTTTTTGTTTTCCCAGGGAGCTGATCCCATAATCCATAGCCCACTGAAATCAGTGGTCTTTGGAAGGGGCTCACATAACATGGAGCTGAATAAGGTTTAGGGAGGTAGAGAATTAGGGATGGGGTGCATTGCATAAATATGGGCACAGAGATGGAAGTGAGTAAAGAAAACAAAAAAAAATTGAATACAGGACTATGTAGCACTTTAAAGACTAACAAGATGGTTTATTAGATGATGAGCTTTCGTGGGCCAGACCCACTTCCTCAGATCAAATAGTCAGTATAGTATGTTGATCTTAATGGATTGTTCACTTTCAGTCCTTTGGGTACGATGTCCATCTTCTTGCACTTGGATAGAAAGATGATGTCTGTCTGTATCTGTGCAAGTTTCTTCATATGGTTGATGGATTTCCATTCCAAATGGCTAAATGCAGTGCCTTGCATGTAGAATAGTGATAGAAATGTAGCCGTGTTAGTCTGGTGTAGCTAAAACAAAATACAGGACTATGTAGCACTTCAAAGACTAACAAGTTGGTTTATTAGATGATGAGCTTTCGTGGGCCAGACCCACTTCCTCAGATCAAATAGTCTATTTGATCTGAGGAAGTGGGTCTGGCCCACGAAAGCTCATCATATAATAAACCATCTTGTTAGTTTTTGAAGTGCTACATAGTCCTGTATTTTGTTTTAGCTACACCAGACTAACACGGCTACATTTCTATAAAAAAAATATTGGTGTGATTATCACTCTTACCTTGTCTATACTTACGCAGAGATCAACACTCTGGTGATTGATCTTCCAAGGTTTGATTTAGTGGGTCTAGTACAGACCCGTTAAATCTAATGTTGATGAGGCCCTCATTGATGCTGGTACTGCATGCAGTCAGGAGGAGGAAGGGAAGTTGAGGGAGAGTATCTCCCATCAACCTCACACAATGCGACCATCCCAGAAATTCAGTTTAAGATATGTCAACTCCAATTATTAAATTCTTGTGGCCAGAATTGCGTATCTTAAGTTGAATTTCTGAGGTACTGTAGACCTAGCCTGAATTGGGTTACCCTCACTTCTACATCTCCCAGAGATCATGACCTGTTGCCTCAGAGCAGTAATCAAGTTGCTATTTGCATTAGCTTTAGCAGTGCAGGCAAGAAGACAGAACAATATTTTTGGAAAGCATTAGACAGTCTTTCTCTTAATACTGTGCATTGGTCAGAACAGTCACTCTTTAATGAACATGGTAGACTTGTAACAATGTCTGGCCAGATAAGACCCAGAAAAAAGGTATGATAAGCCTTGTGAAAAGGTTCTCTGAGGCCAGGTCTACATTATACCTGGAAGATCAGCTTAAGATACACCACTTCAGCTACATTGACTACATAGCTGGAGTCAGCTTACCTTTAGCCAAGCTTGTCACCTTCCCACTGCAGGAGAATGACGGGAGCAAACGTTCTCATCAACTTCCCTTACTCCTTGAGACTGTGAGGAGTACAGACACCAGCCAGAGCTGCCCTCAGCATTTGATATAAGGATCTATACTAGACCTGATAAATCAAATGCCAGAACACCGATCTCTGGCACACTAGTGAACACATGCCCTGAGGTAGCAGCATTAACAGATATAGTACAATGCACATTATTTCTCTGAGCATGGCTGGAAGCAACTTTATCTCAGGCAATGTGCATGTGGTGTGCTGCTCTCCTGGGATGAATGTGTCCCTCTGTCTCTCTGTTAGTTTTAGCCAAATTCTCTCTGAAGGGTTTTGAGATTCCACAATATGACAACTTGATGTAATATTCATATCGACCTTTCCTTAAAATGTATTCTGTCCCAATAAAGAAGCTGCCTTAGCAAAATGTTGTTAGTGCTTATAAATATAAAGGAAATGTTATAATTGTTTTCTGGGTATTGCACTTACGTGTTGGTGGCCAGATTTATCTCCAAGTACAGGCATTGATGCTGCGACCAAAGAAAAGCATTTTACTTCTCTTATCTCGGGGCCAGCATGGCCGTGGCCTACTGAAGTTTGCAGTGGCCCTTGCACCCCATTGTAGTGGCTTTTATGGGCTGCTGCATGGATGCTGAATTAGCAGGAAACAGGTCTGGCCAGGCCATGTTCTCCCCCATTCTCCCTCCTCAGGTCCTCACAGCTTATTTGGAGGCAATGCAGAAGTGACAGAGCCAGCTCTGCAATAAGTTCAGGGGCCCCCTGTGCTGGGAGTATTCTTGGTTGGGTTTCTGCCTATCCTGTGGTGCAAATAGCCATAGTTAATAATAAAGTCCTAGTTTAAAAGTTTCATGTCTGTTTTCTGTGGGCCAATGCTATTAGAGTTAAAATGCACTGCATGCATGTGTGCGTGCGCTCTCATGTCAATTTATCTGTTTTTTCCCTGAATCTCAAATAAGTCACTGTGACTGGAAGTACATTTGTTTCACTCTTGCCCTGCTGGAGTGGTATATTTTTCACCAGTTTATAGAATCCTAGGGTTGGAAGAGACCTCAGAAGGTTGAATTCAACTACCTGCCCAAAGCAGGACCAGCCCCAACTAAATCATCCCAGCCAGTGAATTGTCAATCTGGGACATAAAACCCTCTAGGGATGGAGGTTCTACCATCTCCCTAAGTAACCCATTCCAGTGCTTCACCAACCTCCTAGGGAAATAGTTTTTCCAAATACCCAACCTAGATCTCCTCCACTGCAACTTCAGACCATTGCTCTTTGTTCTGTGATCTATCAGTTTCTACAATCCTTTTCTTATCCTCTTTTCTTTGGTGGAATTCATGTCACTTTGTTTTAGGAGGGACTTCTGGATGCCATATAGGACTGTTATGATCATTTCTGAGAAGTAGTGCGGCTGAGTGACTAAAACACTGGCCTAGAAAGCTTGGATTTAGTTCCAGCTCTTCCCCTCACCTTTGAGATATCTTTGAACAAGTCACTTCACTTGTTTCTTCAGTTTCCCCATCTGAGGAATGGAGATGATATATCCCACTCATATTTAAAGCCCTTTTAAGATCTACTGAAGGAAAACACCATATAAATTGTAGGTAGTCTTATTAAATGTGACAATAACACAGACATGATGACAACAATCTCAGTAATGGTTAGGCATTTTGTGACTCTGTCTACTCTGATCATGTTGCATTTGAGTCCTTCTCCCACATCTGTTTTATCCACATATTGACTGCCATCTTGTACTTAGACAAAAACTATACATAGACTGTGAATTCCTTATGTGGCCTTAATTAATGTAATATATGAGTAGTTCCCAATCTTTGTATTTCTGCCTCCCATCCTCTGTAACAAAGGGCAGTGCTAGAGTTCCCATTTTACAGGTTGAAAACTGGGAAGCTGGGGTTAAATGACTTGTCTAAGGGCATATTTTTACTATGAGCTGTGATTGATCCAGCATGGGTTGATTTATTGTGTCTAAATAAATTGACCACCAAACACTCTCCCACCAACTCCAGTACTTTATCAAGCAAGAAGAGTAAAGGAGAGCATCAGCTGTCAACTTACTGTAGTGAAGATACTGTACATGGTAAGCTGATCTAAATACATCGGCTTCAGCCATTTGAATAAAGCTAAAGTTGTGTAGTTTAGGTAAACAGTAACGCACACAAAGTCTATGATCACAACAAAGCTCGCAATAGAGGAGGGACTTGAACCTGGTTTACCCAAGTTCAAGGGGAGCACTTGAATCTCTGAACCATCTTTCCTCTGTTCGGTCAGAGATATTTCTTTTTTATGCTTGTACAGTGCTTGGCACAATGTGATTCTGAACATTTTATAAAAATAGATGAGTTGGTCTTACAGATCTGTTTACATGCACATAAGTGTGAACTTTACTGCAGTAAAGGGGACTGGTATAAGATGTTCCTCCTATCTTAATCTGGAATATAAATCTGGAGAGACATATCAGCATAAAGAGAATTCATCTCCACATCTCCTCTAGTCCCCTGAATGATGCCTAGATAATCAGACTGAGTAGGAAGTTTCAGGGATCATTGTAAGACAGAGTCCAATATTACAAATGCATTGTTTAAAAATGATGGTTTCAGTTTAAACAATAAGTCTTTGCTATAGTTTTATTGGTTTCACAAATCTGTGACTCCACCACTGAATGCCACAAGGAGTGACTTCAGGATTTCTAAGCATCAGGTTTGAAATGCACAATCTTCCTCAAATAACAGATTTGAATCACAGGATCAACTCTGCCCTTTATTCTTTCTCATTCAATTCAATTAGACTTTATTCACGTGGCATGCTATGCAACTGCTGCTGACATATAAAAGAAAATACAGGACCTTCCCCCACCTCTCAGATGTTCATCAGAGGCATGTACAACACATCCAGAAAGGATTGCACACTGCCTCTGAAGTTTGGTACTCCTTGTCCATTTGTCAGCTATTACCAGTTTGGGGGTAATTTGATACATAGTATGATGCTATCTCTGTCGTGTCTTCTTTCTCCCAGGGTGTGGTGCTTTAGATGCTGCTTGTAATTATTAGAACTGGGAGCACTGGCTGTTGGGAATCTGGAAGCACAGGAAACAGGAAGGAGGGGGGAGGAGATGGGCCAGGCCTGAGTGAGAGGTACAGAGGGGAGCAGCAGCAACTTTGTAAAGAGGTTTCACCTTTGGTAAATAAAGGCCTGTTGAAGTTTGTTACTACCTTGCTTGCATGAGACAACATTTTGGCAACGAGGATGGATCTTCTGCCTCTGAAACCACCTGCACCATTTCTGCAAAGGCCAGGTGAGACTCCAATTGCTTTTACTGCCTGGATCCATATGTCTGAGACTTATCTGCTTGCAATCAGTGCTACAGAGATTTCTGAAGTAAGAAAGTGTGCTCTACTAATCCACTGCCTTGGAGCAGAAGGGCAGAGTATATTTTACATGTTTCCCCTTGCAGATGATAAATATGAGACTGCACTCATTGCATTAAAGAACTTTTTTGTGCCAAAAGTGAATGTAGTAGCTAATCGTTACAGATTTCGCCAGCGTGAGCAGAAACCAGGGGAGACTATAATGCAGTATGTTGCTTCTCTGAGGAGTCTGATTGTAATTTGTGACTTTGGGAATATGGCAGATGAGATGGTTAAAGACCAGCTCATTGAGAAAACAACCATGCTTCGTGTAAGAGAATGCTTGCTTCTAGAACCACAACTTACACTGGAAAAAGTGTAATTCAGGTAATGTGTATTCAGGTAATGAACTTATTAGTTTAACATGTAATTTCAAAATAAAACCAACCTCAAAATAAGGATGGATTTATTTCTTCAATCTGTCTTTCTACCATGAAACAGAATTCCTAAAAAAGGCATAAGAGACAATTACAGGAAAGGATGTGTTGCCATTAGACCAGAGAGGCCTGTTTTTTCTGTCTCCTCCTTCTCCGTATCCTGTTAGACCGTTACCCCCCCCCCACCCCCCCAAGACAAAAAGTGCGATAAGTGTAATTCAAACAATGATATCTAAATATCCTTGCACCCATATTGACTTTCTTAAGGTATTTCTACTTAGGAACACTACTACACTATTGTGAAATAACTTAGTCTGCGTCTAAACAACAGGCAGTTATTTCGAAATGCTGTCGAAATACTGTCAAGCTGGAGGACTTCTTACTCTGACTCCTGTAACCCTCATTGTATGAGGAGTAAGGGAAGTCAGAGGAAGTGTGATCTATTTAGAAATAAGTTCTGTGTAGATGCTCTCTATTTCAAAATAAGCTATTTTGAAATAAGCTACACAATTGACGTAACTCAATTTGCATTGCTTATTTCGAGTTTAGCCCTGCTGTGTAGATGCACTCTTAGGCTCCTCTCTTTGTTCCTGGCTGGAATCCTAGAGGAGCTGAGAGTCAGCTGGCTGAAGCTCAGTACAGATGAAATGGTGTTAATCTGTGCAGGATCTTCCTTGATCTCTGGCTGTCATCTTTGTCAGCGGAGTATTCTCATGTGACTTAGTTAGGATTATAAATGTGGGCTATCTGTGACTATGAATAAACATGAACATAAATGACTAGGCTTCAGTGAAGGTATAAAAATAAATTTATTCACCTCCAAAATATTTTAAATTTCCAAATTTTTCTTCCATGTGCACCTGTTGCTATGGAGATCCACACCGTGGCAACCTTCAGACTTGTGTTAGAGGAATGCATGCACATTTCAGCTATGACAAAATGGGGCAAGATGAGTGTTTGAAAGACTTTGCCTGAGAGAGTTGGTAATTCCCCTGGATGGCTGTTAACTTTGCAATACGCTTAACATCCTGAAGGCAGTTATTCTTTAAAGTCTTTAATAATACAGAACCAGACTATATGAGGGACTTTCTGCTGCCCTTTGTCTGTAGTACCTTTTGTTAAGATGAATGTAGCAGCATCTATAACAGGCTGCATTCTTGAGAGGCTGAGCTTCAGCTGACAAGAGTGCATGATGCACGAAATGCTTTTCTCACCTCCATTTACATCAAGGTGAAATGTGGCATCTTT
Source organism: Pelodiscus sinensis (assembly GCF_049634645.1). Lineage (NCBI taxonomy): Eukaryota > Metazoa > Chordata > Testudines > Trionychidae > Pelodiscus > Pelodiscus sinensis. The sequence continues at coordinate 16,411,056 of NC_134716.1, forward strand.
AAGATTCAAAATTTCTTTTTTACTTTCTTTAGTTTTTTTTGGAGGATTTTTACAGGCATTTTTTCTTTGTCAAAAATTTGGGGTTTGCGAAGGCAATCGCAGGATTTCAAATTTGGTGCCAATGTTATTGCTGATGGACATTTCTAAATGTGATTAGATTCTGTATTCATCCATGTTTGTGTGTCCAACTTGAAACACCCCTTGAGGAACCTGGTTTTCAGGAAGTGCTGAGCACCTACTTTCTGAAATTGAAGCTCCTTTAGGGTGACTCAGGGACAAGTTACACGTTAATAAAATGTGCAGCCATTTAGGCTTTTCTTAGCACAGACAGGGAAAAGATAAACCTTAACTGAAATTTTGTAGATACTTAGGGGCACATTCGGTGCTCGCTTTTATGCTGCCATATAAATAATTAATAGTAGTAATATCTACGGAACGTCAAAAGCTATTGCATCAAAGAGCCAGAGGAGTTTTGGAAAGGGTGATGCTTTATTATTTGTATTATTTTGCCTCTAGAAGATCCAAGCTCAGGACACACTAGCTAAATATTGCAAACTTAATAGTAGGATAGTCCTTCCCCCAAACAATACACTTAACATCTTGAAGTTAACTATTCTTTCAAGTCTTTAATAATACAGGACCAGACTGTGATGAATTTTTTGCTGCCTTTTGTCTGTCATTACTTTTCTTAATATTGGTGTAGTAAAATCTATAACAGGCTGTATCCTTGAGAGGCTGAACTTTATTTGACAAGAGTGCATGGCTCACAAAATGCTTTTCCCACCTCTGTTTCATGAAGGTAAAATTGGCAAGAAGGACAACAATGGGAGGAGTTGGCATAGAGTTGAAGTGACTTGTCTGAGGTCATGCAGTAGAACAAGGGGAAGTCTTAGGTCTCTGGATTACCAGTCTAGTATATGAACTCTGAGGGCATGTGTACATTAGGAAATTATTTCAAAATAACTTATTTCAAAATAATAACTTGCGAAGTAAGTTTTGTTTGAAATAGCATGTCCATACTACAGGGAAGCCATCAGAGCTTTCTTGCATAAGAGCGTCCATGCAGTGTGGTTGCTCTCTTGCACAAAAGCACATCACAAAAGTGATGCGCTTTGAGGTGTGGACGTACTTTTGCGCAAGAAGTTTTTGTGCAACAACTCTTCTGCAAAAGACTTCTTGCGCAAAACCCCTGCAGTGTAGACATAGCCTGTGTCAATACCAGTACCAGAAGCTTCAGAAAAATGTACAGGAATCCTTCTAATAGAGACCTGGGGGGGGGGGGGGGGGGCATACCTGCTAACTGACAGGGACTGGATTTGAGCACAGAAACATAATGTTTTATATTCCTTATAAAATATTGTATATGCTACAGCATAGCCATGGATGTTCTCATTTAAATGTCTAATTCTTTTCTGAAATCTTCTAAGATCTTGGATTAAAAAATTAAATGGAAGGGGCAAGAGGAATAAAAGCTCTCAGCTTTCAGCATGCACCCATGTTAAAGCAACTACTGATTTTGTCTTCCTAAGGGAGACTAGGACACAGGATAAATGGCATTTGGTAAGATTCAGCTCTGGTGGGATGAGAAGATAAACAAAACACATGGCTGACCAAATGACTTCTGTGTCAGTTCCACAGTGGCTTACTGTTTAGGGGATTTGATGAAATCTGAAAGGGTTTGATTTAGCCACAAAGGACTTTAAAAGGATTTTAAAAAGTAAAATTCACAGGCTGGATTTTTTTTTTTAAAGCCTAGTATTTCAATCAGGTAAAGATATAGCACAGTTGGATTTGTGAGCTTCAGGTGTATTTGAATATAAGACAAATAATACTGAACAAAATTTACAAAGTGATGCAACTTATTATAATTTAGAGCTTAGAGTGCAATAAAACCATATACCCGAGCTTTTTATTTTATTTTACACACAGCTCTTTGTGCAATCACTTCCTTTTCCATCATGGCATAGCTATTCCTTCCTGAACTGGAAACCATAATGGATCTCTATATCATACAGAGTTTGGAGGACTTATTCATTTTTCCTGCAAAACTTAAATAAAGTGCAAAACTTTCAGCCCATCAATCCTTTAGCAAGCTGTCCAAGGTGACATTTCATTAGCACATTTTGTCAGTGGATAAATCGTGCAGCATGCACTGAAGAGAAGGTGGAAAACATCCAGTCCTTTTTCATTAGATCCATCCAAAGTTGAACCACTGGAGATTACATACAAAAAGCACACGGACAGAGGAAGCGCTATCCTGTCTATAAACTGCATTAATCATTCATTCCCTTCCGAGTGTCTTAAGTCAGTGCCATGTCTCTGGTTAGGCCCAAAACTGGCTATTCAATTTTTGAGCTGCATGACAGATAGATTTCAAGGAAAATCACAGACATAACGACTGCTGCCAGACTTGATAAAGTCCTCATTCATCAATTAAGAAGTTTCCAATAAGTGGAGATGGATGCAGCAAAATAAGGCAGATCGCATGGTAATGTGAACATTTTTTTTTTGTTTCCCCTCACCACCCGTATGCATGTGTTCTTGATTGCTCACTCTCGCTGCTTTTGCTGACCCTGAGAAGAGAAATAAGGGTGTCAGCAGGGAGCTTTGATTCACTAGGATGCACTAATTACCTAAGGGACTGGGACTACTTTACTACTCCACCTACACTAAGTGACAAAGGGCTAAAGGAAGATAACAAATGCCTTTTACTGTGGTGTGAAAATGCTGATTTTTCACTTAGTAAAGGTTGTAGTGGTCAAGATGAAAATATTTGTGCCAATCAAAGGTATCTGTATAACAGCAAACACCTCTGTGAAATTTGGTGAACTTCTGCAAAATATACCATGTGGTAGGAGCTCTGCTCATGAACATGTAACCCACACAGCTGCTGGGTGTGTTGTACTGACCCACCTACAGAGAGAATAATGAGTCTGCTCCACAGCCTTAGCTGACAGCCAGCTGGCCTTTTTTAGCTCATGTGGTAAAGAGGATGATGTACAGGGATGGACTGGTGAACAGTGTAACTCTGAGATAAAGAAATTAAAGGGACACTGTTGGGTTAAAAATCATGGGCCCATTTGTATCTTGAAATGACCAGCTGGGTTACTGGATGGCAGGAGGCCATACTACAATTAGAAATTCATGGAGAAATTCTACCAGCATTTCTCCTGGGGATCCCACTTAGAAAAGGGACAAGGTGTATTCTATCCACTTCCATTGGATAGTGTTGGAGGGGAGGAACAGGGTCTTGGGCCTGCTCTCACCCTATCCCTTCCAATGACCCCTTTAGGGCTTGCTAGCAGCAGTCCTAGCCACGCGGAATGTTTATCACTATCCACCAGGAATGTGACTGATACTTACACTGGCTATTTGTGGCATTTTTCTCCTCTGGCATCCACACAGAGCTGTTTGCAACCTAGTCCCATGTAGGTTCATTTCCAATGATCCATTCTAATTTAAATTATTTGTAAGGGGCAGTTTTTCATAGATCCTGAGAACTGCAAAGGAGACAAATATCCTTGAAGAAGCTCCAGTACAGAAGGATTTCCTCAGGCAGATATTGCAATGGCTTCATGCTATCTTTGCTCACAGATTCTGCCCAGCCATTGTGCACGGGTAGCTTCAAGAGTAAGAAGGCACTGCCAGAGCTGCTTCCTGCAGCCCACTGGGGGCCACTGGAAGTGGAGCATAAATTAGAGCAGCCATGAGACTACTGTAGCTGATACCAGGGACTTATGTTTTCCTTCATCTCATTTTCTACTCTGTCTTAGGAACAAAGGAATTGGTCATTGTACCTAAGATTTCACTGTTGTGCAGTATGTATTTTCATTGGCCCAGAAATTAAATATCAGTTTTGCTTTCATTTGTAACTTTTCCCTTTGTGTGCTTCTAGCAATATATCGACTGCTGTCATCAGGATTTAAGCTTAAAATAAAGTTTCAAATTCAACTTTAAAAGCAACAACAACAGTAAAACCCCCAAGGGCATATATAGTAAAACCATTTTCTCACAAAAGAAATAAATGTAGATCCCTAAGGCCATGTCTACACTAAAAATAAGATGGAAGATTGACTGTAGCTGCTTCAAGGGTTTGAATTTGTGGGTCTAGTTGAAGACATGCTAATTCAAACTGAGAAAGCACTGCTGTCCTGTCAATAGTCCTGCTTCTATGAGGAAAAAGGGAAGGTGAAGGGAGAGTATGTGCTCCCTTCGACTTCCCACAGTTTGGATGGTGCCAAAATTTGAGTTAATTGCGTAGCTTAAGTTGAAGTATGTTAACATAGCTGAGGTTCTGTGTCTTAATTCGAACTTATCCCTTAGTGTAGACCAGGGCTAAGAGTGAATTTTTTCCTCTTCTAAATCTGTGTTACTCGTGTATTTGAAGACAATGTAGGCATTTGGAATTTATTTTTTGAAGTTAATGGAAGTAACAGAATAGGACTGTGGCATTATTTAAGTTATCAGCCTTCATTCAGAATTAATGGACTGCTTCGATAGTAATATGTATGCTAGTGGTAATGGGATAGGTTCAGAAATTAAAATAGTCAAAGGACAAGTTAAAATTTACTTAGAAAAGTTAGATGTTACCAGGGCCTGATGAAATGCATCCTAGAATATTCAAGGAGCTGGTAGAGGAGGTATCTGAGCCTTTAGCTATCATCTTTGAAAAATCATGGAAGATAGGAGAGATTCCAGAAGACTGGAAAAGGGCAAATATAGTGCCCATCTGTAAAAAGGGAAATAAGGACAACCAAGGAAACTAAACACAAGTCAGCTTAACTGCTGTGCCAGGAAAGATAATGTAGCAAATAATTAAGAAATTCATCTGCAAACATCTAGAAGATCATAAGGTGATAGGTAAAAGCCAGCATGAATTTGTAATGAACAAATCCTTTCAAACCAATCTGATGGCTTTCTTAGATAGGATAACAAACCTTGTGGTAGATGTAGTATACCTAGACTTTAGTAAAGTATTTGATATAGTCTCACGTGACCAATTTATCAATAAACTAGGGAAATACAAACTAGAGGGGGCTACTGTAAGGTGGAGGCATAACGGTTGGATAACTATTCTCAGAGTAATTATTAATAGTTCTCAGTCATGCTGGAAGGGCATAACAAGTGGGGTTCTGCAGGAATCAGTTTTGGAAGTGGTTCTGTTGAATATCTTTAATGATTTAGGTAATGACATAGAAAGTACCCATACAAAGTTTGCAGATGATACCCAGCTGGGAGCAGTTGCAAGTGCTTTGGAAGATAGGGTCATAATTCAAAATGATCTGGAGAAACTGGAGAAATGGTCTGAGGTAAATAGGATGAAGTTTAATAAGGAAAAATGTAAAGTACTCAAATGAGGAAGGAACAATCAGTTTCACATCTACAGAATTGAAAATGACTGTCTAGGAAGGAATACTGTGGAAAGGAATCCAGGGGTGATAGTGGACCACAAGCTAAATCTGAGTCAACAGTGTGACCCTGTTGCAAAAAAAGAAAACATTATTCTGGGATGCATTAACAGGAGTGTTGTGAGCAAGATCTGAGAAGTAATTCTTCCTTTCTATTCTGTGCTGATTAGGCCTCAATTGGAGTATTGTGCCTACCACATTTCAGGAAAGATTTGGAGAGGGTCCAGAGAAGAGCAAAAAAAAATTTTGTCTACACTACCCTCCTAATTCGAAATAGGAGGGTAATGTAGTCATACCGCAATTGCAAATGAAGCCCGGGATTTGAATTTCCCGGGCTTCATTTGCATAAAGCCAGCCGGCACCATTTTTCAATGCCAGCAGTTCGGATTAGGCTTCCTAATCCGAACTAGCTGTACTCCTCGTGGAATGAGGAGTACAGCTAGTTCGGATTAGGAAGCCTAATCCGAACTAGCTACTCCATGCCGCGTGTAGCCGCGCGGCACGGGGTTCGAACTGCCGGCATTTAAAAATGGCGCCGGCCGGCTTTATGCAAATGAAGCCCGGGAAATTCAAATTGCTTCATTTGCAATTGCGGTATGACTACATTACCCTCCTATTTCGAATTAGGAGGGTAGTGTAGACATACCCAAAATGATTAAAGGTCTAGAAAACATGACCTAAAACAGAAGACTGAAAGAATTGGGTTTATTTAGTTTGGAAAAAGAGAATACTGAGACAGGACATGATAAAATCTTTCAAATACCTAAAAAGATGTCAGAAGGAGGAAGAGGAAATAATTATTATCCTTAATGCCTGATGATAGGACAAGAAGCAATGGGCTTAAATTGCAGCAAGGGAGACTTAGGTTGGACATTAGGAAAAAACTTCCTGTCAGAGTGGTTAAGCATTTGAATAAATTGACTAGGGAGGTTGTAGAATCTCCATCACTGGAGATATTAAAGAACAGGTTAAACATCTATTAGGGATGGTCTAAATGGTGGTTGGTCCTGCTATGGAAATGGGACTGGACTTGATGACCTCTCGAGTTCCCTTCCATTTCTAGTATTCTATGATTCTATGGACATATACCAAACCAGAAACAAAGGTAAACTTCTGTTTCATCACATTAGCTAGCAAGAAGTCAGAAAAGCAGTCACCTTAGGAATATCAGTCCTTGTATTACTACCCAAAATTAAAGTTCTAATGATGAGTGGTTATTTAAAATGTAATCAGCCAATGAGTTCTTATGATCCCAAAGGATCAGCAACATACCCAGGTCAATATATAACTCAAATCTTACCCAATAATCACAATTACCAATCTCTGAGTATCTAATATCTAATGATTTATTTATAGACCACCAGAACAAGAGGATGAGGTAGATGGGCTTTTTTTAGAAAACTAACAGAAGTTTCCAGATCACGGGTTTTGGTTCTTATGAGGGATTTCTCCCTAACATATGCTGGAAGAAGAATACAGCAGTGCACTAACAAATCAGGAAGCCTTTGGACAGTGTTGGGTATGACTTCCTGGTGCAAGTGCTGGAGGAGCCAGCTAGCAGTCATGCTGTTCTTGATCTGCTACTCATCAATAGGAAAGAATTTGCAGACTGAGAAGTAGGTAGCAACCTAAACAACAGTGACCATGAGATGGTTAAGAGCCGTATCCTGATGAAAGGAGAGCATCAAAATATGGCCCCTGGACTTCACAAAAGGAGACTTTGACTCTGAGGGAATTTATGGGAGGCTGTTCTTGGAGGCTAATGTGAGGGAGGAAAAGGAGTCCAGGAGAGCTGGCTATATTTTAAGGAAGCCTTCTGGAGAGCATAGGAACAAACCATCCCAATATGCAGAAAGAAAATAAGGCAAGTGACCCACTTAAATACAAAAAGAAAATTTACAAGAAGAGGAAACTGGACGGACAGATAAGAAAGCTGTATAAAAATATTGCTGGAGTATCCAGACATGTAATCAGGAAGCCAAAGTGCAATTGGAGTTGCAGTTAGCAAGGGATGTGAAGAATAACAAGAAATACCGGTAGAAACCTGTTACTAACAAGAAGTATACATCCTTTACTGAATGAGGGAGAAAATCTAGTGACAGCTGAAGTACTCAAAGTTTTTTTTCCCTCTGTCTTAACAGACAAGATCAGCTGCCAGATTGCTACAGTATGTGGAGGAGTTGAGCATCCCGAGGGGGGGGGAAAAACAGGGTAAGGACTATTTAGGTAAGCTGGACTTATACAAGTCTGGATCTAACGGCTTTAACGGTTCTAAGGAATTTGATTCGTGTGATTGCACAGCCATCGGTCACTATCTTTGAAAACTCTGCATAAACTACTCTATGAAAAGATAATTGGCTCTATGGATGTGGAGAAAGTAATGGATGTGATATACCCTGACATTAGCAAAGCTTCTGATAGTCTCTCACAGTATTCTTGCTAGCAAGTATGGATTGGATTAAGGGTGGATAGAAAGCTGTCTAGATTGTCAGGCTCAATGGCTAGTCATCAACTACTTGATGACTAATTGGAAGCCAGTATCAAGCAAAGAGTCCCAAGGGTTGGTGACCATTTTTTTTTTCAACATCTTTGTTAATGATCTGAATGATGGCATGGATTGCACCCTCAGCAAGTTTTCAGATGACACTTAGCTAGGGTGAGAGGGACATATACTGGAGGATCCAGAGTGACCTAGACAAATTGGAGGATTGGCCAAAATAAAGCCGGTGAAATTCGGAAGGACAGAAGTCCTGCACTTGGGACAGAATAATCCAATGTACTGCTACAGGTTTGGGACTGACTGGCTAAGCAGCAGTTCTGCAAAAATCAGCTTGATTATTACAGTGGTCAAGAAGCTGGATATGAATCAACAGTGTGCTCTCGTTGCCAAGAAGGCCGACAGCATATTGGGCTGAATTAGTAGGAACATTGCTAGCAGACTAAAGGAAGTGATTCAGTACTGGTCAGGCCAAACCTGGAGTATTGCATCCAGTTTTGGAGCTCACAATACAGAAAGGGTGTGGACAAATTGGAGAGTGAGGAGAACTGTGTAGGAAAACAAAAATGATTTGGGGGTAATGGGCACATGAGTTAAGAGGAGTGGTTGAAAAAACTGGACTTATTTAGTTTGCAGAAGAGAAGAGTGAGGAGGCATTTGATAGTAGCCTTCAACTACCTGAAAGGTGGTTTCAAGAGATTGCTAAGAGAATGGAGCTAGGCTGTTCTTTGTGGTGGTGGTAGGTAGAACAAAGAGCAATGGTCTCAAGTTGCAGTGTGTCTAGACTACAGGGTTTTTTCGAAAAAAACTTCCTCTGCATCTAGACTGCCTCTGCGTTTTTGTTTTTCTTTTAATTAAATAGAACGCTGTGGTTTTTTCAACTGCGGTAAACCTCATTTTACGAGGAAGTGCTCTTTTGAAAAAAGGCGTTCTGGAATGCAAACAGGGCTTTTTCACAAGAGAGCATCCAGACTGCCTGGGTGCTCTCTTTCAAAAAAGCGGCTCACTTTTTCGAAAGAAGTGGTTGCAGTCTGGACACTCTCTCTCAAAAGAGATCTTTTCAAAAAGCCTCTTTCGGAAGAGGCTTGTAGTCTAGACATAGCCTAAGAGGGTGGTGAAACACTGGAATACTGGTTATGTAGGGAGCTAGTGAATTTCCTTCCTTACAGGTTTTAAAGGCCCAGCCTGAATAAAAACCTTGTCTGGAATGATCTGATTTAGTCCTGATTTGTGTAGGCAGTTGGACTAGATGACCTCCTGAGGTCTGTTCCAACCCTAATATTTTCTGATTCTATGGAAAGAAAGAAAGAAAGAAAGAAAGAAAGAAAGAAAGAAAGAAAGAAAGAAAGAAAGAAAGAAAGAAAGAAAGAAAGAAAGAAAGAAAGAAAGAAAGAAAGAAAGAAAGAAAGAAAGAAAGAAAGAAAGAAAGGTGAGAGTTAAAAATTGGATAAAGGAATCTAATACATACAATAACTGCAAAAATTTTTGGTCAGGTCTGTAGCAGTGATTGAATAAACTGCTGATTTGTTACATCTCTATTTTTTTTCCCAAATGACTGGAAGATCCTCAATTGCTGGAGTTTTTGAATGTTTCCTTTAGTATAAGTAGTATAAGTTCATAGTCCAAAAGTGTGGCAGGTTTGAAACAAAATAGAGATGTTTCCAGGGCCTTTTATAGCTTCTGCCATGTGAAAAGAAACCCATAGTTTATTGAAAATCAGAGGTAGAAGTTAGATTTTGGATTGACATGTTTTGCTTAGTCATAACAGAGGGCATTACCCAAACTCTAGTAAGAATATTCACAGGAAAGTCCAGTAAGTATAGATAGGCATCTTCCATAGTTCATTGTGAGTGAAATTTTCTTGTGGGCCGAGCAACATGAAGAATTCCTGCACAATATGCTGATTGAATACCTTGTTGGTGTTACCACAGTAACAAACATTTGAAATACAAACAATTAATATTCAGAACTACAAAATGATACATGCATACAAATTGCATAATCATGTTCAACAAATCTTAACTTTCCATAGACATCTTATATGACATGCTTTGTGCAAGATTTGTACAATTATATAACAGTTCTAGGAACAATGATCTATATGTTCATATTTGAATCCAGTAAAATCATATGTGCTGCTTGATTCAATACATTTGTTTGCTGTCCTTCTGTTAATGTGTCCTCATCGAGGGGTCTCAATCCTTTTTCCAGAAAGTGAAATCATCTCCTTAGTGTTGCACAAAGACTTCTGCTCAGCCAGAATATTCTTTTGTGTGGGCAGAATAACAATACTTGCTGTTTCAGAGAAAATACAAAACTCACAGGGGTTTTATTAAAGTTTAGTAAGAAATGAAAGTGTTGATAGGAGATTGTTATGCAATACATTATCATGTCTCCATTCCAGACAGATCACTGTAGGGAGAGTGTGGCGGGCCACTCCCATCTGGCCCTCCCGCAAGATCTCTTAAGTCCAAGGCCCTCTGGCCTGAGTCCAAAACACAGTTCAAGTCTGGCCGCCCGAGTCCGAAACACAGTTCAGGGTTGTGGTGGGGATGCACCTCAGGTAGGGGGACCCAGGCCCACCCTACTCCACTGGGTCCTGGCTCAGGGCCCTGTGAGTGACCAGATAGCAGGTCACTCCCTCAGTGGGGCAATCCAGCCGAAACGCGCCGAGGTTCTCAGGGCAGGAGAGGCGGTTCCCGCTCCTGCCCTGAGCCACTTCCTACCTGGTTCACTGGGGTTCCTTCCCATGTACTCGTCCAGCTTGCTGCGGCCTCCGGGCCAGCATCTCCTCGGCAGGCAGTCTTTGGGATGCACCAGCTTGCCTCCATGTCCCCAGCGGCCTCTTCTGGAGTCTCTGGTGACAGCTGTGTGGGAGCTCCCTTCACAGGTCCTTCTCCTCCAGCTGTCACCCCTGACTGAGTCCTTCCCCAGGCTTTTATAGTGGAGCTACAGCCCGGGCATGTTCAGTAAGGTTACGGGGGAGGCCAGGTAATCCTGGCTGGGCTCTGCAGGCTCAGTGCGGGGCTGCCTCACCCCATCACAGATAGCTTGACTGGGAGTCTGGAATAATATAAAAGAGTGGGGACCTGGCAGACAGGGTGAAAAGGGTATTTCATAATATAAGTTGTTTAGTTCTGGTGGGGAGTGGGAGAGTGACAGTTGCCAGGCTTCTGGGCAAGGTGGGGAAGGGGCCAGCTCCATGCTTCCAGAAGGGTTAGAGCCTCAGAAAGAGCATGCAATCCAGACCTCTGGTGGCAATTTAAAGGACACAGAGTTCTAGCTACTGCAACAGTGGCAGCAATGTTTGGGAGTCCTGGACTCTTTCGAATCACTGGGCCTCAAGGCAATTCCCCCCCCCCCCCCCCACACATCCTGCCTATCAGCACTCCTGGCTCTGGTTTTTAAAGCTTAAAGTTGTATTTCTAGATGCCCATAACATCCAGGGCAAACCACAACATGCTATGTTTTACAAATCCAGAAGAAATCCTGCATTTTCGCTCCCCTCCCCCAACATCAGTAGAATTTTTTTTCTCCTCAGCTCTAATATCATTCATATTTCTATAGTTGGGCATTGGTGATGGGCAAGCCTCAGGAGTTTCAGAGACTAGTATCATTTCAGTTCAATGTACTGAAGCACTGGATAACTGTTTAAACATACCTAACCACCTTTTTAGCCCCAAATTGTATAAAAAATGAACATTTGACATCACTCTGATTAGATTCCTCTGGTTGAATCAGAAAAACTACAAAATCAGGCTTTTTTTCTGGTATTTCAGCCCTTGGGTCTCAGCTGTGAGGGAAAGTGAGTGTCTGGGTTGAGATTTTCAAAAGGTTTAGCTTAGTTCAGATTTGTTGCTGGCTTCTAGTGCAAATAGGAATGTTTTATTTTTTCTAAATAAATTGTTTGTCCATTCCTTATTATCTGAGGGTAACACATCATAAAAGCACAATAGCAGGTTGCAAAACTAATATTAAAAATGTGACATAATTTCCAGTTATTAGTAAAAGCTCTAACAACTTGCCATTTAAGCCACATAGAACAACTTTTTTATTTTAAAAGGTTAAATTACAATATTGGGACACACCTGTAATATTTTTATAACTAGGAACAAAGGCGGGGTTTTTTTTCTTATAATTATCATAGTAGTTGTTTTTTGTTCTCTCTCCCTCTCTTGCAACATTTTATACTACAGTCCAATTAGCTAAGCTGCACACTACCATTTGGTAAGTGAGAACTTTGCCTTCATTATGTTTTCATTACATTTCCAATAGTCTCTGATGCAACAGAGATGTAGTTTATAGTATGATCAAAGGCGTTAATGTACCACCTGTTCTGTGCCATAATACTTACCCTGTTTAATGGAATAAAGGTTGCTGTGGGAGTTCCTTTAACCATCCAAAGAAAAGAATTCATAAAGAAAATATTGCTTTATTAAGTATGCTGAGGAATATATGAGACACCTACACCATATATTCTATTTATGCCTTTCTCTTCGTACTTCTATCTTTTATTTAGATCTCCAGGAGATAATGATGTTTTTAAAGATATATATAAAATATGGGGCAAAAATATCTGTTGACAAAGGTGACTTTTTTCTTTTGTTTGCTTGTTTTTCATGAAAGCTATTACGCAATGCGGCATAGGAACAAAACAACCTTGAAAACTTCTTTGTGCCAAAGTAGTAAATTTCTCAAATAATTTCTGTTTTATACAATAAAGCAAGGTACGGGATAATTTGACTATAGGTCTTCCTTGACAGCTCTATGACTGTCTGTCTGCAGTATTGGATGTTAAGTGACCAAAACTTAGAAGCTAAGAGTTAGTGGGTTTATCTCTCAGAAAAGAAAATAACAAGTAGGAACTATATTTTAATTTTTTAAAAGGAATGGAACAATTATATCATTACCACAGCTAGATTTCAAATCAAGACTGAGCTGGAAACTGATGCTATTAAAAATAATTTCTTCTTTAAAATGTTTGTGTCTAATAGCAAATAAGTGTATTGCTGTATCTAACTAAGGGTATGTCTATACTAGCCCCCTAGTTTGAACTAGAGAGGCTAATGTAGGCATTCGAAGTTGCAAATGAAGCCCCGGATTTAAATATCCTGGGCTTCATTTGCATCTTCCTGGGCGCCGCCATTTTTAAATGTCCCTTAGTCCGAACTCCATGCCTGCGGATACATGTACTGCGAGTAGGTAGTTCAAATTAGGATCTGTAATTTGAACTATTGGTACACCTCATTCCACCTGTTGGAGAAAACTTTAACCTGTCCAGGCAATCATTAATGGATTTCAAAGTCACTGTATTGTTTCAGGACAATTCCACAAGGCAAATATACAGGGACGCATTCGAACTTAACTTCATTTACAAGTCTGGGACCCATCATAAAGATATGAATAAAGATATCACCTGGCTAGCACATCCTATTGATGTAACCAACCAAACAATGGGTACTTAAGAACAATTTGCACCTTCTCAATCAGCTTCATGTAACATGAACACTCTAATTCACTATTTTTTCCCTTCCTTCTTCCCCTCCCCATCCCCTATTTATTTTGGAACTGGACTTAAAATACTCCAGCTGAAGAAGTGGGCTGTATGCACAAAAGCTCATGATACCATCCACATGTTTTGTTAGTCTTTAAGGTACTGCTAGACTATTTGTGATTTTTTAAGTTTTTCCACTTATTCTGGGTGTGGCCAAGTTTCCCAGAGTCCCATAAAGTTTTTTACAGCCTCCAGAGTTGGCTGTCACTGTTCTGTGCTGTTATCTAGCTGTAATTTACCACTAAATGTCTTATAAGAGCCCAGTAAGCAGTGGAATTGTTGGTAATAGTGCTAGTTGATATTGACCTTCCATGGTCTGACAAATTCTAAGGTCCTGAAGGTGCTAGACTATAGAGGTTCAATCGCTAGTGATTTTGTGATGTTCAGTCTGACACCAGGAAAGGGCACCTATCCCCTTAAAAATCATTTCTTTTTGACCCCATTAAAGTGAGGTAATGAGCGATGGCTCGCTTTGGGGCCTAACCTACAGTTAGAGAATCACTGGTGTAGAGCAGTTAAATGCCAGTGCTGAGATTTCTCAGGGTATGTCTACACTAGCCCCTTAGTTCGAACTAGGGAGGCTAATGTAAGCATCCGAAGTTGCAAATGAAGCCCGGGATTTAAATATCCCGGGCTTCATTTGCATCTTCCAGTGCGCCGGCATTTTTAAATGTGTTGCCTTTTTGGATATCTGATTTATTATTAATTCTTTCCCATAGAGACTGTCCAGTTTGGCCAATATACATAGCAGAGGGGCATTACTGGCATAGATCACATTAGTGGATGTGCAGTGAAATGAGCCCCTCATGTAGTGGCTGATGTGACTGAGTCCAGTGATGAAATTGCTTGTGTAGATGTGTGACATTACAACAGCACTAGAGCAACAGCCACATTGTTTTACTTTTTAGACAGTTACAACAATAATAAATTACCCCTAGAGATGCATCTCATTTTTTCCAAGGGAAATATGTTTAAAGAGTTCTATTAAACAATTTCCTGTGAAATGAAATGTTTAGCACATCAGCAATGAGCAAATTATTAAAATACATACCTCGGAGGGAAGAGAGCTTATTTTAATTTTGTTATTGTAATATTCCATATATCTTCGCTGAACTGATTTTTTATATAGTTATGGGGGGGGGGGGGGAGTGGAGGAGAAAATTCTCCTCTTGTATGGGATAATGTAATTTGAGTACATCATAACTGCACCTAAGCTCAGATTGCACAGTGAAACTTAACTTCTGATTTTTTTTCCCTGACTTCTGAGTGATTTTGCAACCTTAATGTTATCGTAATGTATTTTGAATAGGATAATATGTTCTGTGTGGAATCGTTATTCTTATTCCTATACATATACACAGACAAATATGATTGGGTTATATCAGAGGTGGGGAATCTTTTTTGGGTTGGGGGGGAGAGTCGCAGAGCCAGAGAAAAATCAGTCAGGAGCTGCACACAAGTGAGAAGCAAAAAAACCAAAAAAAACCCTCACTGACATAGCCTCCAATTGAGAAGGAGAAAGATATTCCCTATGTTTCTCTAGCAACCAGAGCCTGGTGGGGTGGGACAGGCTAGTAGATTTCGTCCACCATCGTGGGCTCCCAAATACTGGGGGGAAGTCCTGAGCCTCGGGGACAGGATCCAGGCAAGCCGGGGGCAGCATCCGGCTCCCAGGCCTGAGGTACCCCACCTATAGTTATATATTTCCAGACAAAATGTTTTAAATAGATTAGAAGGTGCCCCACAAATGGAAAGTGTGTAGAGTTGTCAGTCTTTGAGTCTGTGTCCTAAACTAATCTCTTTATTCAATATTGCCTGTATTTAAAGGCACTCGATAGCCGCTAGGGTTACCAGATTTGAACTTTCAAAAAAGAGGACACTCCTGAGAAGGAGTATATCTGTATCTGTATCTTCCAACTCACATTGTATGAATGTGTTAATATACTATATAGTTAATATACTATATTAACACATTCATACAATGTGAGTTGGTGGATACTGATACAGATAAACTCCCTTTCAGGAGTGTCCTCTTTTTAGAAAGTTCAGATCTGGTAACCCTAGATAGCACTTACTATTGAATAATATTACATATCCCCTACCTTAGGAGAAATTCAAGTACCATTGCTCTTATTTTGCAAATAAAATAACTGAGCATAAGGTCTCTCTTGGTAGGACAGAGGTCAGAGCCCAGGTTTTAAATAGGACACCCACATTTCATCCACTTAGTCACACAACCACTGAGTCAATCTATGTACTTGTAAATCTCATCCAGTAGACACCCCCCTCTTCCCTGACAAGGGCAACAGAAATTCTGATCCCCAACATTCTACTGTAAATAGTTGTGGAACCTATTGACAAAGTGTGTCCCTATATAAAACAAATAATTTTAAAAGAACCTGGTTTAGCTGAGTTAAAATGGATTGTAATTAACTTTATATCTAGCTAGATTGAGAGTCTATATGCCCAAAAGGAATAATGTTGACTACCTGATCTTAGGTCCAGATGTATACAAGTAAACCTGCTTCCTGTTACCTCTCTCTTGGAACAAATTCATGGGAAATGGAAAGATACTTGGCTTCAGCTCAGTTACTCATAAGAATCTAACCCTGGGATAGGCCAGAAGTAAATTACTATCCTTCCAAGAAGTGTGAGAATAGTGACTCAGAAATAAATGCTTTGTTAATACAACTTAATCAGCATCCTTTTCCTAGGGTTGCACCAAAGTCAGCTCTACTCCCATTCATTTGGGGATTAAGGAGAGGGTCAAGATATATAAATCCATTTTTTCTCTTTTAAAAGGGCAAAACCTTAGCAAAAATAATGAGAAGTCCTGTGGCACCTTATAGACTAACAGATATATATATTGGAGCATAAGCTTTCGTGGGCAAAGACCCACTTTGTCAGATGCATGACATGACATGCATCTGATGAAGTGGGTCTTTGCCCACGAAAGCTTATGCTCCAATATATATATCGGTTAGTCTATAAGGTGCCACAGGACTTCTCATTGTTCTTGCAGATTCAGACTAACAAAGCTAACACTCTGAAACTTATCAGAGATGCATATGTTTCTTCTGGTTCAGCAAATACCATGGTCAAAAATGTAGCCATATTTATTCTGAAACCAGAGAGAGATGTCAAACCTTCCAACAGATTTAAAAATGAAGGAACTAATTTTCTTGGACTGGAAGTAGATTTATTTATCAATATTGTACTGAAATATGCTCATTGTATAGCATTTATCTGTGTTAAATATTATCCATGGATTTATACATTAAGGCCAGGAAATCTTCCTGTGTCTGACAGATGCGAATAATTGCTTCATGGGCAAGAGATAGTAATGCAAAAATTATGCTCCTGCTTCCACCTTTCTGTAAGGTGAAAAGCTAGATTGAGACTGAGTGAATATAAAAAGCTTTCAAGTCCCACTGGTTACTGTCTTGATTTTACTGAAAAATTTGATAATCTGCTCTTTTAAAGACCAATTAGCAATCTTTGACCCATTAGGGAACGATATGGGCATTTTAATGTATGAGTGTTCAGTTGCTTACATCACTGGGTATCAATGAGACAGAACACGATCTTTTTTAGGTTCAAGTAGTCAGTCCATTTCAATTGCATATCATCTATATTGCCACAAAAGTCAGTTTCTGGTGACATTGATGGATTAAAAACAGCATATTGAATTCCGTCTGCTCTTGCCTATTTAGTGAATAGAGGGATTGGGACAGCACCTTTTGCAGGTGCACATAAACAGATAGCTGTACAATGGATAGAAGGGTGACCAAAATGAAACCTTGTGGAATGCCACATTCATGCTGGAAGGATAAAGAGTTGCCCAGTTAGTGAACGCCAGGTTTGAAAGCAGAGGATATTTCTAATTCTATCTGTATGAATGAGTCACCTTTATTCAGTACCATAAGAAGAGTATTAACCAAGGAAACAAGAACAATCCACATGCAATGTTCAGGCCCAAACCCAAACTGAGAAAGAAAAGACTCTAGATTTTGAGAAAGTTGCTGTAAAAACAGTTTCTTGATCATCTTATCCCAAAAGAAAAGGTTTGAGACTGTGAAACAACAAATTCCTGAGCCGGTTTTTTGTTCCCACAAGTTCATTCATAATCTTCAATACTGGTCCCAAACACCCAGCTCCCCAGTTGGCTTTGAGCAACTCAAGGGGTCATGAGTCAACTGATATGTTATAGAATCATACACATTAGAATGAAACATTTATAAGTCAAACAGCTTCAGAGAGGTAGCCAAGTTAGTCTATACAGGATAAACTTAAAAAAAAGTCTGGTAGCACTTTAAAGACTAACAAAACATGTAGATGGTATCATGAGCTTTCAGATGAAGAAGTGGGCTATGGCCATGAAAGCTCATGATACTATCTACGGGTATGTCTACACTACCCCACTAGTTCGAACTAGCGGGGTAATGTATGCATACTGAACGTGCAAATGAAGCCCGGGATTTGAATTTCCCGGGCTTCATTTGCATAAGCCGGCCGGCGCCATTTTTAAATGCCGGCTTGTTCGAACCCCGTGCCGCGCAGCTACACGCGGCACGAGCTAGATAGTTCGAACTAGCAAGCCATTCCGAACTATCTGTACGCCTCGTGGGCATACAGATAGTTCGGAATGGCTTGCTAGTTTGAACTATCTAGCCCGTGCCGCGTGTAGCCGCGTGGCACGGGGTTCGAACAAGACGGCATTTAAAAATGGCGCCGGCCGGCTTATGCAAATGAAGCCCGGGAAATTCAAATCCCGGGCTTCATTTGCACGTTCGGTATGCATACATTACCCCGCTAGTTCGAACTAGCGGGGTAGTGTAGACATACCCTAAATGTTTTGTTAGTCTTTAAGATGCTGCTAGACTATTTGCTAAAGTTTTTCCAGTTATAGACTAACACAGTTACCTCTCTGAAGCTTTTCAACTATTAGAATTATTTTTCAGTGCGCTAGGTGTCACGTAATGACTCTAGGAATCTCCTGTGTGAGTTGAACCATATCCTAGGTTTTCAGGCAGTTTTGTGCAATGCTTTGTCAATTGTAACAGAATTTTAGAGAGATTACAAGCTAAGCAAGGTGAAACTGCATCGCTATTAGCATGGGAGGCTTCCAATGAAGGGTCGCTAGGTGATGCAAGAGGTGATACAGGTGATTCAGCATATGTCATTCTTCCTTCTGAATCAATAGTAATCCAGTGTGTTAGTAGAGTGGTAAGACCTGATTTTCAGCCTGCAGGTATTGCTGGGTACTTTCTAGTATGAGTGGCCATTTGGAATGCAGCAAAATGCTCTATGTATGCGAATTCTGAAGTGATTTTGGCTTCTCATTCAAGAGAGAGGTGGCTAGCTGCTTTGGAAAATGAAGAATTGCTCTTCCAACATCATCACTCTACACTTGCTTCCTATCTTCTAACATAAAGGGTGTATGTGTGGTGCAATCTTCAGACATCAAAAGTCACTGCAACAAAGAAAATATAGTAACTGGAACAAAATAAGACAACCAATTTGCTTTTTAAACTGTTTGTTTAAAAGAAACATGTTGGGACAGTCTACCTTTATTCACATTTTGCAGATTTTTTTTCTGTGTGCAGAAATTCCTTTTGGCTTCACTTATGAGAGATGATCAGTAAAACAACCAATCATCATTTTCAGGATAGTGAGGCTGGCAACATGTCCTACATTGACTCAGAGCCAGTAGCAGAAATTAACGGTGCCATCTGCAGCACTATGTACTTAAAGGACTTTGTTCTCTAGAGCATGCATTATGATATTGAACAGCAATTTCTGCTAAGCTAGCCATAGTTATATTCAGTTACTAGAAAATTAAAAGATCTTGAAGCTATCAAGAATTTAAAGACAGGAGAATGGCCACATGGTCTCAACTCAAACAAATCTGTCTTATCTGGGTTTATCGGAAATTCTCCACCTCACCTCAGTGATTTTTTTCCCCACTGTATCCTACAATCTTCTCTCTTCACAGAAATAAATTTAGTAACAACTAAATGCAGTTATTGTCTGCTCCACTGGTATTTCTTGAACATTTTAATACCATAATTTAACCTGAATTTTCTATTCATACTTAGCATACTCATTTTTAATTAGTTAACTCTCTGGATTTTTAAAAATCCTTTGTCTAGACCAGAATCTATAGACTCTCACAGGGAGGCATAATGATTCCTTTGAGGCATAGTGCTTACTCCCAGGCACTGTTCTAAACTTCACTGGCATCATGCCTAGTACTAAGCACTCTACAGGGTAGTGTGAGTTTGCAAGTTTGCATATTAAGGCTGCAAGTTATGAACAAATAGCTGATTGTTTTGTCAGGCAATTTCTGGATAACTGAGATGTTTGCTTCAGTCCTTGAAAACATTTTAATTCTGATTCTTTTTTAAGTGTGATCAGACTACACTTCCAAGCTCTCACTGCAATTCAGTTGCTTTGTTTTAAATTATTTTCAAGTGAAGTCTCTTATTTTAAATGTGTTACGGGTGTCGTCTCTCCCTCCCCCGCACCGAAGCTGAGGGAGTTGCCTGGGCCCAGCTGGATGAAAGGGCCCCACCCCCACAACTCTGCTGGGCATGCTCCCAATGAAGGCAGAGTATAAAAGCCTCCAGAGCAGCTCAATCTGGACAGACCGCAGAAGAGGAAGGATCTCCTGCTAGAGCCCAGCCCTGTTGCCACGGCACTGATGGCAGCAGCAGCAGTAACCACCACCATGGCCAGTAGGCTTGCCAGATGCTTTCATCAAAAATCCCGAACATGGCAAAAAAAAATGAGACACTAAATTTGGTTGAGCAATAAAAAAAAAGAAAAAAAAAGAAACAAGGAAACACAAGTTGTTGAGCAAAAAAAAAGAAGAAGGTTGCTGAGCCTTTAAGAATCCCCACGCTCCTCACTTCCCCCATCCATGCCAGATGTGGCAGAGGGAGATTGTCCCCGCTGGCCTTCCATCCGAGAGAAACATTTTACATGTTTGGTATTTTCTGGTTTGTTTGGTTTTTTTTTAACTGGACAAGGGCCAGAAAAAATGGACTGTCCAGGCAAAACCCGGACACCTGGCAACCCTAGCGGCCAGCGCACCCAGCAACAAGTAGGGTGAGAGAGGTCACTCAAGGAGGCACAATGCCAGCCAGACACACAGGGAAGAACCACAAACCTGGAAAGGTAGGAAATAGCCCAAGGCAGGGAATTAATCTCCAGGTGCTAAGCATGTTGCAGCAGGATTTTCCGCTGAGCGGGCAGTGGATCATGCCACTACCAACAGTCCCTGGGCTGGGACCCGGTGGACCCCCCCTATCTTCCCCATGGCTGGCCTGTGCAGGAGAAGTCCTCCTTCGTGCTTGTGGATGAGGCCTCTAGGCCATATTTTCCCTAATAGAGGGGCCCTGCTTGTGAACATGGCCTCTGAGCCATATTATTCCTAGCAAAAGGGGCACGGGTATGAACTCTGGCCACTTGGCCATGTTACCCTGCCTAGAGCGACCTGGGGTGCACACCTGGGCCTGAAACCACTCTACTTTGACTAAGGGGTCAGAGAGATAGGCAGAGCCGGATGGTGGATGGTCTGACGGGAAGGCTAAGTCCCACCCTTATGGGGGATTAGACCCAAGGGGCCTTCCAAGATAGAAAAAACATTTTGTCAAAGGGTGCCCTTTCTCTTTGTGTTTTCCATTACAAGTGTTGGTCCATCTATTTTTTTTATTAAAGACTTTGAACCTGAATAATTAGGAGGCTTACTACATTTATAATATCATAGACAAGTAAAACTGGGGTGACCTGATAGCAAGTGTGAAAAATTATTATACTTTTTTTTTGAGTGGGTGGTGGAAGGTTGCATATGTAAGACAAAGCCTCTAATATCAGTATGTCTGAGCACCCTAAGTGAAATCCAATTGAGGAAGAAGTATTTTATATTCAGGCTGCTTAACTTTTTTTCTTCCCCTGACTCCCCGTTATCAGCCATTTAACTCAAATTCTTGAAAAACTGTCTGGAGAAATGTTTATCGTTCCCTATCTTTTCAATAAAGGACTGAGCGTGCTCATACTCCACATCTTTGAACACCTGCGTGACAATCAAGAAGACCTGATTTGAAATTCCCTAGCTACTGAAAGGTAAATTATAGGCTGAATACTAATACATAAGTGTAGACTATCACAGCAGACTTTATACATCACGAGACAGCAGAAATAGAAACAAATCTGTTTTCCTCCTATTGTAGATAGCCCTCAGAATGTGATTATTACCAGAAACGGATTGGATTTTACTTAAGGGCTGTGGTCCATGGCCTCCTGAACCTGGCCCTTGAGGCTAAGGGGGCCCCCAAGCATTTGGTAGCCTGTGCCACTCCCCACCATGGGGCTGTAGTACACGGGGCCCCCCTAGTTTCTGGTGTAGGAGGGGAACGTGGGGAGTGTCTTTCTCCTTCTCAGTTGGGGGCCACATCAGTGAGGTTTTCATCATTTTGTAAATGTTTACCTTTAATTCCTAAATTATCATTTGAGCCTAGAGCTACATAACATTAGAAAATCAGATTATTTTCATATTTAATTGTTAAACCAGTCCAATCAAACTCCCTGTCCCCTCACCTCCTTTCATTTTAATGTTGAGTACTTCTATCAGCTCACTGTAAAATCTGCTGGTGTCTAAAGCCTCCCTTCCCTATTTTTTTATAGTTCATTTTCTTCCTTACCCCTTCTTGCTTACTCTGTTAAAAGCTTTCTGCTTATCACATGCACTGTTATTTATCTTGCTACTTAACTGCATTGGCCTCTGACACCTCTTTATATGGTTGGACTTCACTCGGATGCATTTTAATTGCAGTCTTTTTTAACTGCTTCTTAAACACTTCTTTTTCTTCTGCAGTGACATTGCCAGACATCACAGAATTCTAATCAGATGCCTTTAAGTCACATCACAGCACTTCACCTTTTTAAATTCTTAATACTTCTGTGCTCCTTTCTTTAGTGCTGTCCTCTTGAGCATTTTAAATCTAATGATATTATGATCACTAGATAGAGTTGCTCCCCAATGTCAGGCTTATTGATCATACCTGGCTCACTTCCAGGAATTAAGTCCAGAATTGTTAGTCATTTTGGCTGTTTAATAAACTCTGTGGCACAGCAATTCTTCCCTTTTACAGTTACGTGCTGTGGTAGTGGTGGTTATGTCTAGGACCTTTTCTTGGCATTTCGGTAGGACTTTCTCAAATTCCTGGGCCCGCACCTCCACAGAGACTGTTCAAATTGCCAGAAAAGCCAACAATTTAACATATTGTTCTTATAGTGAGCCCAATATGACATGATACAATGTTGGTATGTAAAACAGACTCAGCACACCCCTGCTAGCACTGTCCAGTGATGCTTGACAAGGGCAATCACTTTTTCTACTATATGCCTTTCTAAGGATTGTCCATTCAAATTTGTCATGCCCAACTTACTGTAACTCTTAAAGTGGCTATTTTGCCACTTCTTTTTATTGCCCACATCTCCCCATTTTCTAGCTGGAAGATGTTCCCTTTTTCCTAACGAGGTGGTATATTCCCACAGAGTATAATACACCACGGCTGCATCTGGACTGGCAAATTTTTCAGCAAAAGCACGTGCTTTTGCGGAAAAATTTGCCAGCTGTCTACAGTGGCCGCTTGAATTTGCGCAAGAACACTGACGATCTAATGTAAGATTGTCAGTGTTCTTGTTCAAATACTGATAGAAATGTAGCCGTGTTAGTCTGGGGTAGTTGAAGCAAAATGCAGGACAATGTAGCACTTTAAAGACTAACAAGATGGTTTATTAGATGATGAGCTTTCGTGGGCCAGACCCACTTCCTCAGATCAAATAGTGGAAGAAAGTAGTCACAACCATATATACCAAAGGATACAATTAAAAAAATGAACAAATATGAAAAGGACAAATCACATTGCAGAACAGAAGGGGGATGCGGGGGGGTGGGAAGGGGGAGGAAGGAAGGTAAGTGTCTGTGAATTGCTGATATTAAAGGTAGGGAGAGTGAGATGTTTGTGAGTTAATGGTATTACAGGTGATAATTGGGGAAACTGTCTTGGTAATGGGTGAGAAAGTTCAAAGTCTTGTTAAGTCCTTGTTGGCAAGTGTCGAATTTTAACATAAATGACAGTTCAGATACTATGTTCAAATACTATGATTCTCCCACTCAGGGATAAGTCCTCTTGCGCAAATGCTTTTGCGTAAAAGGGCCAGTGTAGACAGGTAAAAACTGTTGTGCGCAAAAAAGCCCCGATGGCTGTCAAAGTCAGACAGGACTCACAGATTTGGCAGACTGCTCTGTTTATTTCAGCAAAGCTTTGCTAAAATGCATGGAGAAAATGTGAGTACCCTACAAGGTTCAAACCCCTTGATTTTATACAGTCAAAAGGAAGCCAAAATTAACAGGATTAAAAGGGGGGCAAAACTTCACATAATTAGTGTGAGGCTACTCAAGTACTCTTCATTTCAATATTAAGCACACAGCAATCTCCTGGCTATATCTCCCTGATTATCTGGAATTGTTTCCTAACACTTAATGTTTCTTTTCCTGTTAAACTCAGGCCCAAATTGGCTAGCACCTTGATCTGCATACCTACAATCAACATTAACATACTTTTCTTCTTCCTCTTAAAAGACAAACAGAATTCCTTTAACTTATTCAATTATTACAGCACAATTCATCTTTTTCTTACAGTATAATTCTTTCTACTTTCACAATCCCTCCTTTTGGTCAAGCTTCGCCTATGACCAACAATTACTGGGTTTCTTGCATTAACCGTTCTTTGTCTCTCTGTTCATCAGTGATATTTAAAATCATCAGATTAGCACTCTGGTGAGGGGTAGCTAGCTGTGTGATATGTTTTGCACAGTTTTGGATACAACAGGAGATTAACTGAAAACATACAAAAATCATTAAGATCCCAAATAGGATAGTCAGGGCTCCCTGAAACAACCAGTTTCCTATGCCAGTGAAATTGAACAAGTTACTCAGCCATTTCCACAGGGAACTTGGCTCTTCGTGAGGAAGATATGCAATCTTTTCTAAGTAGCTAGCGCGATCTATTACATAATTGGTGTTGTCTGGTATATATACACAACATTCTTTGCCAATGAGAGCACAGGTCCCTCCTTTTGCTGCCAGCACTATATTCAATGCCTGACGGTTTTGGAGGACCACTTGTCTGATCGCTTCTGTTTCTTTGGCCAGGGCCCTTAAACTTTCTCCAGTTTCATTTGCCATGATTTCAACTACTGCTTGTAACCTCAGAAGCCTTTTTGCATGATGTATTACTCCCCCAAGTGGGATAAAGGAACCACCAATAGCCTCTTCCCAAGTTAAAGGGCTTATGTGATTCACATACCATTTGGCATCCGACAAGTCCCTTCTTTTTCGCCTAAAATTACGGAGGCGTTCTCGTGGGAAGGACTCTAACACTCGGAATTGTGGGAAGAGTTGGGCGGGATAACAGATACCTGACCAGTTAACTGGTAATGTGGTATAGGCCTTTGTTCCACAGACCCAATGATGCCCTATCAAAGCCGGGAAGGGTCGGTTGCACCCCTTTGCCATATAGATGTCTATAAAGGAGGAGTAATATCCCCCGAAGGGCACAAGGTGATTCTCCTTACGGGGAGTAGTGTTATTTGCATGGCATTAAAGATTGTACTGATGTTACAATATGCTGGAGACAACTGCTTCTCCCCAGATTTAGCCCCGTTCCATTACACACCAAACACCAGTGACCTTTTCCCTCCACCACGCTTATCCATTTAGATACATTTATTCCTACTGCTTCCCAAGTGTCATTACTGTTCCATGTCTTGTTAAATGGATGAGGTCCTCCGGTGAGGCCTGGGGAATTAAGTGGGATTGCCAAGACAGGAACCAGCTTGTGAGTGGGCTGGGATGTGGCTGCAGACCCAGCAATTAGAGATATTAAGGGTCTGAGCGATCCATACTTGCTGGTGGATAAAAGAATTGTCATTGTCATTGTGGATTCCCCAGATCTTAAGACACCAGTAGCCGAGGAACAGGCCCCACCAGAGGCACATGCTGGAGGCAAGACCCTTTTTGGTTCTGACAACCTCAGCTGAGGGAACCGCAGTCACGGTTTTATGTCCACCAGGCAGCAGGCGCTAGGCTCACTGCTGCTTCTTCTTGGGCCTTGCTTTTGGTTGTCGTCTGCTTCAGGCAACCCTTACGTGAACGTAGGTTGTAAGGTATTGCAGGCTATTCCTCTACGTCTTCTTCTGGAGTCAAAATTGACTCTGCGTGGTCCTGAGGCGATGACTGGTCTGCTGGGGGTGGTGCCTTCTTACACTGAGAAGCCTGTATCCATGCTGCGATGCCGGATAGCTTAACAGCCGTCTGGGCAGTGAGCAGCACCTGATGTGGACCCTTCCACTGGGGTTCCATGGCTTGTTTTCGTTGGTGGTGTCGTATGTAGACCCAATCACCTGTCTCGAGGGTGTGGCAGGCGTCAGAGGTGGGTTCGGTTGGCCAGGCGGCTCAAACCTGTGAATGGAAGTGACTTACAGCTTGCATTAGTCCCTTGCAGTACTGAAGGAGTATACTGCGAGTCAAGTTCAAGTCTGAGACTGGAGTAATGGTAGCCATTGTTCGCATAGGGCGCCCCATAACAATTTCAAAAGGACTTAATTTATGTCTTTGGGATGGGGTGGATCGAATTTCCATAAGGGCCAATGGTAAGGCCGCTGGCCAGCTTAACCCTGTAGAGTCACAAATTTTTGCAAGCTTATTATTTTTTTTAGCATGCCATTTCGTCTTTCAACTGCACCTGCGCTCTGTGGGTGGTAGGGACAGTGCAGCAAGTGTGTGACATGTAATACACGATCCAGGTGCTGAACAAGTTGTCCAGTAAAATGTGTACCCCGGTCACTGGACAGAGTGGCAGGAGTTTCTTTTGCAGGCATAATATGATTTAACAAACATTTGGCAACAGACAGCGAATCAGCTTTGCGACAAGGAAAGGCTTCAATCCAACCCGAAAATAAGCATACCATAACCAAAATGAATTCATATAGTTGACACACAGGCATTTGTACAAAATCAAGCTGCCAATGCAAGAACAGTGCTTGGGGCAGGCCCCAGAACCCTTGAGCTACCTTTACAGGTTTGCCAACATTGTAGCTTTGGCAAGTGGTACAGGCGGCACAGAGGTGAGCTGCAAAAGAGCTGAAATGTGGGGCCCACCATCCTGCCTTAGTTACAGCAGAGATCATACCCTCCTTTCCGACATGCGAAACGCCGTGTAGCAGGGCGGCTAGAGCTGGGTAGAGCGAAAAGAGGGCCACAAAGGCACCAATAAGGGGCGCCAAAGGGAATCAGGGTGTAGAGAGCAACCCTGGGCGACCCAGGAGTCTTTTTCTGTTTCTGAGGCAGAGTCTTGGAGCAGGGTGACTTTAGAAAGGGACTGCGGTGGTACGGAAACAGAAAGGGAACCGAGAAACGCACCTGGGGAAGATTTTATGGCAGCATTACCCTTAGCAACATTATCTGCTGTGGAGTGACCAGGGCACTTAACAATAGCTAATGCAGATGGGAGTGCATACAGGAGAGCAGCAATGTAGGGGCCATTCTTGATAGGGGTACCAGCAGAGGTAAGGAAACCCCGAGCTTGCCAGAGGGTGCCAAAGTCATGTACAACCCCAAAAGCGTAACGAGAATCAGTATAAATGGTGGCGGAGCATCCCTCAGCCAGAAAGCAAGCGCGGGTTAGGGCAACTAGTTCAGCGACTTGTGCTGAAGTCACAGAAGGTAACGGCGCAGCTTCTAGGGTTTCAGAGAGTGATACCTCAGCATATCCTGCGAGGAGACGACCTTGGCTATCTCTAAAGCAGGAACCATCAGTGAATAACACAAGGTCGGAGTTAGAGAGAGGGACATCAGAAAGGTCGGGGCATGGGACGGTGACAGCAGAGACACTTGCAAGGCAGTCGTGGGGTTCACCGTCATTAGACAGAGGAAGGAGAGTGGCAGGGTTCAACTGAGAACAGCACTTTATGGTGATATGCGAAGCCGAAAGCAGTAAAAGTGAGGCGGGCGGAGGAAAGGTGAGCTGTATTACATTGTAGCAGGAGAGTATCTATAGAGTGAGGGACCATGAGAGAAACAGGAGAGCGGAGGACAAGGGACTCAGACATTTTAATTAGGCGTGCCGCGGCAGCCACAGCCCGCAGACGGGGGTAGACCTTGGGCAACAGGATCCAAGGTGGCAAAGAAATAAGCTACTGGACGATTTTTTTTTTTTTTTGCCACCATGCTCCTGAGTAAAAACCCCAAGTGCACAACCAGATTGCTCGTGGCAGAAAAGGGTAAAGGGCTTACAGTAGACAGGTAACCCTAAGGTGGGGGGGGGCAGTGAGAAGCACTAAAGAGTCAGTTTCTGAGACAGATAATGAAGGGGAGCAGAGGAGTAGATCATTTACACATTGGACCAATGTGGACCCAGAGGGGAAGACCAGGTTAACAAGGTCTTTGGCTAATGCTTGGGAAAAGTAAGACGGGCTTTCTGTGTACCTCTTGGGAAGCATACTGCTGCTCCTTGTAAGAAAAGGCAAAAAGATACTGGAACTTAGGGTGAACCGGGACAGAAAAGAAAGCAGAACACAGATCAACATCAGTAAAATGAGTTGCATCTGGCAGGATAGAAGCCAGATTAGTTGCTGGGTTAGGGATTACAGGAAAGGTGGGTACAACAATGCAGTTAATAGCTTGAAGATCCTGAACAAACCGCCATGATTTCCCATCAGCCTTTCGAACTGGGAGGAGGATAGGGGTGTTACAGGGGCTGGAACAGGGGACAATAATGCCTTGTTCCCACAGGGTGGATATGACCGGAGCTGAAACCTCTAAATCCCAAAAACCCGGTGCCACGACCCCTTCTCTGACCTTATCCCCATTCTTGGTACCCTCCCCATTCCCAGTACTGTCTGCCCTGCCCTGAATAATGCTGTATTTGCAGAGCTATCAACCTTTGTGAGGACTGCTTCTCTTTCCTTTTAGAGTGCAGTGGCAATGCTCTGCCACTGCTTGCAATTTGTCCATGGTCTTGGCCTCCCATCCAACACTTATTTGCTTTAACATACTGCTAATAGCAGATAAGAGGCTATTAACAAACGCATGCGCCAGGGCGCCCTGTCCATTTTTACCTGGTTGCTGTACCCCCAAAAAATCCAAAAAAACCAACCAAACAAACAAAAACCATCAGTCAGTCTGTGTGATAGTTGCCCGGGTTTTTTTCTTTGTTGCTGTTTACGGGGTTATAAGTAGCTTACACAGTTGCAGGAGGTCTGCTTCAGAGGGTTCATAGGCATTGCACACTAGCAAAATTCCTCTGCAAATTTGGTAGGGTTTTCCTGGGGCTTTGGAAAACCTTTTAAAATCGAGTGGAGCTCCGTGTGGGTCCAGGGTTTATAGCTTCAAGTGGGACCGGTCTGAGTTTTCTTGGAGGACGGGGTAAAGGGAAGCGCTTGGTCTGGTGGTGGGAGAGGAGATTTCCAATAAAGCTTTTTTTTCTTATAATTAGAATTTTTAAGGGAGGCGAGCTTCGATTCAGTTCATTTAAGATTTGCCTCGTCCCACCACTGCATGAAGCAATCTACCTCTCCTCTAGCCAATTTAGTTTTTGGGAAGGCCAAGTTTGTCTTTTAAGACATCCACTTGGTCTTTGTTCCAAGATCCTAACAGTGGCCCCTGAGTTTTGGGATCCCCCCAGAGTTAATCTAGATCATTTTTCCAGAAATTTACAGGAGTCCGGACCCTTTCTAAAATATATAAACTGAGCCAGGGTCCCTTTAGGGAACTATCCCTGCTTAGACGTCTGCTTACCCATACAGGAGGACTTCATACACCAATCACACCAGGAGGAAATTCGGGTTCGTCAGAGCGGTGCCCGGTGCAACACACAAAAGAAGACCACAGGCTACTGCCTCAATCGCCCTTGCGTTCACTCCAAGGATTTTATCCAAGGTGCGGTGCGGCTGTGATTGTGCAGATTCCAGTCACACAGACCGCGGGGACAGGAGCCCCTTGGTCGGCCAGTCCCTGGACAGGGATGGCTCCCAGACTCACTCACACCACAGGGAAGACGGATAGACACAGAGACAAGACAGTCCTCAGTCCGGACAAAATAATTACCTGACCAGAGTCCTGATGTTAGATCCCGGGATCCCTACCAGAACAGAGCAGGAACCAACAGGTTCGATGGCGTAGACTTCGCTGTGGCTGTGCACCTTTCCGTTCTGGCGGAGGACCACTCGGGCTAAATGCCCAGGTGCCGGCTGCCACGGTCATCCTACAAGACAGTCAGGGATCACACAGCTTCAGCGAAGACGGTTGCCATCTCAGTAGAACCTCCAAATTGTCAAAGTCAGACAGGACTCACAGATTTGGCAGACTGCTCTGTTTATTTCAGCAAAGCTTTGCTAAAATGCATGGAGAAAATGTGAGTACCCTACAAGGTTCAAACCCCTTGATTTTATACAGTCAAAAGGAAGCCAAAATTAACAGGATTAAAAGGGGGGCAAAACTTCACATAATTAGTGTGAGGCTACTCAAGTACTCTTCATTTCAATATTAAGCACACAGCAATCTCCTGGCTATATCTCCCTGATTATCTGGAATTGTTTCCTAACACTTAATGTTTCTTTTCCTGTTAAACTCAGGCCCAAATTGGCTAGCACCTTGATCTGCATACCTACAATCAACATTAACATACTTTTCTTCTTCCTCTTAAAAGACAAACAGAATTCCTTTAACTTATTCAATTATTACAGCACAATTCATCTTTTTCTTACAGTATAATTCTTTCTACTTTCACATGGCGAAAATGGCGATCGGGGTTTTCTTGCGCAAAACCACGTCTAGATTGGCATGGACGCTTTTCTGCAAAAAGTGCTTTTGCCCAAACGTGTCCGTTGCAATCTAGATGCTCTTTTCTGCAAATGCTTTTAACGGAAAAAATTTTCTGTTAAAAGTATTTCTGGAAAATCATGCCAGTCTAGACGCAGCCCACTTGTCCTGCTATTATCCTTTCTCACATTAATTTTACCTTTTATTTCCCATGGACTAATTCAATGAAATCATTTGTATTTCTGTATTTTCTTAATCTTTGCTACTAAATGCATATTTTCATTTCCTCGTTGCAACCTTCATACTGATTATATTCTGAGTCAGACGTTGCATAAGAAAACTGATGTTTTGAATTTCCTTCACCACCTTAATTCTCTCAGGTACGCCTACATAGCAGTGTTATTTTGGAATAACTGATGTTACCCCAAAATAACATAGTCCATGTCTACACTACAAGCAGTTATTTTGACATAATGCCAAAATAATGGTGAGCTGGAGGACTTCTTACTCCAACTCCTGTAACCCTCATTGTACGAGGAGTCAGGGAAGTCGAAGGAAGAGTGCTCTGCCTCGGACCCCCTGCTATGTAGACTGCGCCAAAAGCTGAAATAAAACTATTTTGACTTAAGATACGCAATTGATGTAGCTCAAGTTACGTAGCTTATTTCAGCTTTAGCCTGCTATGTAGATGTGCCCGGTGGATTATTTGTAACTTGGTACTCTGCTTGCATGAGAGACAGTTTCCTGGTTTTAATTCTTCCCTGAGGTTTGCTTTAAGTTTCAAAAACTCAAGGTTTGGTCTTTCTCTGTGATGAGTGTACATATTGTACAGCTGAGGTTGATGAATTGGTTTGGCTCTACACCAGCTTTCTCCTTTTTAAACTTTCCTGATGTGGTGCAGATATGGAAGCATAGTAGAGAAGCCTTTGTGGAAGGAAGGTGGGCCATGATGTAGACTTATGCATTGGGTATGTTTATACTGCAGAGTTTTTTTCAGAAAAATTGTCTGTTTTTCTGAAAAAACTACACTTACGTCTACGTTGCAATCACGTTCTTTTGACAGAAAGTCGAAAGAACTGAGGTTTTTTTCTGAAAGTGGTAAACCTCTTTCTACGAGGAAGAAGCCCTTTTCTGAAAGAGCTCTTTAGGAAAAAGGCATGTGGGAAGGAGAAAAGGGTTGGGGTTTTTTCGAAAGACTAGGCCTCCAGGAAATAACACAGATGCTCTGGTGGCTACTCCATCCAAAGTAATCAGAACTGTATAGTTCCTGTCTCCTTCCACCTCTTAAAGCTGTAGGCACCCTGGACAAGTCTTGTGGCAGGAAGCCAGTCCTGGAGCACCACCTGACCACGCGGCTCTCCCTGTCACCTACATTCTGAGCTATGACTGAGCCGCAAGCCCCCAAAACCGCCCTGGCCCTCGCAGGAAGCAGCACCAGGGCTCCTAGAACCCAGCCAGGGGTAACAAGTGGAATGCACCCTCCTAGTCCGGAGGGAAGATCCTATCCCTTCCCGAGCTGTGTGGGGAGGAGGGGACCCTACAGGATCTCTTCTTCCGGCGCCGAAACGCCAAAATCTCTGGGCACGTGGCCAAAGCCCTGGTGGAGTGGGATTACTCCCCCTCCCCCACCTCCCTGGACCTTAGAACAGGTCCAGAGTAAAGTTAAGGAGCTCCACCAGGGTTATGCCAGGGCCAGGGAGCACAGCTCACACTTTGGGACAGGACCCCATTACTGCCCCTGTTATCTGGAGCTGCACCAGACCCTAGTGGCTGCGGAAGCCCTTTCCTCACCCGTGGTGGTTGACTCCAGCCTTGAGATGCCCATCGTTGTCCACCCGGAGGTCGCGGAGGAAGATGAGAGACAGCAGGGGCAGGAGGAAGAGGACACAGCCAGCACAGTGATGCTAAACCTGGAGCCAGTACCCCAGGGCCAGGACGTGTCACAGGCATCCTCTGACGGCGGGGAGGGATCATCAGGTGAGTGCTCTCACTTTTCCATACACACAAGGCAGGGGAGGTGGGTGCAAAGGGGATGGGGGCATGATCGTTGCTCAGTCTGCTCACCCTGGACTTCATGCTGCATTCTATGCATGTGAAACCACATTCAGCGGTAGTGTGCACCATGCGGCCTCAGGAGACTGACCCTGAGCACCCCTGCGAACCTGCTCACAGGCTCAGGGAGGCCACTCACGCATCTGGCAGACTGCCCTCCTACCACCAGCCACCGCTGGAAGCAGGCTGGGCACAAGGGCACGTGCAGGACCCCATACATACCAAGGAGTGCCGCATACGGGCGTGCTTGCTGCAGGCCTCATGGAGGGTCTAGCTGCTCCAGACCCCTCTTCCGCTCATGGAATCCCAGTATGGTCGGACACTTCCTTTGCCTGCTTGTCCATGGGGGTGGGAGGGAGCCGGCAGCATTGTGCCCTGGGCACCTCGGGGCCCCTGTGAGGCAGGGTTTGCTGGGCAGCCCACACATGGCCTTGCTCCTGGGACATCCCCATCTTCTGGGCTGAGGACTGTTGCTTGCTGCTCACAGAAGAGGACACAGCCTCAGAGACAGTGTCTGCACAGATGACTGACCGCCTCTAACTCTTTATTCTCCACAGCCAGACCAGCTGTCACTGAGGGGCGATCCATGCCACCCGAGGCAGCCACCCGACCCCAGGGACACGAAAGTGCTCCATGGTCCACGAAGACCTAATGAGGTAGTATGTGGGCGTCCTGCATGACATGCATCAGATCCTGGTGCAGAAGGTCCAGGAGTACACAGAGTGGCAGACCCACATGTGGGACCAGCTCATGCGGCAGGGTGACAACATGTGTGCCACCACGCGCGAAATGATGGCATACCTGTCTGCTGTCCCTGCTATGCCCATTCCCCCTGCCTCCCAAGCGATGCCTCTGCCTCCTCCCCCTGTTATGCCTCTGACCCCTCCCCAAGTGATGCCTATGCTCCCTTCCCCTGTTCCTCTCTACCCCACGCGCCATTCCAGACCCCGCTTCAGCCCCCCTTCCTGTCCACTCCCTGTAGTCGCAGGATCCACCCAGAAATGGATTACCCAATAGGCAGACTAAGCACATGATTAGGGCACCAGCAAAGCAGGGGCAGCAAAAAGAAAAAGAGAGAGATTTTACAGTATAGTATTGTTTTTATTTTGAATTATATATGGGGGGCACCATAATCTTTTCAGTGCTTAGGGCCTCTAAAGGTCTTAATCTGGCCCTGGATCCACCCAATCCCGAGTTTGCCGAGGTCCCTGCACCCATGGTGAAACTTCCAGCCACTCCCCCACCGTGCCACTCCCACCCCTGAGCCTCCACCTCGGGGATGTTGTGCTCCCCCACATCAAGGCAAGTCAAGAGGCACCTGAACCGTGCCTTGAGGGGGCTGAAGGCGCACTCCACCTGCATGTGGGCCCAGCTCAGATGGGAATTAAATTGGTCCCTGCTGGGTTCCAGGTGGCGTGTATATCGCTTCATCAACCATGGCATCAGGGAGTAGGCCACATCCCCAACCGCAAAGTCATGCTGGGGGAAGAATGTGTCCGCCTCCAGCTTCCTGTAGAGGCAGGAGTTGCAAAATACATGGGCACCATGTGCCCTGCCCAGCCACCCGACAAAAATGTCCATGAATTGTCTACAGCAGCTGATTAGGGCCTGCAACACCATGGAGAAGTAGCCCTTCCGGTTGATCTATTGAGCTGCCCAATGACTTGGTGTGCGGCTCCATGTCATGAAGAATAATGCTGTGGCATCCAAAAGTTGGTCAACCAGAGCACGCACTGCTAAAGCTTTTCTGTCCCTCGGATAGATAGGCAAGCACACAGCAGAAGCAGAAAAACAGCTGTCCAGGATGTTCCTTTAAGCGCATTTCTCAGCGAGACTTAGGCAATAGCACCTGGAAGCAACTGCTGACCTAATGCCTTTCCTGAAGTGGTTCCAGATGGCATTATATGCGTCATAGCATCCACATTGATTGGATGCTATCTTTCGAAAAAGCAAGTCTTTTTTTGATGCGCTTTTGCTGTGTAGACGCTCTTTTGGAAGAAGTTTTTCTGAAGATCTCTCTGGAAAAGCTTCATTCGACAGAAGCTTGCAGTCTAGAAGTAGACATTCAGACCCTCAAAAAGTCCTTTTGAGGGCTGTGGGAGACCTGCCCAATAGCAGCAGTGGAACCCAGAAAACCTCAAATAGTTCCCACTGTTTCTGCAATGCATCCTTTCCCACTCTAGTGCTTGAGATTTTTCAGATAGCATCAACAATAATCGGACACTCTTGGTATATGCTGTGGCTTTTGCTTTGCTCAGAATCCTGAAATGCTC
Source organism: Pelodiscus sinensis (assembly GCF_049634645.1). Classification (NCBI taxonomy): domain Eukaryota; kingdom Metazoa; phylum Chordata; order Testudines; family Trionychidae; genus Pelodiscus; species Pelodiscus sinensis. Next base: position 16,445,731 of record NC_134716.1, read on the forward strand.
AAAAGTAAAGCACGAGGTATTTGTCAATAACATAGGTTTTTGGATCCTACTGTTGGAAAACTGGGGGATGAATATGTCTACCTCTCTTATAGGGCGAACATCTAGATGAGTTATAGGCAGGATTTAAAATGCATTACAAGGCTGGATAGTAGGGGTATGTCTACACTACCCCGCTAGTTCGAACTAGCGGGGTAATGTATGCATACCGAACTTGCTAATGAAGCCCAGGATTTGAATTTCCCGGGCTTCATTAGCATAAAGCCGGCGCCGCCATTTTTAAAAGCCGGCTAGTGCGAACCCCGTGCCGCGCGGCTACACGCGTCACGGGCTAGATAGTTCGAACTACATAGCCATTCCGAACTATCTGTTCCACGAGGAGTACAGATAGTTCAGAATGGCTACATCGTTCGAACTATCTAGCCCATGCCGCGTGTAGCCACGCGGCACGGGGTTTGCACTAGCCGGCTTTTAAAAATGGCGGCGCCGGCTTTATGCTAATGAAACCCAGGAAATTCAAATCCCGGGCTTCATTAGCAAGTTCGGTATGCATACATTACCTCGCTAGTTTGAACTAGCAGGGTAGTGTAGACATACCCTAGGAGGCTGTATGGCAATACCTGGTGAACTGAAATAAGCCCGACAAAGGATTTTGCATAGCAGCACGTGATCCAAACTCATAAATTGAGGAAAAGAGTTAGAAACACTTCCCGATGGATGTTTTCAAATAGAATCTAGCAAAATAGAATCACCACTGTCATCAATCTTGACAGTGTGTATAAACTGATCTGCTGTTCAGTTATTGCAGCAAATACCACCATGTGACAGCCACATTAATAAAAATAATTTATCCGAGAAACAGTCCTGCAAGGATGGGGACTAGATTAGCTCTCAAAGAACTGAGCTGATGAAATATCATAGAATTTTGCTGATTATCGATTAAGTTGATCCAAAATTAGTTGGATTTTTGGTCTGTGGACATTCTTTGGGATAGATTCTCCATTGCCTTGCAGCCTGCGTATGCAAAGTAAGTTTGTAAAATGTTGCCACAACTGTTGAAAATCAGGCCTCTGTGAATCTAAGAATGCCTCCCTCCCCTTCATAAACTAGCATGGTTGCCAAAGTCTCAGAGGGGTAATAGTGTTAGCCTGTGAAGCCATGCCTACAGTCGCTCCTCCAGGGTTTGAATTGGCAGGTCTAGTGAAGACACGCTAATTCGAGCTGAGAGGATGCTTCTGTCAATGCCTATAGTTTTGCTTCTATGAGGAGTGTGGCCAAAGTTTGGACAGTGCCAAAATTCGAGTTAAGTTCCTTTGACACAAGCTGTGCAATTAACATTGCTGAAGTTGCATATCTTAATTCGAACTAATCCTCTAGTGTAGACCAGGAGTAAATGTGAAAACAATAAGCAGTCCTGTGGAACCTCGTCCTAGAAAGGCCAGATCATGATTCCCTTATTCATTTTGAGAAGCCCATTACTCCTTGAGTGGTGCTGCTGACTTCAGTGGGACTACCTGTGAAGTGGGTTCTAGTCAGTGTATCGGCATCTGGATCTAGATGACTAAATAAGTGAAACATATTGTAAAATATCTGCCTTGCCTCTGGACTGTTATGACTTGAATTACACACCTGAACAAGGAAGGAAGGGTGAGTTAGACCCCTGTGTAAACTGCATAGGCACAGAGTTAGTAAATGCTCTTCACTTCAAACCTGGACCATGTGAGCTGGGTGAGATGGGGAGCTTTGATTATACCCGCCTACAGTGACTAGCTCACTGGTTGTCCTAATTTACTGCTTATATAGGCAAGACACAAATTCTTACTCATCCCACCCCCTCTTTAGAACAAGGAGGGAGCAGTGAGGTCTCTGAGTCATAATGCCTCCAGGGCTGCTCCAGCTGATACCTCCTACCCTCCCCCCAGAGTTGGGCCTAAAATCAGAATCTCTCCCTGTGTTCAAAAACCTCTTTTTAAAAAGTTCCTTCTTATATCTTTTCTTATTTCCAAACCTCAGCTGCTTGGAACTGTTTGTTGAAGTCCATTTTTTTAAATTTACTCTTTTAAGAGAAGGGGAAACAGCTGAATGACAATTTAAAGAAGAAATCAATTGCATACTGTAGTGGCAAACAGCAGTATATCCAGCCTTCAGATCAAGTAGTCAGTTTTTAAGGGCATTGCTTCAGTATCCTGAGTCTGGATTTTTTTTTCTCCTCCCAAATATAAAACCCAACCTTGACTGAGTTTGATTGTCTTTCTATGGGCACTTGGATGGCATTGTTAATGAGACTGAATAGTACAAACATACATATTGCTTTAAATAAAAAATATCATGCTGGCTGTCATTTCTAACCGAATTCCAGTCTATTTGTACAATAAAATGTGATGATAAAGTTATTTGCACTGCAGGATTCATCACTAGATAGTCTAAATGAATGTTCCTGGGCTGTGGGTATTTTTTGTTTTTTTTTCCTTGGCTATCCTATTCTATCCGTAGGAGCGAAGGATCAAATATTAATTTCTAGAACTTTGTTGTGGTTCTATGCAGAACATTCATTATCCACTAGTTCTTAATTTACAAACACTTTGAGCAAATGGGTATAATTAAACATGATAGGTTGGGTTCAATTAATATCTGGCTAACAGTGGAAACTTTTTCCCTAAATTTATTTGTTTCTAAATAGAGCTGGGTAGGAAACAGAGGCTTTTTGATATTTTGTGCATGTGTCCCCCTCTAAATAGGACAAAAATTGAAACATTAACAATTGTCATGAATCGACAGTTGGGCAAAAATGGATTGGGAACTTCAACATATTTAGTTTCAACAGTGCTGACATGTTTGTTTGGGGTTTGACTTTTAAAAATCTACTTAATATTTGGCCACTGTCTGTTCAATATTACCCTATATCTGCAGTTGTTCCTCTTTCTGCTTTGTTCCCAGACATGCTCCAGCCCTTGTGCCTTTGTCTTGCATTACTCCAGTTCTGTTTGGTTGCTGATTCCTGATTCTGGCTCCAACCACTAGGCAGGACCACCCACCCATTCAACAGTCAATGACAACATAGACTTAATTCTTGCATTCTTTTGCACCTAAACCTTCCAGAGAATACAGAAATGATCTTTCTATTTTAGTCTACGTCTAGACTACAGGCTTCTTTCTGAAGAAGCTTTTTTCAGATGAGATCTTCCGAAAAAACTTCTTCCGAAAGAGAGTGTCCACACTGCAAAAGTGCATTGAAAAAGCAAACTGCTTTTTCAAAAGAGAGCATCCAGACTGAATGGACGCTCTCTCGCATGTAAGCTCTGATTGCTATAGATGGAATGGCCACTAGGGTACCTCTGCTTTTTCCTCTTTCCTCTTCTTTCAAAAGAACTCCCTCTTCCCCGTCCATACACACCTTTTTGCAAAATAGCTCTTTCGCAAAAAGGTTTCTTTCTAACAGAATGAGGATTACCGATGCCGGAAAAAAACCTCTGGTCTTTCAATTTTCTTGCGGGAGAATGCAATTGCAGTGTGAACATTTCTCAAGTTCTGTCGGAAAAACAGCTGTTTTTCCAACAAAACTCTGTAGTGTAGACATACCTTTAGATTTTTAGATGCAGGAAAACATAACCATCTTGGAGCAGTAGAGTATTATGTTGAAATTTGCACTTGAAAATTGTGCTGTCCTGTAACAAACTATCCTAATACCTCCCATCCTAACCTAGCATATAAATATTTCAAAATATATAAACAGGAATTTTTTTATGCCTGATGATGATCTGGCCCAGAAAATGATGGTGAAGACCCTTAGTTCATACATCTCTTTAGCAAGGACTATGTCTACCTGAAAAAGCTGCGTAGTGCCATGAATTTAGTCTAAGCCTATGTCTGCCCTTGGAGCTAGAGATCTGATTAGCTTTCATTGAGCTAGCATACTAAAATCAGTGTAGCTGTACTAGCCCAGCCAGCTGCAGCATGTGCTAACTGCTGTGTGTATGTACCCAACGAGGTCTAAGTGGGTTTGTATTCATGTCAGCTAGCCAGGGCTGATACTTGCTATTGGCCATGCTAATGTGGCTACTAGTTTAACTTCTCTAGCTTGGTGAGAACAAGCACAAGTGTGTCTGCATAAGCTGGGAATCACACCTCTAGCTTCATATGTAGACATAGTCTATGGGTTGGCTTCCTCGAATACCTGCTGAAATATCTGAAGGCAGTTATCACCAGCAGACAGAATTCCCAGTAAGGACAGGATATCCAAATATGATGATAGGTAATGTAATTGGAGGGAGATGGATGTTGTCTTGATCGCTCATTACAAATGTTCAAAGGAAAAATTACTTAACTTTTGAAGTCCCACAGAATGAAAAATTTAGATTTTGTTTTGTTTTGTTTTTGCCATTCTGTAGATTTTGAAAGGGTGAGAAGATTTGAACTGTTAGAATAAAGAAAAGAAAAACATGCAAGGCATGAAGATGGAGGGGGCGGGGGAAAGAAGAAATGAAATGAAAATAACCCTCCCCCCAAACTTGGAAAGAGAGGGTGAGGCAATACACAAAATTCAGAATTTTGGAATTTCAGAATACTTTTATGCCTTTTGAACACTGAAACAAATTACAATTAATTTACTCATTCTGGCAATCCTCACTGACGTCAGACAATTTTCCATGAGTAAGAACTTCAGGATTTGATACCATGTTGACTAAAAGTTTCATGCTACATAATTAGACAGTGTCTTTGGCTCCTCCGTGGACGATTGGATGAAACTAGACCTCCTGTGAACCAGAAATTCACTGTTGCTGGCCTGTTCTTCACTTACAATTTAGGTTCATGCAGTTAGATTGCTTGATTGCCTTAGCTATGCTAACCCAGAGCAGATGCAGAGAGGTTGATGGAAGAATGCTTCAACTTATGGATCATTGCTTGCTAAAGTGGTGTGTCTACATTGATGGGGGAAACATATGTTCATCAGCATACATTGTGTCCACACTATAGCATTGTGCCAGCATAGCTATGGTGACATAACTGTCAGCAAAGTTCATATTATGTAGACATGGCCTTTGTCAGCTGTTTGCATCACACCAGTGGCAGACTCTGGTGACAAATGTGGAGTAAATAACCATGGGATGATCTACTCAGTTCAGAGTGATCCTGCAGTTATGGAGATTGGTGTCCCAGCTGCCATGCCACCTTCATTCTCTGGTGCTAGTATTTAGGTTGTGAATGAATAACAGCTGGTCTTTGGCTCTCAGATCAACCACTTGGGGCATTGATAGCTGGAATAACTTAGAATGGCCTAAGGTTGCTTTAAATTATACTAAGGGGCTGGCCTGGAGCATAGAGAGCTGGTCCAGGACTGGGTGAGCTAAACAGATCTGTGACCTTTCAAAAACCATGAGCTGTTCTGTGGGTTTGTCAGCCGACACGGAAGCGCTGAGATTATAGTTTCAAATAGGTTTGAACCAGGCTGACAGGAGAAATCCCATCACTGAGGCCAGGGTGTGAAACTGGGGTGCTGTGAAAAGTGATTTCCAGTTCTAAAGAATACCACTGAATGGAAACAGAGATCAGTGGAGCAGATGGTAATGTTTGCAGTTCTGGGATAGACTTTAGGCACATATTCACCATCTGCCTGCACAGCATTTTCTCAAACTTAGCATTTAACAAAGTTTATTGCCACTAAGCTTATGAGCATTATGAGACAGATTACTGAATTCTAATATTAAATCAAATGCTCACCATACAATGTTAAAAAAAGCAAGCTAACAAGCTGAAGTGGGCTTTGCAGAACACGCTCACACTTCCCTTACACAAATTCCCCTCTGTTTATTTAAATGGCTCCTCTGCATTTAAAAAAAAAATCATCGCCTTAAAAGTATGCAACGTGTACTTTTTATAGGCCTCACCGGGTACTTATATGGTAACTTGTGTAAAAGCTAATGGTGCTTTAAGTGCTCTCAGATACTTGGACATCTGTTTAATTCCCCCTCCCCCCATTTTAATAGATTTTCTCAAACGTAAAAACTGTTTCCATAACAGATGAGCCAGTTACCCCAAATTACTTTTACAAAGTATCGGTCCTGGAAAATCACTTTAACAAACAGAGTAATGTCCTGGAAGTGATATTTCTTATAAAGCAATAGTGGTGGCCAGAAGGTACTTAATCTGAGCCTTATGGAGTTTCTCAAAAAATATTAGCTGCTTCCTGATACCACCCTACCCAAAATGGGGTTCTCAGATTTATTGTCATGTTTGATGTCCATTATCTCAAACTGGTTGGCTCATCTGATTTACATTCCATGTATTGTAGTTCCCTATTTGTTTTGTTTCTGCTGTCTATGGTTACTCCTATCACTATTGCACTAGTGGTAACTGAACAATTTAGAAAGGTGAAATTTGAGACACTCAAGATTCCATGTTTGCTTGAAAAGGGAAAAAGCTGTGTTAGGTTCATATACACAGGTTACTTTATGTTGGAATCCTAGTTAAAACAATCGACAACTTTAACTGTTTTGACTGCTGAATCTAAAGCCTATTTTCCCCAAATGTTGATTTGTAATTAGTCATTCCAGAAGTTTATCATTTATTTTCATGTGTTATTCTTCTGATTTTGTTTTTGTTTCATCTATTCAATCAGGAAATAGAATCAATAATGTGTCTTAAATGACTTAATCAAACAGGAATACTAAAAATTAGTTGTGAACAACTGATGGGCTTTAAATGAATTATTGACAGTGTTTACATTTTCTTAAGTGTGGGGTAGATAAAAATTCAGAAATCAGGAGCAGTTTACAAATGATGTGATAACTAATATAAAGCTAAATATGTAACAAATATTTGAAATAAAAGATAAGAAAAAACAGATGCCATCGTTTCTTTTCCCTCGGTCTTTGTGTTACTTTCTTGCTACATATCCCTGTTGTAACACTGCACAAAAGAGAAGAATAAGAGACCTAGTCTTCTGCAGAAGCTGGTTTTTGTTTTTGTTTTTTGGATGAATGCACAGGATTCTTATGATCTAGCACAGCGATTACCAATTGCTGGGCTGCGGCAGCTCTGGGGGCCAGGGATGGAGTACACTGCTCTCTCCAGGGCTGTTGGGAGAGGTGTGTCCTGCCCTGCCTCTCAGCCAACCAGTGCTGGGCAGGGGCAGGGTCTCCTCCCACCGCAGAAGAGTGGTTCACTGCCCCTGCCTGGTGCTGGTTGTCTGGGAGGCAGGGCAGGCAGGACACTCCTCTCCCAACAGCTGCGGTGGGGAGGGGAGGTGCTTGTCAGTGTACCCCAGCCCTGACCCCCAGAGCCGCCATGACTTGGGCTAGTGCTGGGGGCTCTGAAGGCTGAGCTAGTAGTGAGGGAGGGGCTATGGAGGCAGAGCTGGCAATGGGGGACTCTTGGGATGGGACTCTGGACACTGATGCTTTTATGATTGGGGGGCTCTGGCACTGGGGGGTTTGGGTGGAGGGGACTCTGGGGTCAGTGTTTTGCACTGGGGGTAGTGGAGGCTCTAGGGGTTAGGGTTGGTACTGTGGGATCTGGACTGGGCTTTTGGCAGATTGGTAACATTTTATTTGCATATTTGTCATTTGCATAACAAATATGCAAACAGAATGTTTCTGGGACACCAAAAGTTTGTGGATTTGTGAATGGGTTTGCCATTCCCCAGCATAAAAAATGTTGGGAATCATTTATCTAGCAGGCCTCAGCTGAGCTCAAATAGTAGAAGGTGAACCAGAGAAGAGGACAAATTCAACTTGCTGAATTTTGATTTCTCCTTTCCTGTCCTAAATTCAAGAAATTTCAACAATGTGACCAAAAACTTTTATGACATTATAGAATGTCAACTGAACCTCCTGCACACAATAGAGAGCTGAGAATAACCAGTTTACATGATAACTCTGGTTTTTTTTGTGAGGGAGGTCCTTTTTATCAGGTCATCTATTTACAGCTGAATTATGAACTATGCAACAATCTTTGACTAAACTTCAAGCCTTCAAGGATTGTCAGTCACCTTATTTTCATACAAAAGTTAGTTGGAAATCCAGAGAAAGGTACTTTGAATTTGTCTTTTTGAATGGGAAATAATAGTCTGTATAAAGATTGGTCAATAGCAATATAGTAGGTTCTTACTAATCAGTAGTAATGATAAAGAAAGCCATTGCTAAATTCTGCAAATTAACATGTAAGAGACCACACAAGCATGCTCATGCATACAAAGACAATGCATCACAAAATATACTAATATTATTAACTATAGTCTACCTTTAATGGTATATCTCCAGAATGTATTGCATTGTTACATTAGAGTAGTTGGTACATTGTAGCATTGCATATAAATAATAAAATCTTACTAATAAGAAACCTACGAATAACAATCAGCTATTAATCGTTGCTGAAAAATGGGGCAAGACACTTGGCTTTGTTGCAAATTACTGCATATAGTATGCTAACTAGCTTAGTGTGGAGTAGCAATTTAGTGATCTTCATTAGCAATTGCTTTCTTTTTTGAAACAGTTGTAAGATATTTATCTGCTATTGGGCTACACAGACAATTAAATAGCAAACATTTATTACAGGATGATATAAATATTTCGGAAGTATGCATTCCACTCTACAGTCAACACAGTAGTATAATATTTATTTACTTTCTAATAGATGCTCTATATATACAAGGGTGAAGCTATTATTATTTCTTATTTGTATTGTAGTTAATGGTAGTGGTTAACACATATGGCTGCTTGGGAGACTTTATTGTCTAAGGGTATGTCTACACAGCAAAGTTATTTCAAAATAACAGCCGTAATTTCGAAATAACTTTACCAGCGTCTACACAGACATACTGCTATTTCAAAATTAAATCAAAATAGTGGAGGGCTTATTTCGAAATTGGTAAACCTCATTCCATGAGGAATAGAGCCAATTTCAAAACTGATATTTTGAAATAAGCGCTGTGTAGATGCTTATTTTGAAATAGGGGGCCTCCAGCCCTTCCCAGGGTGCCCTGGTGGCCACTCCAACCTCAACCAAGAAAACTCCTCTCCCTCCCCCACCTCCCTGGAGCCCTTAAAGGAGTAGACTCTGGCCACAGTGCCTGTGTCAGCTCCAAGCCTGCCAGCCCAGAGCCAGCAGTCGCTGCCCCTGACTCTGTGGTCCCAAAACATGAACCAGCAAGCCACTGGCAGCCAGCCCTCCACCGCTCCCCAGAAGCAGTCTCCCAACTCCCAGGAGCCTGCCAGGGGCTGGAAAAGGCGGGTGCCTGCCTGGTTCAGTGCAGAGATCAGGGATTTAATTCAGGTTTGGGGGGATGCCTCCAACGTCCATGATCTCCGCACTAAATGGAGGAATGCAACCGTCTACAGGCTGCCAGCCTGGCCACAAAAGGCCACATGTGAACCCAGGTGCAGGTTCGCATGAAAATAAAGAAGCTGTGGCAGGTGAATGCCAGGACCACAGGGAGCAGCTCCCAACCAGGGGCAGACTCAGACCCCTGACCCTATTTTGATGCCGTGGACCGTATCCTGCGGGCAGAGCTTGGGGTATGTCTACACTACAAAGTTAATGTCTACACTACAGCCGTTAGTTCGAATTAACTTTGATAGGAACCGCTATTCGAACTTAATTCGAACTAGTGGAGCACTTAATTCGAACTAGGTAAACCTCATTCTACGAGGACTAACGCCTAGTTCGAATTAAGTAGTTCAAATTAAGGGGTGTGTAGCCACTTAATTCAAACTAGTGGGAGGCTAGCCCTCCCCAGCTTTCCCTGGTGGCCACTCTGGCCAACACCAGGGAAACTCTTCTGCCCCCCTCCCAGCCCCGGACCTCTTAAAGGGGCACGGTCTGGTTACGGTGCCCGTGCCAGGTGCAAGCCTGCCAGCACCCAGCCAGCAGACCCTGCACCTGGCATGGCACGAGCCAGCCACCCACTGCCACCCAGCCCTCCGCCTCTTCCCAGGACCTGGCTGGCGGCTCCCAGGAGCCTGCCTGGGGCCGCAAGAGGTGGGCGCCCGCCTGGTCTAGTGCGGAGATTGTGGACCTCATCCATGACCTCCGCACTAGGCACAGGAAAGTGGCCGTCTAGGGTAGGAGAGCTGCCAGCCTGGCCACCCAGGAGCAGGTCTGCATGAAAATCAGGGTGGTCCAGTGAGACCCCCGACCCTGAGCCCTGAGCTTAGAACATAAGAACATAAGAATGGTCGTACTCGGTCAGACCAAAGGTCCATGTAACCCAGTACCCTGTCTGCCGACAGCAGCCAACACTAGGTATCCTGGAGGGGATGGACCGAAGACAATGACCAAGACATTTGTCTTGTGCCATCTATCTCCAGCCTTCTACAAACAGAGGCCAGAGACACCATTTCTACCCCCTGGCTAATACCACTCCATAGACCCAGTCTCCATGAATTTATCTAACTTCTCTTTAAACTCTGTTATAGTTCTAGCCTTCACAGCCTCCTGTGGCAAGGAGTTCCGGAAGTTGACTATTTGCTTTGTGAAGAACAACTTTCTGTTATTAGTTTGAAGCCTGCTACCCATTCATTTCATTTGGTGTCCTCTAGTCCTTCTATTATAGGAACTAATGAAGAACTTTTCTTTAGGCACCCTCTCCACACCACTCATGATTTTATAGACCTCTATCATATCCCCCCTTTTCTAAGCTGAAACGTCCCAGTCTCTTTAGCCTCTCTTCATATGGGACCTGTTCCAAACCCCTGATCATTTTAGTTGCCCTCCCCTCAGTCACATTACTGGATCTTGAGGGAGCAGCCAGATCAATGCTGCACCCATAGGTGGGGGTGCTGGCCCCAGAAAATGGTATAAAAGCGGGCCATGTGGGGTGCTGAATAGAAGCTTATTATCTGATAATCCTATGTAAGCTATTTATGTGGTTGTATAATGTCTGTGTTTGTAGTTAGGAATCTGTAGTCTATGTGGATACTGAATATTTCTCTGCATGTGGTTGAGCATTGGGCAGAGCCCAGGCCTGTGGACATGCTAATTAGCGAGGCCCTGTGGGACAATGGAACTCAACGGGCCAAGGACACACCTAAAGCATGAGGGCGGACATCTAAGAGCGGCCAGCAGAGAGAGGCTGAGGACCAGGTGACCTGCTGCATACAAGAAGAGGCCAGGAAGGAGGTATAAAGAGGCCATGTGGTCGATGCCATTTTGTTCTCAGCTCAGCACTTCATCCCAGAGGCAGCATTACAGGGATCGAAGAGCCCGGAAGACCTGTGACCCCATCCTGATGCTAGGATGTGCAACAAGAACTTTCAAACCAGCAGCTGTAACATCTCTGCTAGAGCCTGCATCAAGAACTGGGAGATTCGGTGCATGTAACGTATTATCCTTTAACAACCTTACTCTCATGCTTTTCTTTATTGTAATAATAAACCTTTAGATATAGATTCTAAAGGATTGGCCCAGCGTGACTTGTGGGTGAGATCCAGAGGGTAAATTGACCAATGATCTGTGGCTGGTTTCTTGGAACTGGACAGAACTTGTTCAGGGTAGGGGGGATTGGGTGCTAGGACCCCCCACCTGTGTATTAGGCCCGGGGCCATCTGGGGCACGGATATTGCTGGGGTGCCGGAGGGGTTTTGCTCGGGAGGCTTCAGGCAGGCAGCTGAAGCACTCTGTGGGACTGGTTTGTGGCCTGTTTGGAGAGGTTACCGGTCTGGGGGCTGTAAGGAGCCCCGGATTTGAGCAATTCGCCCTGAGCGGACGCCCTCAGTTGTGCCCAGACACGGCCCGGTCCGTCACACCCTCTCCCACCCTCTCTCTTCCCCTCTCCCACCTCCTTTTCCCAGTCTCCCCGGGTTTTCTTCAATAAAGAGAATGGGGTACGAGCCCCTGATGGGGAGGACTGGGGTGGCTCTGCGGGCTCCTCGGGGTGGAAGCTCTCCTGCGGCCCTCAATTGACTCCCCCCCGGATGGCAGCCTGCGGCAAGTGCAGCCGGGCTGATGGCCGAGTGCTGTGATATGCCGAGTGTGGGCATTCAGGGCACTCCAAGCCAGGACTGCTTTGCTGTCCCTCATCGAGTTAGACAAGCGAGCGGGGAACCCCTGAGAACTGTCTGTCTGGGGTGGGGGTCGGCTTTAAGCACAGCCCTCGGCTAGTCTGAGACAGCAGCTCCACGCTCTAAGTCCTAATCTGATGCCCTGCCGGCACTGCTTCCGGCCATCCTTAACCTCGGTTCAGGGTCCACTCAATGTGGACATGCTAATTCAAATTAGAAAAATGCTAATTCGAACTAGGTTTTTAGGTCTAGTTTTTAGGTTGAATTAAGTTAGTTCGAATTAGTGCTGTAGTGTAGACATACCCTTGCTGCCTCCAGCTGCTCCAGCCCCTGCTGCCTCCTCAGCTGCCACTCCTCCTCCAATTCCCTCTCCCTCTCTCACTTCTTCCTCCCTACCCTCCCCACACCCCCAGGGACTGCAGAGTTGGGCCGGCGAGACTCCCAACCCTGAGCCCTGAGCGTCTCCTCTCCCTTCCTCCCCTTGCCTCCCCCTGCCAGCTCCCTCCTCCCAGGTTTCCCCCTCCCCTCTCCCATCCTCCCTCCTCCCCTCTCCCACCTTCTTTCCCCAGTCTCACCTCAGTTTCATTGCCCCCCACCCCAGTTTTGTTCAATAAAGAGGCTTTGTTGTAATGAACACCTGTCTTTTATTGTACAGCAGGAAGCGGGTTAGGGAGGGATAAGTGGAAGGACATGAGGGAGGAATAAGGCACAAGCCCCCAGTGGGGCACACTAGGGAGACTGTTACTGCCTGCAGAATGTGCTGCCAGGCTCACAGCAACAAGTCCAGGAGAAGCACCAAAGTGCCATGGTGCAGCTCTCGCTCCATGCTACAGAGTGCTGTGGTGTCCTGAGTGAGGGCAACTGGAGCACGCAGAGAAAAAAAATGCTTTGCTGTCCCTCAGCGAGATAGGCAAGCAAGCAGGGAAACATTAGAACCAGCTGTAGGGGGGCGGGGGAGAGTCCCTTTATGTACAGACTCAGATACCTTGAGTGGCTGCTGCCTGAGGCTAACTCCTGACCTGATGCCCTGCCAGAACCGGTTCTGGCCGGCCTTAAATGCGATTCAGAATCCTACCAGTGTGGACATGCTATTGCAAAATAGCAAAATGCTATTTTGAAATGCATTTTGTGTCTAGACTTGTTATTTCGAAATAAGCTATTTTGAAATAACTCTGTAGTGTAGACATACCCTAAATGAAGAAAGTAGATACAAGATAGGGGAGATGGGATATGATGTACAGCCTGTATACCTAAAAATCCATCTGAATAAAGTTATTTTACTTAGTAATTGTTTTGTTTTGTTTTTTTCATATTCCCATTCTGATTAGGTACAGGCAATTTTTTTAAAGATTAGAGGCACTTTTCACTTTCCATAAGCACCTAATTCATCCTGACCTTGGCTCTTTGTGGTTTGTTTGTGGTTCTTCCCAGTCTGTTTTGCATTTTACTATATTGAGTAATTTTGTATCCTTTGCAAGCTTTGACACCTCACTGTTTACCCTTTTCTCACAAGCCCTCAGTGAAATTTCCTAGACCACCTTCTTATTGTTAGGGAAGAAAGAGGAAAAAATACTGGTAAGATTTCATTCATCTCAAGTGCTCACCCACAATCTGAGTACTTGGCCCAGCACTGGGTATTTATATATGCCATGAGTCCAACACCAAAAAACATATCTTCCTCCCGTCATTTATGCAACTAAATTACAGTTGTATTTGTCAAATACTTTTATATATAAAACTATACAAAATTGCCCAAAATCAAAGATTCATTTTTGAGTATGAAGCCTCATGCTTAAAAAAAATCCTTATACGCCTCTATTCATTACTGTTCTGGGTCTTATTCAGATCAATGAACTAGAATTAAAAGGCTCATTAACCCCTTGCTTAATCCCCTGATCCATCCAGTTTCCTTGAAAATATTCATGCATCTTTTGTTTTATATTTGTATATCAACAGGAAACTAATTAGCTCTTCCTTAGAATAATATCGTAAGCGAAGACTGGGTTTATTAAGCTCTTGATGTATGACCAAATTATTATCCTTACAGGTAAATCATACCTCCTTGTGGTTGACATTTTAATATTATTACATATTTCTTTCTGTCATATTTACCACCTAAAATAGAAAGAAAGTGGTGTTGATTTGTTGATAACACACAGAGTATGTGTTATGCATGTGTGTGCATGTTATCAAGTTTGGAAACCAAAAGTGAGTAAAATACATATACAGGATTCTTGCTGCAGCTTTGGAATTGGACATAGTATTTCTCAGTGGGCAGCTTATAGTATTAATTGTGAGCTATGCCACAGGCTTACTAGGAGCTTGATTTGAAGCCCATTAAATGGAAAAAAATTAGTCAAGCAAACAATAGCCCAGAATTTTGTCTTCTGATAGTGGCCAGTGCCAGATGCTTCAAAGGGAATGAGAAGAGGTCAGTTAACAAGTGATTCATCCCAAGGGGGCCGACAGATTTGCTAGGTCCCTGGGCAAGATGGAGGGGCAGCTCCGTGCTCCTAGAAGGGGCAGGGCTTTAGGCAGCAGGGGTGGGTCTGGGCTGAGGCAGGCAGCCTGCCCCACCACGTTACCACCCCTGCCAGTCCCCAGAGCTACCCAGAGCATGCCATGCTGTGCTGAGAGTGATTCAAAGGGCCCAAGGTTCAGGCTTCATTTCTTTTCCAAATAGGACCCCATTCTCCATTCATCTTTAGCCATGCTGAGCATCTGTGTGTGTGTATTATATATATATATTTGTGTGTGTATATTAATTTATTTGCACCTGGCTTGAAAATATCGTGTGCACCTTATTATTTGCATGCATAATGCTTTGTTTCTGCTAATTTAAAACTGGAACCCAAGCTAAGGGCTTGCTTTTGAGAATAAATTTTCAGTGCTAAACCTCAGAGATGGAATCACAACAACTGAAATCTTGCAAGGCCTCTGAGGCTATGTCGAGACTATGGAGTTTTTCCGACATACCAGAGGTATCCCAGAAAAACTCTGCCATTTCCAGGAAACGCGTCTGCTCTTATGACATTTTTTGCAGAAGAGCAGACGCACTCTTTCAGAAGCCTTATCTTCCTCATTTCATGAGGAAGAAGGGCTCTTCCAAAAGAGGTTTTTCTGAAATTTGGCCCAGTGTAGCCAGCCCAAATTTCGGAAATGCGTCTTCCAAAAAAACAATTGGAAAAAGGTATGCAAATTGCGGAGTACAATTTGCGTACCTTTTTCCAATAAAAAGCGGCAGTCTAGACGTAGCCTGAGCCAAGATGATGGAAATCTAAAACAATCAATTGATTTCATGACCTATGTTCTCTTGAGCCTAAATCTTACAAAAACATCAGTTGAGAAATGCTGACTATAGCTACGCTGACAATAGAAAAAAGGTCCTTTCCAGCTTTCAGTCTGTCCCCAAACCAAACCTGATTGCATGGACTTGGATTGTGAGATTTGAATCTGAACCTTTCACTTCCCTAACTTCTTAGTATCTATCTAGATTTGAGATTCTGATAGAGAAAAATGACATATTAGGAGATCCTTGTTCAGTTTTTTACATTGAAAAAATTCTCACTCATGTCAATGGGAGTTTTGCTTGACTAAGGCTGAATCAAACCTGAATGCAGACTTCAGAGTCTGGCTGCAAAATCCACCATATTGTTTCCTTTTATTAATTAGAAATAAAAACTTTTGTAACCTAAGGACCACAATTTAATTCTTATAGTATGTAGGTAAGCCATGATATAGTAAAGTAACTTAGTCATTGATGTTGTGTGTGACTTCTTGCATGGAATCTATGGATAACATGTTTCTTTTCTGTTTTGCACAATTTTTAAGGCCATTCTGTGAGCAAATTTGATGGGATTAACTAGCAAATACAGAAGTTAATACTGATTTTGAAAAATTGCCGCCTTTGAACAATAGGCAATTTCAGTATCTCATTTGTGAAATAGTCAGAAGCTTCTGTCCACTATGTAGAGCAATCATCAACTGGGCTACTTTACCAAATAGGCAATAAAATAGCTTATTTAGCAAATGGAATTATAAAATTTCATTTGCTCGCTTTGCAAAATCAGCAACAATGTGTTTCTTAAAGATGTTCTTTAAATATTTTGGTAGAGATGCTATAAATCTCAAAAATATCCTAAAAGAAACACACAACCATTTCTGTTAAATTATCCTAAATAATTCATTCTTTATAATGTTTATAATTTATTTCTTTCTCCTTTCCTATATTACAACCTTCAGAGAGCTTTGGCAATCTATTTTCCCCAGTAATTTTAATTTCTATGGTCTATCTGAACACATTATTTCAGACATAATGTATTTGCATATTGATATTATTGCTCTCCTACTATGTAGCACAGAGATGTAGAAAAATAGCATGAATTCCATACTTATGTACTTCAGGCAAAACTCAGCCTGGTGGTGTATGGAATAGTTGCAGGGAACCTCTTTTTCTTACAACTATGCAGAAGCAGATCAAGACTCAAGTGCTGAGTGAGCCAAGCAAGCCTGCCTCCTAGTTCTATAAAATGGAGATGGGAGGCACAGGACTACATGCAGCTGAGAAGCAAAGTAAAATTAAAATTAAAATACATTCACCTCACTACCCTCAAGCTCTACCCTGGAGTCTAGGGGGATCAGGGTTAATACATTTTGTGGGGCTTGTCTAGGCTACAGGGTGGGGCTAAAATGAGGGGTTCAGTGCATGCGAGGGGACTGCCATGGAGCAGGCAGGGATGTGGGATCTGTGTGGGAAGGAGGGTGCAGGAGTGAGCTGGAAATCAGGTTTAGGAGGGGGCACAGGAGTGGACTAAGGATAGGGGGGGTGCAGGAAGGGTGGGTGCAGGAGGACGGTGAGGTTCTGTGTAGGAGGGTGGGTGCTGGAGCATGCTAATGGAGGAGGGTCTGGAAGGGGTTGCAGGAGTTGGTGTGGGAATGCAGAGTCTGAATGGGAAGGGGGTGCAGGAGTGGGAGGGAGGTGTGGGGTCTAGGTGGGAAGGGGATGGGGATACAAGCACCTATCTGGTGCAGTTAGAGGGACTGTACATAGCTTTTCATGGCTCTGTGCTGCAGGACACACCCTCCCCCACCACTCCCACAGGCTGCAATTCAGCCATTGGGAGTGGGAGGGGGCGATACCTGCACAGAGCACTTCTGTATAGCATGCAGAGCCTGCAGGCTTGCCAGGATTGGGCTCACCTCCCCCTAATTTTCTTCCATATGAAGTATGGCAACGTTAAGACTGGGTCGGAATAGAGACTGGGAGTAGCTAGCTCACTAGAAAAAGTAATTTTCTTTCTTTTTCACGCCACCTCATCAACTGATGGGAATAGGACATATCCTCCCTGATTTAATTGACCTCCTTAGCACTGGTCCTCCACATAGTAATGTAATGCACGTGTATACCTCAACTTTGCATGTGTATATTGCCCTGACACAGTGAAGTTTCCACTTCATGCATCTCACAAAGTGGGTTGCAGCCCACAACAGCTTATGTCCAAATGAATTTTATTCTTTAAGGTTCCATAAAACGCATCCTTTTTGCTGAAACAGACTAACATGGCTGCCTTCTGACTCTCCATGGTAGCCTCAGAAGTTCCAGATGGAGAGCAATGAAATTGCAATCTCTGTCTGCAGATGACTCTACAGTACAGAATAGATAGCAGCAATGCAGGGTCCTTCAGAGTGTTCCACCAATGTACCTGAACTATAGCTAGGAGGGATCCTCTCCAGCAGTGAGAACATAATGAATTCCTGTCACCATAGGACCTTCTTGTGTCTTACTTACGTTTGCATAGAGTCCTCATATGATGTGACCACTGTTCTCCAGGAGGAAGTTGAGATCATTCCCCTTATTTCACCCCAGTCACCAAACAACAGAAATACAAAAAAATTAATCTACAGAATGAATAAAGAAATGAATTACCACTGACGGGGATTAGTTACCCTCAAAGTTTTCAAAGTATTGTATTTGCTACAGCTGAAGAACAGGATAGTCTTTCTGTTTGCCAACATTATTTTAACAGGAAAACAATCTGTGGTTTTACTTGGAAGATATTGCATGTGATTATCTGAATCCTTGTTCCATCTCTCTCTCTCAAACACACACAAAATTGTTATGGCATTGACAGGGCAGGGCCAAGACTCTGCCATCTCAACTCCTACCAGTGAGAGGGCTTTGTGGCAATTTTTTTCTGGGGATGTGGTTGGCTGGCTCAGGAGAGTTCAGGACTGCTGATGTGCAAAGGATTGCCTGTGGTCTGGCCCTAAGTGAGCAAAGTATGTTTATGTGGCAGACATCACTTCAGTTATTAGTCCTGATTCTCTTCTCTTCTCTTCTCTTCTCTTCTCTTCTCTTCTAATGAAAATTCTTATAACACTGCTTGTAGTAGCAGACCAATTTCCTCATCATCTATTCCCTCCTTACCCGCAGGAATTCTCAGTGCTCACACATTTAGCTCTCCTACAGTTCTCCATTCTTTCAGTTTCTCCCTCCAAATGCCGTTTAGCCTGTTTTACACAAGCTGCCAATCCCTGATTATCTTTCATCTTTTCAGATTTATTTTCAAGCTTCTCAGTGTCACTTTCTGTATCTTTATATCTGATTACCTAGCCATTCCCTTCTACTGAGGGAATGGGGTCTTGTGGCTAACACCCAGAAAAGGAGCTCTGTGTTCTATTTCCAGCTCTGGCACAGACTTTTTCTTTGCAGTCTTGGGCAAGGCACTTAACTTCTTGGTGCCCCTGTTCGCCATCTGTAAAATGGAGGTGGTAATGCTTTCTCTCCTTGCAGGCATAATTCATTGAGGGCATGGCTATACTAGGAAATTTTAAAATAATCTATTTTGAAATGAATCAGTCTGAATCTGCGTAAACAACTAGAAGTCCTGTGGCACCTTATAGACTAACAGATTTATTGGAGCATAAGCTTTCGTGGGCAAAGACCCACTTAATCAGATGCATGTAGTGGAAATTCCAGAGTCAGATATAAATATACAGATACATGAAAAGAAAGGAGTACCAATGAAGAGGAAGGCCAGAGATCTGGCCAAACTGGACAGTCCCTACGTAAAAGAATAAACGGACACAAATCAGATATCAGGAATGGTAACATACAAAAACCTGTAGGAGAACACTTCAGTCTCCCTGGATACACAGTAACAGATGTAAAACGAGCCATCCTGCAAAAAAAAAAATCTTCAAAAACAGACTTCAAAGAGAAACTGCAGAGCTACAATTCATTCGCAAATTTGACCCTATCAATTTAGGATTAAACAAAGACTGTGAATGGCTAGCCAACTACAAAAGCAGTTCCTCCTCTCTTGGTGTTCACACTTACGTACCAGCTGCTAGAAGTGGGCCACATCCTCCCTGACTGAATTGACTTCATTATCTCTTGCCTTCCTCTTGATTGGCACTCCTTTTTTTTCATGTGCCTGTATATTTATACCTGCCTCTGGAATTTCTACTACATGCATCTGATGAAGTGGGTCTTTGCCCACAAAAGCTTATGCTCCAATAAATCTGTTAGTCTAAAAGGCTACGTCTAGAATCATAGAACCATAGAGCTGGAAGAGACCTCAGAAGGTCATCAAGTCCAGCCCCCTGCTCTAGGCAGGACCAATCCCAACTAAGTCAACCCAGCCAGGGCTTTGTCAAGCCGAGGCTTAAACACTTCTAGGGATGGCGACGCCACTACTTCTCTAGGTAACCCATTCCAGTGCTTTACCACCCTCCTAGTGAAATAGTTTTTCCTAATATCCAACCTGGATGTCTCCAGCCAAAACTTGAGACCATTGCTCCTTGTTCTGCCATCTGTCACTACTGAGAACAGCCTCTCTCCATCCTCTTTGGAAGCTCCCTTCAGGAAGTTGAAAGCTGCTATCAACCTCCCCCCCCCCCACACTCTTCTGCAGACTAAACAGACCCAACTCCCTCAGCCTCTCCTCATAAGTCATATGCTCCAGCCCCCTAATCATTTTGGTTGCCTTCCGCTGGATCCTCTCCAGTGCGTCCACATCCTTTTTGTAGAGGGGGGCCCAGAACAGGACACAGTACTCCAGATGTGGCCTCACCAGAGCCGAATAAAGGGGAAATAATGACATCTCTGAATCTGTTGGCAATGGTCCTCTTAATGCAACCTAATATGCCATTAGCCTTCTTGGCTACAAGGGCACACTGTTGACTCATATCCAGCTTCTCATCCACTGTAACCCCCAGGTCCTTTTCTGCAGAACTACTACTTAAGTGGTTGGTCCCCAGCTTGTGCCAATGCTTGGGATTCTTCCGTCCCAAGTGCAGGATTCTGCACTTGTCCTTGTTGAACCTCATCAGATTTCTTGTGGCCCAATCCTCCAATTTGTCTAAGTCACTCTGGACCCTCTCTCTGCCCGCAAGCGTATCTACCTCTCCCCCTAGCTTAGTGTCATCCACAAACTTGCTGAGGGTGCAATCCATCCCCTCATCCAGGCCATTAATGAAGGTATTGAACAAAACCAATCCTAGAACCGAACCTTGGGGCACTCCGCTAGAAACCGACCGCCATCCTGACATAGAGCCGTTGATCACTACACGCTGGGCCCGGCCTTCTAGCCATCTTTCTATCCATCTTACCATCCATTTATCTAATCCACATTCCCTTAACTTGCTGGCAAGAATATTGTGGTCGACCGTATCAAAAGCCTTGTTAAAGTCAAGGTATATCACATCCACTGACATTCCCACATCCAAAGAGCCAGTTACCTCATCATAGAAGCTAATCAGATTGGTCAGGCACGGCTTTCCCTTTGTGAATCCATGCTGACTATTCCTAATCACTTTCCTCTCTTCCAAGTGCCAGAAAATGTATTCCTTAAGGATCCCTTCCATGATTTTTCCAGGAACCGAGGTAAGTCTGACGGGCCTATAGTTCCCTTGATCGTCCTTCTTCCCTTTTTTGAAGATGGGCACTACATTTGCCTTTTTCCAGTCATCTGGGGTTTCTCCCAATCTCCATGACTTTTAAAAGATAATGGCCACAGGCTCCTCAATGACATTTGCCAGCTCACTCAGTACCCTTGGATGCATTAAGTCCAGACCCATGAATTTGTGTACGTTTAGCTTTTCTAAATATTTCTTGAACTATTCTTTACCCACCAGGGGCTGTCCATCTTCATCCCATCTTGCATCACTTAGCGCATTAGTCCGGGAGCCCACCTTGTCCGTGAATATAGAGGCAAAGAAAGCATTGAGTACTTCAGCTTTCCCCACATCATCTTTCACTAGGTTACCTCCTTCATCCAGTACGGGCCGCACACCCTCTCTGATCACCTTCTTCTTGTTAACATGCCTATAGAAATCTTTCTTGTTATCCTTCACATCCTTAGCCAGTCGCAATTCCATTTGCGCTTTTGCCTTCCTGATAACTCCCCGGCATTCTCGAGCTATACATTTAAACCCCTCCCTGGTCATTTGTCCAAGTTTCCACTTTTTGTAAGCTTCCTTTTTGTGCTTAAGTTCACCAAGGATTTCCCCTGTAAGCCAATCCGGTCTCCTTCCATGTTTGCCTCTCTTGCTATGCATCGGGATGGTTTCTTTCTGTGCCTTCAATAAGGCTTCTTTAAAATACTGCCAGCTGTCCTGGACTCCTTTCCCCTTCATGTTATCATCCCAGAGGATTCCACCCATCAGGTCTCTCAGGCTGTGTCCAGACTCAGGGGTTTTTTCGGGAAAAGTAGCCTTTTTCTGAAAAAACTTCACCTGCGTCTAGACTGCAGCCGCGTTCTTTCGAAATTAAATCGAAAGAACGCGGCTTTTCTTTCGACGGCGGTAAACCTCATTTCACGAGGAAGAACGCCTTCTTTCGAAAGTGCTTCTTTCGAAAGAAGGCGTTCTTGAATGTAAATAGGGCTTCTTCGAAAGAGAGCATCCAGACTCACTGGGTGCTTTCTTTCAAAAAAGCGGCTTGCTCTTTCGAAAGTTCCGCGTGCAGTCTAGACGCTCTCTTTCGAAAGAGCCTCTTTCGAAAGAGGCTTGCAGTCTAGACATAGCCTCAGGGAGTCAAAATCTAGACTACATTCCTCTGTCGGCAGAGGGATGTAAATCAAGCACATCGAAATTACTAATGAAGCCAGGATTTAAATATCCTGTGCCTCATTAGCATATATATGGCTGCTGCTTTTTTTTTTAAATGGAGTTTTTTTTAAAAAACCTGGCAGTCTAGATGCCGATCTGTTGAAAATAAAGCCTTTTTGATCCTGTATTCCTTAAAAAATGAGGTTTACAGGATCTGTCAAAAAAGGGTTTATTTTTGACAGATCCGTGTCTAGACTGCCATTTTTTTTAAAAAAAACTCCATTCTGAAAAGAAGTGGTGGCCATATTTATGCTAATGAGGCACGGCTTCATTAGCAATTTCAACATGCCTAATCTACATCTTTCTGTCAACAGAGAGGTGTTATCTAGACACACCATAATGTGCCACAGAACTTCTAGTTGTTTATTTTGAAATAACTCCTGAAATAGTAATATTGAAATAGCGTGTCCTCACTATGGGGAAGCCTTGAAATGAGTCTGAGGTAGGCTCCATTAATGTGAGCATGCTACCTCAACTTAGAGTCCCAGGAACCACTGTGGAGTAATTACTTTAAATTACTCTGGGGAATAATTATTTTGAAATATCAACAGCGGAGCATGCACGCTACTGCTGTTTTGAAATAACTATTTTGAAATAAACTTAAAAAACACCAAATAGTAGATCTACAGGTTTTGTTAGTCTTTAAAGTGCTACCAGACTATTTGGTTTTTTTTAAGTTTATCTTGTTACAGACTAATTCGGCTACCCCTCTAAATATTTTGCAATAAGCATTATTTCATGGAAAGCAGGAGTTGTTATTTTGAAATAACTAGCCTGTTATTTCAAAATAACGGGTTTGGTAGTGTAGATGCTCCACTTGATGTTTTGAAATAAAGTGCTCTGGGGTTCTTAGAGGGCAGTGAAATGTTAATTCATTTTATTTCCACAGTATCTTGTTAATACCATCAGACTGTCCATGAGCATTTATGATGATCTAAGACTATGTCCAAAAGCCTAGTGAAATCAGTGGAAGCCTTCCCACTTACTTCAGTGGCTTTTGAATCAAGCCTCCAGATAGGTCTTGACCAGTCCTTTCTATTTTTCTCTTGGTTTTTTAAATGTTTGGATTAGTCAGTGACATTACACTTTATAAGCCTTAAATTTCAGAGGGTGAAGTATGTAGTTGTGTCTACAATATCAATTTTATATTTAGTCTTATCACTTTCCAATTAATTAATTAATGTACTACAGACCATTTATTAATGGTCTATAGTACACTTTTTTATTTTATTCACTACTTTTAAAATTAAAAGTGAATAAATTCTTGACAGCACAAACTTGCCATCTTACATAATAATAGATCACTCTAAAAGTGGGGGTAACAGCATTTCCAAGATAGTCCCTTCATAAGATTCTATTTTAAGTTCCTTTTTACTTTGCAACCCTTTGACTGCTTATGCTGAAATTTTCCATAATATGTGTCTGTCCCTGGCTGAATGAGTCTGGAAAACTTCAGCTAAAATAGGTCAATGGCTCAGAGACTAAAGATAGGTAAAAATGTTGATTTTTAAAAAGTGACATTCCATGTGAGAAGCTCTTGGGAAGCTTTTGAGCAGAATTATGAGGGGCGTGGTCATGAGCAGACATCAGTTTTCTCATATCAGCTCAAAAGTTTGCCTGTCTTTGGCTTTCATAGAATATATGGAGATTGTTTCCCTATAGTATGACATTTCCATGGGCATTTTACTACAAATAAATTTTGTAAAACTGGCACCTGCAAAACAAAATCATTCTGTGATTGTTTAGTTACCAGCTGGCAATTCTCTCCATATATTACATTAAACAGTCTGTTCTGTGAAAACTCTGCCACTGTACACATGCTATTACTGGCACTAGGCTTTTCCAGGTTGGAATATGTATCTAAAGCTTTTCACTGACACAATTGAAATAGTCAAGTTGAAAAACAATAAATGCAATGTTCACTTGTTAATTTTAAAAGGGGATATATGTTCCATCTCTGTTGTATAGAATGACTATAGCAATTAGTCTGCCTTAAGGATGAATGACTCCTTTGATTTAACTTTTCAACCATTTTTTTGAACTGGAGTGATGCATCACAATTTTTGTTGATGTATAAATAAACATTTCAAAACCAATTTGAAGGGTTCACCTTTTGAGGAAGGGGAAGACCGTATTTGGATGCAGACTAGCTAACCAAGTGAGGAGGGCTTTAAACCAGGTTCAACGGGGGCAGGTGACCAAAGCCCACAGTAAGTGAAGAACATGGAGACCTGGGAGATGGGTTGAAAATGGGAGGGAGTGTGGGCTATAATAGCAGAGAAAAAGGAGGGACAAGGCAGAACTAGGAGGCAAGGTCAAATCAGTACCTTAGATGCCTATATACAAATGCAAAAAGCATGAGTAATAAGCAGAAAGAACTGGAAATGCTAATAAATGAACATAACTATGACATTGTTGGTATCAAAGGGTATGTCTACACTACCCCGCTAGTTTGAACTAGCGGGGTAATGTAGGCATACCGCACTTGCAAATGAAGCCCGGGATTTGAATTTCCCGGGCTTCATTTGCATAAGCGGGGAGCCGCCATTTTTAAATCCTGGCTGGTTTGAACCCTGTGCCGCGCGGCTACACGCGGCACGAACTAGGTAGTTTGGACTAGGCTTCCTAGTTCGAACTACTGTTACTCCTCGTGGAATGTGTAGATAATTTGTGTGAGTTATGTTTTCCCTTGACCCTATTTCATATTTTTGTTTAAAAAATAACCTTAGAAAGGCATGGTTTTAAAGTGGCGTGATACTCTAGGGGATAGCTAGAACTGTCAAGTTGATGTAGTATATATTTTTGTCAGACTTTTTATAAAAGACCGTACGTTCTTTTTTTGCTTTTGACTGAATTAAATATGTGCTTTAACTACTAAACAATAGTGCTAACCTGATTCACAGTATTCTTTATTCATAATTGAGTTGTGGAGGAATTTACTGCTCTGGATTTACTGTTGTATATCATTGGAGCTTGGCAAGTTGCTATTAAACTGATAGCAGTTCAAAATATTTGTCTATTTAAGCTCAGAGTACTGACATGTTCTCTTCTTGAAGTGTCCTGTCATCATGTAATGCCGCAGTGCCATGCATCTGATAACGTGGCAGATCTCTGCCAAACCAAGAGACACTTGACAATTTTAAATGGCAAAAGTTACTGTTTGTTAATTTTAACTATGTCTTCTCAAATAACGAGATGGGCAAAAATAAAATGAAAGTGTGTCATAGCCACTTCCTCTGGAATAGGTGAAAGATTAGATGTGAATTGTTTATATGTTCAGCTAGAATCAGCCACATCTTTCTTGGCAGTTACACTAAACTAGCAAGTAGCTCAATGAAAAAAGATCCTGTAGATGGAGTAGGTGATTAGGGATCTTATATAGGAAACTGTATAAAAATAGCTACTCATATTGCATGAATCACAAATAGTGGTGTCGCTCCAGTGTCCAAAATTAACTCCATTTATCTAGAGGTACTTGAAAAGAGCAGAATGAAGTCAGCAATAAAGAAATGAAGTAGAAGAATAGGAGAGAGCAAGCATGTAGGAGAAGACCTAGATAAGCTCTTCGGGGAGCAGGGGCAACAACTTTTAGTTCTGTGCTTGTTAGTGCCTAGCACAGCAGGGTTGTGGTTTATGATTGGGGCTCCTTGGCACTACAGTGAAAAATAAGAGATATGGGTGTGATGGGTTGGGTCATAGAGATCTCCTTGAGACTGTCATTTGATGGGCAGGCAGATCATAGCACTGAGTCTGCTTACCTGCCCTCTGGGGCACCTATTGCACTGTCTTGCTGAGCCAGAACCTTTGGTCTCCCCAACATAAAGCAAAGAGTTGAGATCACTGCCCACACCAGGGCAACACAGACATTAGGAGCAGCTTAGCTCTGGGAAAGACCACTCATAGGGTATGTCTACATTAGCTCATTAATTTGAGCTAGGTAGGCAAATCAGGCAACCGGAGTTGCAAATGAAGTCCGGGATTTAAATATCCCGGGCTTTATTTGCATGTTCCCGTCCGGCCGCCATTTTTAAATCCCCCTTAGTTCGAACAAACTTCCCGCGGCTGCACGTGGCAGTTTAAAGTTAATCTGAACTAAGTCCTTAGTTCAGATTAACTGTTACACCTCATTCCACGAGGGGTAACAGTTAATCCGAACTAAGGGTTTAGTTTGGATTAACTTTAAACAGCCGCGTGTAGCCGCGGGCAGTTCGTTCAAACTAAGGGGGATTGAAAAATAGCGGCCGGGTGGGAACATGCAAATAAAGCTCTGGTTATTTAAATCCCAGGCTTCATTTGCAACTCCAGTTGCCTGATTTGCCTACCTAGCTCGAATTAACAAGCTAGTGTAGACATACCTAGAGGGACTTGAGACGGCACTGAAGAGCACAGTTCCAATGGGATCAAAGTCCTAGATAAATCGTCTTACTTTGCATACAAGTTTTACACAGAGCAAGCTCATTTATTTGTTCTCTTTATCAGCAAAACATATGTACAGTTGTCCTCCCCTCCATAACAATTATTTACACTGGATTTATTAATACTTAAAAATGATTCTATTAAGTATAAAAAGTAGGATGTAAGTGGTTGTCAGTAATAATAGATATATTTAAGTATGTTACTATGCAAAATAGAATCCTAGGGCTGGAAGAGACCTCAGGGGGTCATTGAGTCCAATCCTCTGCCCAAAGCAGGACCAGCCCAACTAAATCATCCCAGCCAGGTCTTTGCCAAACTGGACCTTAGAATCGCCATCCCTAGAGGTTTTTATCACCTCCCTAGGTAACCCATTCCAGTGCTTCACCACCCTCCTAGTGAAGTAGTTTTAGTGTGAGCCTTAGAGCATTCCTTTTGGACACTTGTATCTCTGGACATCTGTAAAGACTCCCTTTTCAGTAACACCTTCCTGTGTTTTTATTCCCAGGCAATACATGACCAAAGCAGTTTTCTTCTTACCACTATTTATTTCCCATGTAGGAGTTTATTTATAATCATGACACCTTTGCCTTTGAAATGGCAGCAGTTTGTATTTCTCTGTATTCCCATTTTGGTCTTTTTAACAAAACAAAACAAAGTAATAAAAAAAATCCAGGATCCATAGCCAGAGTGCTTGGAATAGATTAAGTTATCACCATCCATTTTCATACTGAAAAAAACTTTTAAAAAATGAATTTACATACCAGTTATTTGAAAACAGAAGCAAAATGACTTATTCCTGTTGCACAAACAAATTAATGTCATTCACCAGAGAGTGGTGGAGGATGGAAAAATAAGTCCTTCTTTAGTCCATATCCTGCAGTCCTGTTCCATTTTTATACAATCGTTACTCAGGAAAAGCTTCCATTGACCTGAACAAGAGTTTCCCCCGAGTTCTTACTCAAGTAAAATCCAGGATTCCAGCCATTTTATGCAGGTGCTTATACAGGCAGTCCCCGACTTACGCGGATCCGACTTATGTCGGATCCGCACTTACAAACGGGGCTTTCTCGCCCCGGAGGTCGAGGTGGCGGATTGCTACCTGCGAGCTCCGGGGCGAGAAAGCCCCGTTCGTAAGCTGCTCCGGTGCCCCTGGTCTGCTGGAGACCGTCTCCAGCAGACCAGGGGCACGGGGCGGGTTCCCGCGCTTCTGAGGCTTTGCCAGAGCAAAGCCTCAGAAGCGCGGGAACCGCCGCTGCTGCCGCTTGAGACCCGGTGCCTGTGGTCTGCTGGGGTCGGTCCCCAGCAGACCACAGGCACCGGGACTGAAGCCGCAGCCGCGGGGGGGAGGGGTCCCGCGCCTCTGAGACTTTGCCAGAGCAAAGCCTCAGAGGCGCGGCACCCCGCTGCCGCTGCGGCTCTGCTCCCCGTGTCCCTGGTCTGCTGGGGGGGGGGAGGCGCGGATAGTGTGCCCCCCCCAGAAGACCAGGCTTTTGTTTTGGACCCTGGAGCAGAGCAGCTGGGACGCTGCGGATTGGTCCTGCAGCACCCGCTCTGGGCACTACTGGACCAACCCGGCAGCATCCCAGCTGCTCTGCCCCAGGTCCTGATTCAGCCGCTGCTGGTCAGTTTCAGCAGTGGCTGAATCAGGACACCTGGGGCAGAGCAGCTGGGGTGCTGCTGGGTTGGTCCAGTAGCGCCGAGGGGTGCTACTGGAGCAACCCAGCAGCACCCCAGTTGCTCTGCCCCAGGCGTCCCCAAGTCAGCCGCTGCTGAAACTGACCAGCGCTGACTACAGGAAGCCCGAGGCAAAGTTGCTCTGCCCCAGGCTTCCTGGAATCAGCGCTCATCAGTTTCAGCAGCAGCTGACTTGGGGAAGCTTGGGGTTCTTAAGTTGAATCTGTATGTAAGTCAGAACTGGCGGTCAGTTTCAGCAGCGGCTGAATCTGGACGCCAGTTCCGACTTACATACAGATTCAACTTAAGAACAAACCTACAGTCCCTATCTTGTACGTAACCCGGGGACTGCCTGTATTCATTTTTAACACTAGACATTTTCTGTGCCATGAAACAAAAAAACCTCTAAAACCAATGTGTTGTCCTATCTATTTCCATGCTCTTCTTCATTTTTTGCCGTGATAGGTCTTGTATCCTTGAGAAAAAAAGAGCCATTCATTATATTTTGCAGTAAGGGTTAATGGCACATCCATCCCAATATTGTCTCATAGTCATACTATTTACTTATGGAAAAAAGATCTAAACTAAATATTGGGAATTTTATTTATGGGGAAATAGTGATGATTTAAATCAATACAGATAGCAATAATAGAGGCATAGCAAAGTGACTGACTGTGACCTACCATTGTGCAGTCACTTCAGATCTATGTGACAAAGATACACTCTGCTTGAAAATGGGCCAATGTTTACACCTTGTCAAGCAGGTAGTGAGAGAAAAAAGACTGACACTGTCAGGTGCACTTACTGAATGCAAACCACCAACACACTGTGAAATGGCAACACCAATTATGGTCTAGTACTAAGCATGTCTAAAATTTTCAATGTTTCAGTGTTCCAAGACATCTCTCTAATACGTTGTCATGCAGTGTTTTTCTGGGAGCTGTTACAGCAGTGTGGGTGATTAGCTGCTGAGGGAAATGTATAATCTAGGCAACAAATCCCCATTATATAATGCTGTTTGATTGCTCAGGTAGAATCAAAGAATCATAGAACACTAGCACTGGAAGGGACCTCGAGAGGTCAACAAGTCCAGTCTCCTGCCTTCACAGCATGACCAAGCACTGTCTAGATCGGGGTGGGCAATAATTTTTTACCAGGGCCACTTCAGACATTTTTGAAGTGGCCCAGGGCCACACCGGAAGGGGCGGGGTCTCAGGTGGAAGGAGTGAGGCCAGGACACTTCTTTGCTTCCCCACCCACAGACCATGATTGGTCTGGTGATGGGGGAGTGCGTGAAGTCTCCTCCCACCCTGGCAGGAGTGTGTGGCACTTCTAAACACCACACGCTCCTGGCAGGGTGGGAGCAGGGTGAATGAAACTTCATGCGCTTCCCTCTGCCCCCAGGCCCTGATTGGGAGAGGGAGTGGCAGGGCCTCCACAGGCCAGATCAACTCGCTTGGTGGGCCGGATCTGGCCTGCGGAGGCCCTTTTGCTCACCTCTGATCTAGATCATCCCTGTATCATATAAAGTATAGATATAAACTAACAATTTTTTTTCTTAATTTGTGTATATTCTGTACTGTATGGCTACGTCTACACTGGCCACAATTTCCGGAAAAGTCATGCAAATCAGGTAAGTCAGGATAGGGAAATCCGCGGGGCATTTAAATATCCCCCGCGGATTTAAATAAACATGTCCGCAGCTTTTTTTCCGGCTTGGGGAAAAGCTGGAAAAAAGCGTCTAGACTGGCGTGATCCTCCGGAATAAAGCCCTTTTCCGGAGGATCTCTTATTCCTACTTCAAAGTAGGAATGAAATGGAAAACTTCATTACACTTAATATTTCTGGCATTATGAAAACCCCTTTGGAGAAGGATATACCTAGTTTATTTTTTATTTCACACCATTTCATTTCATTTTTAATTGGAGAAAAGATGGCAGCAATAAAAACAAAGCCTTTGTTATAGCAGGTGTGATCAATGGTGTTACTCTGAATTTGCACTGACACAACTGGGGATGCCAACAGCCTTATGTTATCAGGCAGATCCCTTATTTCAATGAAAACATTGTCTGTCTTGTACTTGTCAGCACAGGAGGTTTTTAGTCCGTATTTCAAATGGGGTGAATGCTTCTGCCATGGACCAGACCATCTCTCTAGTCCATTTAATCCAGGCCAAAGCAACACTCTGACACATCACTTTGCAAAGTGCCACTGGTTGGCAACTTGACAGCCATGCATAGAGTGCAACACAACTCTCATTTGTCCCAATTCCCCTGGACACCCACTGAAAACTTCACCCCACAATCAACTGAGCAAAGCCTCCTCTAGCTACTGCCTTCCTAAATGCTACTCAATGTAACAATAGGGGGAGACCAGCACCTGCTACCTCTAATTGAGGTACCAGCAGCAGACAAAAAGCTGAACAGAAACTGCAAGGGATGAGAGAGACAGAGAGCACACCTCTTGTAAAGGACAGGGGAGGAGAAAGAACTTCCCCAGTGGCTGAAATCAAGACTGGGGACATCTGAGGTCCACTCCATATTTTAAAAATACTGGGTTGGCAACCCCAAAATGGAGTGCTGCCCCATAAATTGAAGGAGATTGAACAAGTTGTGCAGCATGATTAGGGATCCCAACTTTCTTAATCTTTTATCTTGAGTTTCTTATTATTTGGTGCTATTCTTAAAACCTCAGCTTCTGGAGACAATTGATTATGTGATTATTTTATTTGAAATAATTAAGTTCCAAGCCCTGTCATTGCAGAGAAAAGCCTAGAACTACAAACATTGTGTATCCCAAACTCAAAATACAAATGGCAATTAAATAATCCCTGAACTAATTCTTTGGCTTAAACGTGATGAGATTTTTAACACTTTTGAATTTTTGGGGTGACTCGTGATTTTTGAATACTGGCAGTTGCAAATGTTGTGATAAATGGTCATTAAATAAAAGAACCTAGAGCATCATCCTCTTCTGGAGTAATGAGTGTGGTGTGTTCTGTTCAGCATTCACCAAATTCTGCTCCTGTTCAAGTTAAAAGGAGTCTGCATTGAATTCCTCTTTAAAATCTCACCATCCACGTTATATTTTAGTTGCTTGGTAAAACCAGCGGTGAATGTCACAGAGCCAAAGAATCCTGTCGATTTCTATTATGTATTTCTTACAACTGTTCACCATAATTTTTCTGGAATTATAAAAGATAGAAAGTCAAAATCTGCTCTCCGTGTGTTGGGTGGAAACCCAGAATAACACTGTTGATTTCACTGTTATAGTATTGATCTTATAATAGCAATGCATTTCTTAATAGCAAATAGTATTTATTAAAATTAATTTAATTCATGATTGTGTGTGTTAGCCTTTGGCCAGCCATCAATGGCAGCAAAAAGAACTGGGTTCAAACTATCTAGGAGTCCTTTCCTTAGTTTTAGTTAATGTAGGACATGTCATAAGCCTGAGTATGTCTAGACTGCATCCCTCTGTTGGCGGAGGGATGCAGATTAGTCAGGTTGACATTGCAAATGAGGCAGGGATTTAAATATACCATGCCTAATTTGCATTAAAATGACCACCACGTTTTGCCGACTCAGCACTTTGTCGGCAAAAAGCGGCAGTCTAGAGGGGGATCTGTCAAGAAAGAAAGCCTTTTTCGACAGATCCTGTAAACCTCCTTGCAGGAGGCATAAGGGATCTGTCGAAAAAGGCTTTCTTTCTCAACAAATCCCCCTCTAGACTGCTGCTTTTTGCCGACAAAGTGCTGAGTCAGCAAAACACGATGGCCTTTTTTAATGCAAATTAGGTGTGGGATATTTAAATCCCTGCCTCATTTGCAATGTTGACCTGCTTAATCTGCATCCCTGTGCTGACAGAGGGATGCAGTCTAGACATACCCCCTGATTGCAGTTTGTGTGGACCTATCTATGCTAACTTTAGTCTAATTTGCTCTGGTACCAGAACAATGAAATTTTTGCAGCATGAACTTCAGCACAGGCTGTATAACCTTACCCAGAACCCTCCATAATTATCTTCACTACTCCAACACCAAAACTAGCTAGACTTTCAGCATGTCTACATGAACTGCAGTCACCCCATATGTCCTTTTTGATTATCTTTGAAGGCAGCTCTGTCCCACTTGCAAGCTCGCAGAGTGTGTCTGCACAGCCTGTAGCACTGACCTTCCTGTACGGGGTTGACAGAGTTGTGGCTCAGGCAGAATCACGGCCTCTGATGCTCCCTCTCCCAGGTCTCTCAGCCTGAGCTGCAACTTCGGAGTGCTGGCTATTTAGCTTTTCTAAGAGCACAAGTGGCTGTGGCTGGAAAGTTTGCTGGGCAGCATATTAGAGTCCTTGGGAACATGAAACTGGATGATGTTTTTTGTCTGAAACTTTTTGGGGGCAAAAAATGCAGATTTGGCAACACTGAAACATTTTGCAAATTTTACATTGGTTTTGCCAAATTGTTCTTTAAGGAAACCCAAGAACATTTTGGGTGTAGGAGTTTGAAAAAAAATTGTTTTGACTATTTGAAATAAGATATTTCGGGGGTGGGGAGGGGGTTGAAATAACATTTCTGTTCAAAATTTCCTTTAACTGTATTTTTTAAATGCTAAGTAGTGTGAAAATTGTTCAAATTTGAAACACAACATTTCAGTTTGATATGAAAAGTTTCATTTGATCCAAATTAATTGACTCAGAGATAAAGGACACTCTCACGGGGACAATCTTGCGTTGTGACCCATGAGATCCATTTCAATCACTGGTTCAGTCACAAACATTCTATGGGTAGTTCGAACTAGGGTGGTAGTGTAGATATACCCTATGTGATTGAGAGAGCAGGTCGCTTAATCTTTCTGTACTTCAATTCTCTATCTGTACAATGGGGCTAATACTTCCTCTCCCTCCCTCCTGTCCTTTGTGTCTCATGTCTATTTAGGTTATAACCCCTTAAAGTAGGCATTGTCTTTTACTATGTATATGGATAGCAGCTAGCACATAGGGTTGCCAGATGTTTTCAACAAAAATACAGGACACACTTGACATTACATCACAAACTACATTACATCTTATTTAGAAAATACCGGACATTTATATTTTCTCAATTTGTTTCCCGAACAGAAAGCTCAAATACTAGACTGTCCGGTTTAAGCCCTACTAGCACAATTGGCTGCTTATATTTGATGAGGATGCTGTGTATGGAAGTACTGCACCATCCAGCTCTTTTCCCTAACCTCAGTTCTTAAGTGTCCATATCTGGACCTGAAATTTTCAGGTTCGAGCCTTCCCTGTTCATGTACCCCTAATTTTATTTAATTTTATTTATGGGTTTATTCGCCTTCAAATTCTTTCCAATTAATTAATATATTTCTGGTTAAGTACAGAGAAGTGCATGTAGTATTCCAAGAGTGGGTTGCATTAGACCTTTGTGGATAAGGACTTCCCTGTCCCATGATGCTAAAATCTGCACTATCATCATATTGGTTTTTAATAAAAAAGTGAAAGAAAAGTTGCAAGCAAAAGTCAGAAGAACATTGACTCAATAAATAGAGGAAAAACAACATTGATAGTGGCTCAAGTATTTTAGCAGGGGAAGGAATTTGTGTGGGTACACTCACCACCCTAATATGCTGTAATTTTGCAGGAACAAATAGCTTGAAACAGGAAATTGTGCCTTCTCACCATATTGCTGTATAATTGTAAAACAAATTACAGGAACAAAAACTATTGGCAGATGGCATTTTAGTTTTCATTATGTGCCTTTTAAAATTGTAGCATAATTCAGATAATCATTGAAGCAAAATAAACAGAACTAGGTGCCCACTACACAGAGCACCAACAAAGCAACATGCACTATTTCAGCTTTTTTGAGAATTGTGGAAATAATGGTTTTTTTCAGTTTGTTGGCAATTCTATGACATCTGGGAAAAATAAATGAAGGATATTGAGAACATTTTCAGCTTCACATTTATCTAGCCCTTTGTCCTGTCTTCTGTCAGTCTGCTTTCAGTGGAAGGAAGAGGGCAATTTTGAATGACACATTCCCTGTTGTCCAGTCCTAGATTTTGGTTGTTGGAGAGCAGGGTTTCAAAGCAAAAATAAAAACAATTCACTTGACAAATATCAAAATTCTAAATGTTGATGTTTTTAGTTTTTTCTGACACAAATTTGCAAAATGCTTATTGCTGCATTTTTCACCAGAAAACATCTTGACTGATTTTTTTCCCCAACACTTCTTTTCAGGAGATGGAAAACGTACACGTGATAATCTGAAGGAGGGTAGATGATGATTCTGAGTCTTGTCCTGCTGTCCTCCATTTTAATTTATATATGTAAATGATCTCTTAATATCTTCTGAGCTGCTATACTGCAACTTTTCACAGCTGCGATATGAACATCTTTTTGTTACCAAGGTTTCCTTAAAGCTAATTAATAAAATATTAGAAATAAGTATTGCATCCACCCATGCAGATGATTTCCACCAGCCATAAGGATCTAGCCAAGCATTAACATTAAATTAGTTATGGACTTACTACAGTGCTTCTCTGTAAACCATTGTGTAACTATCAAGGCCAGATTAATGAGATTGGGGGCTTAGGGTTTGTTTTTCATTGGTCCAGTTTTCATAAACACTGTGTTAATCAAAGCACACACAGTACTCATAGCAATCAACAAGTCTTGTGTATTACTGATTAAACATGAAAATAAATCAAAGACAATGAACAGATTACTGTTCATTCAGAATAGATAAACATAAGCCTGTGAGTTAAATGAAATGCTGTGCATTTAAACTGGCATTGTCCATGTTGCAAATTCTGTTATTGTTTCTCCACTCAATGTGTGTTAAACTCCATTCAGCTGACTTGCAGGATCATTAAGCTTCTCTGTTAATTTGACCAAATACTATTTTTATGAAGGTAATCTCCTGGTTAGCAATTGGTAAAGTCAAATCTCTCTCTATATATATATATTAAAAAAAAAAAACCTGTGGGACGACAGAATGATGTCATATGTCATCTGCATCCACAGGCTCCACCCTCATATGGGTTCCCTGCCCTGGACACTGTTCGGAGACCAACAAAGCTGCCTGGGAGCGTGGGCAGATTCTGCCTCCTAAGGGTCCTGCCCGCTCAGTGGTGGCTGTAGCCTTTTGGGCAGCCTGTCCCCTGGCTCAGGGGCTGCTTCAGCTGGTGCAAGGCCCAGAGTGCAGTCCACTCGTGCCAGCAGGCTCAGGAGAAGCTCCAGGTGCAGGGTGAGACCTCTCATGTCCCTGGCTACCTGCCAGTCCATCCTCCACTGCACCCTGAATGGCTGCGTCCTGAGTCCAGCACTCAGTTCTCCCAGTGACACCCAAGCCCAACCCGTCTCCCAAGCCCAGAGTGGCTCCCTCCCACCTAGCCACATGCAGGGCTGCAGTAGCGAGCAGTGCTCCTGCAAGGCGAGCGAGGAGGTGCCCAGCAGCACTCACCTGAGCAGCCCAGCCCTCTTTGCCTGATGCTGCAACCTCGCCTTCCCTCCTTCCTCACACAGTGGGAGCACCAGCGCTGGCTTCCCGCTGTGGGAAAGCCCTGAGCCTTGCTGTATGGGGAAGAAGTGCTCCCCGTCCTGACGTGAGGGAACAGCAGTACGCCAGCGTGCTGTCCAGAGGCTATCCCTGTGCTCCCATTGGTGAGATTCCAGCTAATGGAAGCAGCAGGAGGCCGAGCCTGGGACCGATGTGGGGCCCAAAGACAAGTGCCTCCCACCCCTATGCCCAGCCTCTCTACCCCAGCCCCCTCACTCACTGCCCTGCTGAGACCCCGAAGCCCCCTCACTCACCACCACACTGAGACCCTGCCCCCAGCCCACTCCTGCCTCCTCCCCCACTTGGCCAGACATCTTGCCCCCAGCCTGTTCCTACCCACTTCCTTTGGCCACATACCCTACCCCCAGCCTACTCCTACACCCTCCCCTGCCCCTGCATCCTTCCCTATCCCCAGTCTGTTTCTCCACTCTCCCTTGCTCCTGCACCCTCCCTCTTGGCCAGACACCCAATCACGAGCCTGCTCCTGCACCCTTCCTCATGGACAGACCTCATACCCTCTGTCCCTCCTGGCCCTCATGTCCTGCTCAGATCCTGCACCCTCCCATCCCTATCTCACTCACTGGCAACCCTGTCTCACACAATGAACCCCTCATTTTTGGCCTCACCCCAGGGCTTAGGGGACCTACAAAATCTACTTACCCTGGTCCCCAACTGATTTTTCTGTGGCTCAGCAACCTCTGCCCCAAAAAAGGTCCCCCCCCCCATAAACAAAAGACAATGTTGAAACCTTTTTGTGTTGGACATAATATTTTATTCTATTTAAAATTAAGCCTGGCCAACAAGGCCCCAATTGGGGCCCAGCCTCCAACTGGCTGTAGCGTCCTGTTCCCAGCGCTGATCCTGGGATAGGCCCCACAGTCCATCCCATCTTGCCACAGAAAGGGTTGGTGGCGGCCTCCAGCCTGGTACGGCACTGATAGGAGGAGAGGCCACGATCCAGCTGCAGCAAATGTAGTGAGTGGGGGGCACAGTCCCTTAGTAGTCTCAGAAGAATGAAAATATTCAGGAAGACATTACTCAGATCTTTGTCATGCAAAAACTTGATGATTCTAGTAGCACTGTTACCATAAATGCTGAAAATTGACAAATTTTTGAGTGAGCAATGCCAGACTACATGTTTTCACTTTGTACATGATCCAGAGATGTAAGGAAACCAAGCCTTGTGGATAATAATCCTTTTGAGCACCAAACTTAGTTTGTCAAGGATAACATAAAAGTATGCAGCCTCAAATTTCCTTGTCCTCAACTTAAAATGACATTTTTCCCATTTGAGATATGTTTTTGCTTGCTACTCAAAATCATCAGAGACCATAAGCTGGTGACAAACGATTGCTAGGAAGACAGCAAATTAAGAGCAATAAAAATATCCAAACCTAGCATTATAAGTTTGCCACTAGTCTTGTCCAACCTTTCTAATATCTCATTCATTTCTTATATGATGATTATGCTTCCTTTTGCGTTTCACTGTTTTCCTCTCCATTTCCCATTGTTTTCTATTCATACTGAATGCCCTGATAGTTCTCTACAATTGTTTTATAAGATTCAGCATGAGCCAATTATCTCACAATATAGGGTTTTAGGAGGAGGGAAGTTCCTTGTTCGCTCTTGGTAAGATTGTTGCATAGAAACTTTTATCGCTTAAGTGATGCCACAAAAAATGTAGTATTTGAACAAAACAAAATAAAGTATGGTTTCCCGTGACAATCGGCATTAAGACTTCACAGGGGAACAAAAGATCTGAAATCCAAGTAATATACATTTGAATCAACTGATTGTATACAATATTATTCTTGTATATAAGTGGATTGTCAGGTCATTTATGAAAGTTGGTGACCTGAAAGTTATGAGTATCCTTATGTGAGTTGCATACAGGACAGGTGCTACTCTGTGATACTGTGTGTGTTCCAGAAGAGGCTCGAGATGCTACAGAAACTTCTTTGGGGGACTGAGGACCCAGAGTTCACTGATACCTGCAGCATACAGTTAAGATCAGCAGCATCTGCAGGAGTTTTGTGGTGAAGTGGATCTACTGGTATGGTAGGGAGTAGGGACCCAGAGTCCAATCTCTAGCAAAGCTCACTTTTGCTGAGACAGAGGGGTAACGAAATGGGTTACAGTTCTGGGATGCTCTGAGGAGGGCATCATGCTTCCATGCAAGAAGCAATGCTGTGGGTCTCAACAAAGGGTGTGTCAACATTTGCAACTTGTATTGAGGAAGCCAATGTTGTCACATAGAAATCAACAACAGCCCTCTCTGTCAACAGATCCTATTCACATTGGGAGCGTCTGTTGACAACGGGAGCAATGTATTGTGGGTATGTACCCCAGTGCCTGGCAACACCATCTGCCACTAGCTGATGTGGGACCACGGAACAGAGTGTAGGGAATCTTGGGATCCTGCAAAATGTCCCATCAACTCATTGCTTTGTTCTGGGGCTTCCAGTGTCCTTTTGTGCTCTTTACCAACTGTCACTCTTTGCTGTCCATTCTGGCATCTGAGTGAGAGAGAATGGATCCTGCACTTCTCTCCCCTGCTGTGTTAACTGTGGCATGACAGTGGAGAACATCTTGTAATTATTGACAGAGGAAGAAGACTCAGGGGAGCCTGACAGTGTGCGTGATATGGGCAGCGGCAGTCACAGAGCAGCTTTCATGAGCAAAGTGGCACTTTTGGACTAGGGAAACCAGCACTTAGTGGTGGGTTTGCATCATCATGCAGCTGTGCGATGAAGACCAGTGGCTAAAGAATGTTTGGATGTGTGAAGCAACCTCCCTGCAGCTGTGTGCTGCACTGGCCCCCAAACTGTAGGGCAAAGATACCCACATGAGCGTTGCCCCTTCGGTTGAGGAGAGTGTGGCAATTGCTGGGTGGAAGCTGGTCAGTTCTGGTTGCTACCAGTCAGTTGCAAATCAGTTTGGAATGGGGCAGCCTTACTACTGCAGGGGTGCAGGACAATAAATCACATTCTGCTATGGAGGACCATGACTCTGGGAAATGTGCATGACGTAGTGGCTAGCTTCGTGGATCTGGGATTTCATAACTCCATGTTTGGGGGGTGGGAGGGGTAGGAGATCGCGCACACTTTCCGATTTTAGTGTCAGACCACCCTGCCACCAAGTACATCTGCAGGAAAGGGTGCTGCAAGTGTTTGTGAATCATGGTGGATATTTCACAGACAGCAACATGGGGTGGGTCTGGAAAGGTGCATGATGCACACATCTTCATGAACACTGGCCTGTACAAAAACTGCAGATGGGGACTTTCTTTCCAGACCACAAGATTACAGAGGGACTGGTGGGAATGCCCAAGCTGATCCTGGGAGACCCGCCTTAGCCCTTGCAGCCCTGGCTCATGAAACCCGCCATGGGGCACCTGGACAGCAATAAGAAGCATTTTAACAACAGGCTGGTTGCCACACGATGGTCGGAGGCATCTTTGGGTGATTGAAGGTAAGACAGAAGTGTTTCAATGGCCAGCTCGACCTCGCTGAAGACAATATTCCCATAATGAATTGCAGGTTCTTGTGCTTTGCATAATTTGCGTGAATCTAAGGGAGAATTATTTGCTCACAGGTGAAGCACTTGGCTGCAGATTTTGAGCAGCCAGATACTACAGTTGTCAGAAGAGGTCAAAGGACTAATGTTAACATCATGGGGGCTTTGAAGGTGCACTTTGAAAATGAGAGGCACGGTAAAACAAACCGCTCTGTTACATTTGCTTCCAGGTTGCAAATCCCCTCTGCCCAAAGCAACACACAGCCAGGAACTCACCTATAATGCCTGCACCTGGGATTGCAATGACTGGTCTGTGAAATAGTTCAACTGAAAGCAAATGAGTAGAACCACTATAGAAATGTGCCTTTATTCATCAGAAAACTGCACTGAAATGCAATAAAACTCTTCCCCGCTTCCCCACACACAGTTGGTAAGGAAGTTCTGACAAAGGGTTACAACTCTCAAATGTGTGGCGGTCCAGGTATCATAAATAAAGTTGGGACAAGGGCTGGAGTACCTGGGGAAAATGAGGACTCCCAGAGAGTAAAAAGGAATGTGAGGGTGTAAAGGGGGTAACAGAATTTTGAATCGGTTCTGGAGGATGGGGGAGGATGGTGTACCTGCTGACCAGCAGATATATCCTTTTTAGTCAAACAGCAATGGTGTCACATTAAAATCCAATAACATAACACAGATTCAAGCACAGGAAAGCCCTGTGATGCACTCAGTGATGTTATTGTCATCACTTGCTGCATCACTTTGGCATGGGGGGGGGGTCGTTATTGGATATTGATGTGAGCATGCAGATTATGGTTTTACCCACTGTTGTGTGTTTCCCCAAATTCTGTGCAAACTGGGCCAAGTGAGGTGTCTTATGCTTTGCTGATTCTGTTTATTTTACTCATATGCATGTATGATTTTTATATGTGAAATTATGAGTATTTGCTCTGTACTTGTATTTTAAATGTTTGTGTCTGGGAGTCAGCAGCAGGCATCACTCACCTTTTTGTGAGGGGAGGTGACTCAGTGAATAGCTGTGCTGAATGGACAATGGTCTGTAAGTGTTGCCAATAAACATCTGGGCTGTGTCTAGACTGCATCCCTTTTCCGTAAAAGGGATGCAAATTAGACACATCGCAATTGCAAATGAAGCGGGGATTTAAATCCCTTTGGAATAAGGGATCTTTCAGAAAAGGCTTTATTTTCCGAAAGATCCCTGTCTAGCTTTCCCATCCATAGGTCCCAGGTAGAAAGGAGGAGGATCGTAGAATGGTTCTAGTTACAGGAAAGGGGTCATGGGAAGGATTGAGAACCCTGTTCTAATGAAATTGAAAGCAAGCCTGCTATTTCTGGCTTTTGTTTTTGTTTACTAAAGGGAATCTGGGATGAAATCCTGGGACTATTGAAATCAATGGGGAATTTTTCCATGACTTTATTGGACAAAGGATTTCACCCTTATCTTTTACATACTTATGATGCTATTATTAGCTGCGTAATCTAAGGATCAAATGTTATTTTAAAACATACCTAAAATAAAAATCTATATTCAGTTTTTGTAGCAACTAATGAAAATTGACCATATATAGCTTAAATATAAACCAAAAATTTTCATCCGTTTTTATTCAGATTTTAAAATCCCATTTTCCTCTTTCTCCCATTACAATATTTCTTTTTAATTGCAATAGCTTTGCCATCATTGCTTTATGGAATCTATGTTGAATATGGCATCTCTTGCCATCCTAAATACAAATAGGGTGTTGTTAGGAGTTGTAAAGCCACCAGAAAATGCTTTTCACCTGCCTGCTCTGCTGTAGCTTGTTACTTGAATACACTGACAGTATAACTTCTAAATATGTGCTTTTTCATAACATATTTGCATAAGACTGACTTTTAAAGGAAAAAATTATAGGGTGGAATTCAAGAATAACATGGTTAATTTTAGAATGACTATGATGACGAGGGATCTCTTAAGTTAATTTTCAAGTCTATTTAGAGGGAATTCTTTTATTTGCGGGGATAAAGTGTTCAGAAATCTAATTTTCTTATCTGTTTACAATAATGTGGAAAATTTGGAGGAAAGTATTAGATAAGGATGCAATGAATAAATAGTGTAGAAATATGTATTTGTTTCTCTTTAATATTTATAACATACACCGTGTTTTAAAATGTCTGTGATCAAAAACAATTGGTCTGGCTGTATACCCAGCTATGTTGATGTATATATAATGCAATTCTGATTAAAGTCAGTTGAAAAGCTCCAAATAACATGATTTGCAGGATGAGGTGGCGCGGGTGGATCATTACTATCAGACTGCTAAAAAGCATAAGCATTAGGGATCTTAGGGTATGTCTACACTACCACCCTAGTTCGAACTAGGGTAGTAATGTAGGCAACCGGAGTTGCAAATGAAGCCCGGGATTTGAATTTCCTGGGCTTCATTTGCATAAAGCCGGGCGCCACCATTTTTAAATGTCCACTAGTGCGGACTCCGTGCCGCGTGTATCTGCGCGGCACGGAGTCCGCACTAGCGGACATTTAAAAATGGCGGCACCGAGCTTTATGCAAATGAAGCCCGGGAAATTCAAATCCCGGGCTTCATTTGCAACTCCGGTTGCTTACATTACCACCCTAGTTCGAACTAGGGTGGTAGTGTAGACATACCCTAAGATATCAGTTAATAGAATAGTCAAGTAACCACATGGATTCCTATTGGTTACTTGACTATTCTATAGACCCTGTGGGTGGGGCTGGCAGCCAGTGTGCTCTGGCTCCACTCCAGGGGAGCTCCCTGCCACCCCACGCTGCTGCCTCTCTATCTCTGCTGCCAGTCAGGAGGCAATCCATGAGGGGAAGCCAGTTTAAAAACCAGCTTACCACAAAGACCGGCTGCCTACCCCCCAGAGGCAGCAGCATGGGGTGGCAGCAGCCCCTGTCTGCAGGGAGTCTGAGCTCCACATGGACAGAGGCTGTTATGGAGGGGAGGAGACAGGGGAGGCTACCACAGACAGAGGATGGGTCCTGGCAGTAGCCCCTGTCCATGGAGGGCCCAAGCTCCTCACAGATAGAGGGTGCTCCACATCCCACAGAGCAGCTTCTGTCCACAGTGAGCCTGGGCCTGCCATAAACAGAGGCTGTTTCAGCAGCAGCCTGTCCACGAGGGGAGCTTGGATGCCCTACAGACAGGAGCTGCTGCCGTGGACCAGCCTCCCTCCACAGCAGGCTCAGGCTTCTGCTTCCCCCCCCTCCCCCGGCACCTTGTTGCCTAGGCTTATTGGTTAATTGTATAGCTGACTATACACCAAGGGTATGTCTACACTACAGCACTAATTTGAACTAACTTAATTTGAATTAGTTAATTCAAACTAAGCTAATTTGAATTAGTGCATCTAGACCTAAAACCTA
Organism: Pelodiscus sinensis; assembly: GCF_049634645.1. Classification (NCBI taxonomy): domain Eukaryota; kingdom Metazoa; phylum Chordata; order Testudines; family Trionychidae; genus Pelodiscus; species Pelodiscus sinensis. The sequence continues at coordinate 16,488,400 of NC_134716.1, forward strand.
ATTTGAATTAGCATTTTGCTAATTCGAAATAGCATGTCCATGTTGAGTGGACCCTAAAGCAAAGTTAAGGCTGCCTGTGAAGGATCCGGCGGGGTCCGCACTAGAGGAGGGGACGGGACTCCCCCTTCCGCTGGAAAAACCGCGCGCCGCAAGCGGCGCGCCGACCGGCACTGCAGCCCCAGAGTCAGGGCAGCGGCAAGCCCAAACCGGGGCACCCCGCCGGAAGCAGGGGAGGGCGCGGACTGAGCCGAAGCGGCCAGCCCGCCCGCCCCAGCTTGTGGCCCCGAACAAGGCACGGGCCCAGGCCGGGGCGAGGGCGGGGGCGGCGGTGGTGTGCGGGCGGGGCGGAGCGCCCGGACGTCACTCCCCGGCGCCCATAAAGGTGGCAGCCGGGCAGCAGGAGGGGGGGGTAGGAACGAGGAGGTGGCGGCCCTGGCTTCCAGGGGCACCAACTTCCCGGCCCCCCAGGTGACCAGGAAGGATGGTGTCGGCAGCTGGCGGCTCGCACTGGGACAGACCCAGAGACTCCGGCGCGGTGAGTGAACCCCGACCTGCCCCATCTTCGGGGCGGGCCAGCAGGGAGTGGAAGGAGCCCGAGGCAGGGCCCTTTTGGCCCCCGTGGGCGGATGAGTTGAGGGCTGCCGCCCCGTCCGTTGTGGAGGGCGATGTTTAGGCACCAAACTCCACTTAGGGCCTCGGGCTGGGACCAGGTGGTGAGGGAGGGCCCGGGTCCCCCACTCCTCCATCCTCCCTGCAACCCTCGAGAGCTAGGAACTGGGTGGACTGGACCAGCAGAGGAATCATCCAAGGACCAGGACCCCACTCCCTTTTCCCCAACCACGCCATAACCCGCCCCCTCCTTCCGGCCGGAGGAGGGGGCCCGGACTTGGGGTTCGCCGAACCCTCTCTGCCGTCACTGGTCGGGAGGTGATCGCACCCTCAACAGGCCCTGCCAATGAACCCTGGGGTCAGGGACGAGGAGGGCAAACGAAGGCGATGGGTCCGCGGAGCCCCGCCCCCCCCGGCTCGGTGCGAAGCCAAAAAGGGGGGGGGGCGCGAGACGCTCACACCCGTAAACCCGCCACACTGCCGGAACCAGGACTTAGAGTGTGGAGCTCCTGCCTCAGGCTAGCCGAGGGCTGTGCTTAAAGGGACCCAGCCCCTACCCTGGACAGACAGTTCTCAGGGTTCCCCACTTGCTTGTCTAACTCGATGAGGGACAGCAAAGCAGTCCTGTCTTGGAGTGCCCTGAGTGCCCACACTCGGCACATCACAGCACTTGGCCATTAGCCCGGCTGACCTTGTTGCAGGCTGCCATCCGGGGGGATCAATCGGGGGGCTGTGAGGATCCAGGAGGCCCTGCAGGAGAGCTTCCACTCCGAGGAGCCTGAAGAGCCACCCCAGTCCTCCCCATAGTGGGCTCGTGCCCCATTCCTCCCTCACCTCCTTCCACTTACCCCTCCCTAGCCCCCCTTCCTGGTGTAAAAAATAAATTCAGGAATAAGGGATCTTCCGGAAAAGGGTTTATTTTCTGTAAGATCCCTGTCTAGACTGGCGCTTTTTTCCAGCAAAGCCCCGAGCCGGAAAAAAGTGGCAGCCATGTTCATGCAAATGCCACAGGGAAAATGTAAATCCCCGGGGCATTTGCAATTCCGACTGGTCTCACTAGCATCCCTTTTCCGGAAAAGGGTGCCAATGTAGACATAGCCCTAGTGTTTAAACAAGAAACAGAATCCAAATACTGCTCTGATTCACACCAGATGCTGTACAGAGGTATTCTTACTCTTTAGTTCCTTTCATTCCTTAGGAGGCTCAGCCTCCTGATGGAAGTGAGGTGTAGGACATACCCTTACTGTACCAGAAACGAAGTAGATCTCACTCTCTGCCTAGTTAGACTGGGACCCTAAAGGAATGGCAGGTGATTAATGTAAAGTATGTCTAGAGAAGGGGTGCAGATTTTTTAAAAAGGGAAATAAAAATTATCTTAATGCGTGCAAATGCAAGACTGCTATTCTTAGAGGCAGCTGTTTTTCTGTTCTGGAGAGAAATAGACCCTGATGACTCAAAAACGGGAGGAGGTACTCTTAAGCTTAGTGTCTAAACTTCAAAGAAACTCAGTGAGGAACGTATGGGCAGCTATGTTAGATGGAAGAGCCTGTTTTTGTTCTTCTCTAGCAGGGGTGGACAATGATTTTGATGGGGGGGGGGGGGGCAATTTCAAGATGTCAAGGTTTTGGTAAGAGGTCAAGGAAGCACTTTTCTATGGAGGATGTGTGGGGTCTGGGATGTAGATTGGGTGCAAAAGGGAGCTCGGGATAAGGGACTGAAGTGCAGAAGAGGGTGTGGGCTCTGAGAAGATTGTGAGAAAGAAGGGGTTGTGATCTGGGGCAAAGGATTTGGGTGCAGGATCAGGGAATGGGGTATGGGTGAAGGTGCGGATTCCGGCTTGCACTGCCACTCCCCCAAGCAAAAATATTTTAGCTCCTATTGATTGGAAAACAGTCAATTTGAGCTGAGAAACCATGCTGCACTGTCCCCATTCCCCAAGAAAATCTCTTAGCTCCCATAGGTCAGTTTCCAGCCAATAGGAGCTGAAAGATGTCGCTGGGGGTGGGGCCAATGCACAAAGCTTTCCATTCCTCCCCCTCCCCCCTGACAGCGCAGATAACCACAGGGAACAGGTAGCAGTTTTGAGCAGTGCTGCTCTATGCCACAGGGGCAAGTGAGCCAGATTAAAAGGCTTGGCAGGCTGGACCTGGCCTGCGGGTCATATCTTTCCTGCCCTGTCCTACAGTATGTTGATGCAGAGTGCTGGCTTGTCCAAACCAGGTTCACAAAAAAGATCTGATTTATCCATCTTGGCATCTGGTGGTTAGCATTACAGCTATCACACCCTTCCCCAGTTAACATTTGAAGCACCAATTCTCAGAGGACAACATGACATAGCAAATCAGATGTCTACAAAGTGTAAAGTAAGTTTGCTTTGAATATTTTCTCCACAAGCTTTGCAAATCAAATTAAAGTTTTGTGGACATTTCCTCCTGTCTCTGAAGCCATTATGAACATGAGCAGTAGGAAGCTGTCATGTACATTTCAGTTTTCCAGTCCAAAAGGATGAGCCCCTAATTAACATTTCAGAACAAAATCAAACAAAAAAGAGGAGAAAAACTTTTTTCCCCTGGAGGTAATTTTCAGACTATCCTTTTTACTGCTACTTTTAAAATCTGAACTACATGAAAAGTAAAGCTTATTAGTATGTACTCTATAATGTTCTGTAAAAGTGATCTGCATAAAACAGTGTAGTACAGTAATTAAATGATATTTAATGTCTGCTTGCATTTAATTATAGGGGCTGTAAAATCAAACAGTACCTTCATTGAGCATTGCATTGATATACAAAACAGCTTTGCCAAACCCTTTATTTTAAGATCATGACCTTAACTTATTTAATTTTCTTTCAAAAACCAACAAAGGAATTTTTAGGTCCCTGGAGGAGCAATCTTAAGAAAATGTGCATTGTGGTTTACTTAGGCCCCAGTTGTACTCCTTTTGAAGTCAGTGTCAAAACTTCCATTGATTTCAATTGGAGCAGGCTCTGACATGCTTTTACAATTCTGGAACTAGAAAGAAGTACAAGACCTCTCTCTAATATGGAAAAGAGCAGCACTGCTCTGTAGCAATGTGACGGCATGCTAATGTTTTATATCTGCTTTGCAAAACAGAAACCAAATTAACATTTCATCTGCCAAGCTAATTTGGAATCTAAAGAAACTGTTTCTGCTCCTGCTGCTACAAACAACTTGTGAGCCAGAAAACTCCTTTTGTGTACTGTGCTCTGTACTTTATGATGCCATCATGCTTCACCCCAAAACTTGCCTATAGCACAATATAAACAACAATTAGCAACATAAAATGACATTCTGACATTGAAGCAGTTACTCTTTATTTCATAAAATGTTCTTGTAAATGTGAGGAGAGGGAGGGAGAAAATGTCTGTCCATCTCTCTGAGAATTTTCCCAGAAGTTCCCTCACATGGCTTTGTTTTCTTACCAGTTGCTGATTTTGCTTTCTTTCCTGAATGTGTATGTGAATCCACTTGATAAACTGATAAGAAAACAAGCACCAAGCCGTCCTTTGTATTTTGAGGATTGTCAGATCTATAGTCCTATTTTTTCTAATGAAGGCTATGAAGTCTTGATGCCACTTAAGTGACTGGATATATGCATGGAGGGGGAAAGCATTTGATCCTCAATATGGAAAAGTTTGACATCTTATTGGTACTATAAGAAAACCAAGTGGGAATCTCACTTGTTCATTAACAGCATTATCTGCTGTTATAGAGTACTCTAAGCAAGCTGATAAGGCGCATCTATTGAAGGTGTGAGGGGCTACTTATAACCATGAGCCTGTCAAAAGCCTAAGTTCAGTAGGTTCAAGAGGGGAATTTTTCACTTCTGAAATATTCAGAATTTGTGAAGTTTCTTCTCACAACAGAAGTCCATAATCTCTAGGCTGCGTAATGGTAATCATTGCATCAAAAGAGATAGAGCTGGTAAACTAATAATTTTTTGAAATAGCTATTTGCGACAGGAACCCATGTGAGGGGTTAGCAGCTACTAGGCACACCCACCTGGCATTCAGTTTAGTTAACTAGTAATAAGAAGATGTGCCTTTGAACTGGATGTAGTTTTAGTGGTGAACCACTAAGTGAGTGGCAACCTGCGGCCCATTGAGGTTCAATGTGTGGCTCATGAGTTATTTTGTTTACTGTCACCTAGGCACAGGGTTGCCACATTCTACTGGTTTTCATCCTCATAGTTTTTTTTTCCCTACCGGTATTATTAAAGTGACATGCATGTAAAGCAAGGGTATGTGAAATGAGGTGCATGCTGATTGCACACAACACTGAATGGGCGAGCTCTGCACTCTAGGGATGTTAGATAGCAATTAATTGAAGTGTTGCGTAACTGCACAAAATATTATCAGTTACACAACTATTCAATAGTCCCCGGGGGTGGGACCAGCAGCCAATATGCTCCTGGCCCCATACCCAGGGAGCCTGCTACCATCCTGTGCTGATGCCTATTTAAAAAACTGACTCCCTATGCAGACCACCTGCTGCCCCGCATTGCTGACTCTGATACAACAGCAGCAGCAGCATAGGGTGGCAACAGTCTCTGTTTGCGGGGGGGGGGGGGCAGTTAGTGGACAGAGGTTGTACCAGTACCCCATGGAGCATGTGTTGTCTAAAATGAGCCTGGGACTGCCACAGACAGAGGCTGCTCCATAGCAGCCTCCCCTGCCCCTTCCTTTGATAGAGGTAGCAGCATGAGGGAGGGGATCAGGTAGCTCACATGAGTGGATGCAAACTGGGAGCTGGCTTGAAATCTAGCTTTCCACTTGTACTGGCTCCTGCCTGCCTCCTTCACCCTTCGCACTGCTGCCGCTCTATCAGAGGTAGTGGCACTGTGGTGGGGGCAGGTGGCTCCACAGATCCAGCGCTTGTGGGGAGCCAGCTTAGAAGCCAGCTCCCTGTGGCACCAGCTCCTGATTCGCCTGCTTTTGCTGCTTCTGATACAGGGATGGTATGAGCTTCCTTTTCTGTTCTACGGCAGTGAAGGTCATACATTAGGAGAAGAGGCCACTTTGGTATTGTAACATCCTCATCAGTTTGGTGAAATAAGCACTCAAGGAATATATTAAATCTATTAAATATAGAACTGAGAGTGGCATATTACTCTAACATAACTGTCTAGGAGGATGCATATTTGTATATAGGTTAGACAAGAATAGGGCTGTTATCCAGCAAATGCCCTATTCACCAAACTATTCTTAGTGTACATAAAACTTTAATAAGACAAGAGCCTCTGAGGGGCTTTTTGTTACCCTAAGTATCATGCCTATCAACACAGATAGAGCTACTGATCATCCTTATGGTCATGTTACTGACCAGCATGCTCATGACAGGGTGCTTTATTAGTCTGTGAGGATATGTCTACACTAGCCACCCTAGTTCGAACTAGGGTGGCTAATGTAGTCATTCGGACTTGCAAATGAAGCCCGGGATTAAAATATCCCTGGCTTTATTTGCATGTTCCCGGGTGCCTCCATTTTTAAATGCCCGGTAGTTCGAACGCCCTTCACGCGGCTACACGCGGCATGGGCTAGGTTGTTCGTATTAAAGCTCCTCATTAGAACTACTGTTACTCCTCATTGCATGAGGAGTAACTGTAGTTCAAATTAGGAGCTTTAATTTGAACTACCTAGCCCGTGAAGCGTGTAGCCGCGGGCAAGGCGTTCGAACTACTGGGCATTTAAAAATGGAAGCGCCCGGAAACATGCAAATAAAGCCAGGGATATTTTAATCCCGGGCTTCATTTGCAAGTTCGAATGACTACGTTAGCCACCCTAGTTTGAACAAGGGTGGCTAGTGTAGACATACCTTGTGTGTGAAGTGGTGCAGTATTTTTCATCCAGTGTGGGTGTTAACAGACTCTGTCCTTTGGACATGAAGTGTGGTATAACTAAAAATGCATTGTTGTTTCCATTGTGTAATGATTTATAATTGGAGTGTCATAAGTGTGTATGACAACTACAAATATGGGTTTATAAATGAAAGACCTGACTTTGATAATATTAAATTGAAAGGGGGCAGAAATACCTCATTTAGAAGTCACATAAGTAAGGAGTAAAACACACAAGGGAGGAACAAAGACTTAAAAGCAGTGTAGTTGGTTGGTTGTATGGTTATGTAGTGTACACATCATGTCAGTGCCAATTTTCATCCTTTTCTAAAAAAAATTTTAAATGTCTTTCCTCTATCATTTTGAGGGAGGAAGGAGGATTTAAAACAGGGATTTGATGCAGAGGGAGCTCATATGGCCTAGAGAATGGGGGAAGCTGTTTAATGTGATGCACAGGAGAAAAGAACAGAGGCACTAGATGAGAAAAGACTGTAAGTAGGTCTCTACCAAGTTCACAGCCATGAAAAATGTGTCACAGATGAAAAAGTATGGTCTCCCACTGTGACATCTGGTCCTTTGTGCGCTTTTACCCTATACTACAGGTTGGATCTTCCTAGTCCGGCACCCTTGGGACCTGAGGGAGATCAAGGCTCCCCACTGCTGCAGACCCCTCTGGGGCATTAGTCCCAGCCACTGAGCTCTGCTTCCAATCCTGGTCACTGAGATCCACTCCTGGCCCCTTCTGGACTTGCATTCCCAGACGCGCCAGGGCTGCGCTCTCTATTGCACTGGCTCTGGCTGTGCTCCCAGCCCCCGGCCTGGTAGGGGCTCCTGGCTGCTAGACCAGCTGCCTCTGGACAGGGCTTGGCTCCTGACCCTAGCTGCACTCACTCCCAGATGGGCTCTCTTATCTAGCAATATCCGTTGTCCAGCACGATGTTGCCAGACCAGAGAATTTCAGAGGTTCGACCTGTAGACAGATTTCACAGGAGAGACGAACACATCTTAAACTGCAGATCCTGACTCAAAAGGGATTTGCGGGGAAGTCACAACATTATTTTAAGTGGGATTGTGTTACTGCTACCCTTACTTCTGCACCACTGCTGGTGGTGAGACTGTCTTCAGAGCTGAGTATCTGGAGAACAGTGGCTGCTGGCCAGGAGGCAAGCTCTGAGCACACAGCCAAGACCAGCAGGGGTGCAGAAGTAAGGATGGCATGGTATGGGGTTGCCACCCTTTTGTCTGTGCTGCTCCATACAGAGCTGGGCCCTCAGCCAGTGGCCACCATTCTCTGGCTACCCAACTAAGGGTATGTCCAAACTACATCCCTTTTTCGATAAAGGGATGTAAAGTAAACATATCGAAATCGCAAATGAAGCCGGGATTTGAATTTCCTGTGCTTCATTTGCATAATGGCAGCTGAAGCTTTTTTTCGAAAAGCCACTTTTCAAAAAAAACCCTCGGCCAAGACAGGGATCTTTTGACAGAAAGGCCCCATTTTGAAAAATGAGGGTTACAGGATATTTTGAACTGGGGCATTTCTGTTGAAAGATTGACCATGTTTTTTTTTTTAAAAGCGGCTGCCACCATTATGCAAATGAAGCATGGGAAATTAAAATCCTGGCTTCATTTGCAATTTCGATATATTTACTTTACATCCCTTTATCAAAAAAGGGATGTAGTGTAGACATACCCCCTGAGAGCAGCAGAGAAGAAATAAGGATAACATAGTTTGATATTGCCACACTTTCTTCTGTGCTGCTGCTGTCAGGGAGGTGCCGTCAGACCTGGGTGGACAGAGAGCGGCAGCTGTTGGCCTGGTGCCCATTTCTGAAGGCAATACCCTGCCAGCAGCAATGCAGAAGGGTGGCAATACAGAAATTACAGAAAGCATGAGCATGAGATGAAAAAAAAGTTCACAGTGTTTATGATTAATATTGTTTAGCTCCTATTTCAAGTAGACTTGTTTTCACCAGATTATACTTATGTTGTATTAGCATTAACTAATAGGCTTTAAAAAAGCCTTTGATTTGGTGAACAAAATGCAGCTTTAAATGCTGCATTTTCTCCTTTCACAGGGTGTCTCCTCGGTGTATGGAATCCTACAAGATTCCATAATGAACACGACTATAGAAATCATGCTTTTTGACAATCCCGTGATCGTCTCAATTTTAATGTCCCTTGAGAGCATTAGGCATAATGCCAACTTGAATCCATTAGATGTTGTAACTATAAAGACATGCTATAATAGGACTGGCTTAGTCGTGCCTCTGTTTCAGTCCACAAATTACCTGGAGACTCTTTTGCAATTCAACACACTGTGCATTTTATTTATAGTTACATCCCATCACTTTCACAGCATACCTTAGTACTTTCCCAAGCAGAAGAGAGCAATCTCTCTCTCTCTTATTGCTTTGCCTTGCCTTGCCTAACCCTGCACCGTCCCACCCACTCGTCCTTTCTGTGCCTATTCGTGGCATTTTAGCTAATGGCTTAATTGGTCTTTCTGCCCTGCTGACAAAATAGGCCCAATGTTGCATAATCTGCTTTGTGAGATTTGGGCTGCGGTGAAGAGGGCTGACTAAGACCTTTGTACCTATCAGTCTGTCACACTATTAATCAAAATGTTAGTTAGAAAGGCATGTGCTCTGAGTTTGTACATTATCTAAAATCTGTCAAAGTGGTTCAAAGCCACCTCCTTTCTCAATACTTTTCAAGTGAACAAAAAATATAGTTTAAATATAAATAAAAGAATATAAAAACACTTTTTAAAAAGACAGTATTTCTAAATGTTCACCAAAAGACTAAAAATAATAAAAAAGTGCACCAAAAAGTGAAAAATAAAGTTTTCAGTTAGCAATGTAGGAGAAAGATTGGATGGCTAACAACAACTACCTTGAATCGTACTTAGCCATCCAATCTTTCTCCTACATTGCTAGCTGAAAACTTTGTTTTTGACTTTTTGGTGCACTTTTTTATTATTTTTATTTTTTTGGTGTGCCTTTAGAAAGATTGTCTTTTTAAAAAAAATGTTTTTTATTTTTTTTATTTTTATCTTTTTGGTCTTAAATCTAGTATGTTTCAACTAATAAAAAAGGCATGGTTCATTTTGATATGCTTATGTATTTTGAGCTAGACTGTTTTACAAAATGTTTTTTGCACTAGGGAGCTATATTGTTAATTCAAATCAGTTGTGTTTAAGGAAAGGATAAAGGAATTGAGGAGATCTCTCAATTGTTTTGTTGGTTAAAAGGAGGAAGGCTTCGAACACGCTGTAATTCTTCTAAGGCGTCTTTATGACAAACATTGTCACCCATGAATTTATTCATGTCGTCGATCTCTATGCCTTCCAAAGAACGGATCTAACTGAGCGCATCAAATGGTTGAGCTGACGCAAAGTGGTGCCCCATGCCAGTCCCTGCACACCCTTGGCCTGCTCACATGGGTGGACCCCCCCTTCCCCGGTTTGTGGGCACAAGTGGCAGCCCCCTTTGCGGGGCTTGTTTGGGGCTCTCCCTGCACCAAGCGGGGGCCTGCCTGACTTGGCCGCAATGGCACTCGCATGCCAGGGACCTGGGCTGCAGCGACACGGGCTGGGTGGGAGCAGGGGGGCACATGGGGAGCTGGGGGGGAGGTTGGATGCTCCTGCTCCTCTGAATTCTCCCATTCCCCTGTGATCTGTGCTGGTGCAGCTGCCATTGGCTGCCCACTTGTGACATGCAGGGATTGCGATTGTCCCATGTAGCAGCGCTGAGCTCAGTTTCCGTCCCTTTAAAGGGACCAGGATCACGGGGGGGGGGGGGGGGGTGGTCGTGGCAAGAGGAGGCGGCAGAGAAGGCCTGTGCTATCAGCAACAGCGGTAGCATCTCCCTGCGAGTGGAGCCATGCAATGCAATGAGCAAGGCCACATTGGCATGTGTGCAGGAGTGTGGGGGAAAGTTGAAAATCCCATGACAGACACAGAAGAATGGTGGCTGTTTAATAGAAAGACTGTCTAACAAAAAGAGCATGTGAAGCTAACACATTTACAAATATTCCAGCTTAGAATGAAAACCAGCGGTGTAATAATAACTACTATCTGCTGTAGTTCCGCTTGTCCTTTTGTTTATTGGAAATGATGTGCATGGCTGCCTTGTTGGAAGGTACAACTGAAATCTATACGTTTAAAAACAAGTCCCTTTAAATACTATTGAGCTCTCCATAAGTTTGACAGAAATTCTCACTTAAAGGCCCATGTACATTCTACTTATGCTGAGCCTTGTCATAATGTGCCATATAAACAGAGATTCCCTGTTTTCCACCTGAGGTGATCCAAATACCTAATGAATAGTAAGTGAGCCGCACACTACCCACTTTGGGCTGGGGGGGATAGATCACCTTATACTCTGAGTGGGAATAGTTTGCTTCATTTTGATGGCATTATTTCTTGTGTATGCAGGGAACTTTGTGCATGGCTGATTCTGGTGGTATGTCTATGCAACAACTAGACATTTGCAGACTATGGAGGGTCCCAGATGTTTACCCTCAAAAGTTTACCTAGCAATGAAACCACCTTGTGAACTCCAGGCACAGGTCAGCATGGGTTTCTTTGCTGTGCAGATGGCCCCTATGAATTCATCAGAGATACTGAATCTCAGATAGATGCTTGGAGAACTATATAGTTTCCCTCTGAATCTTGCATGTGTTTGAAGGCTAGGAAAGAAGGCAAACCATGCCCTCTTCACTTAACTGACCAGTGAATTTAGCTGTATCTTCACTGTATAGAGTTTGCCTGTGCTATCCACATTTTTAAGCCCCTTACATTTGTCATTTGGAAGACAGATGCTAGATATGCAATCAGTGTTAAATGTTTTCTGTCTATAGTGGCTAATCTGGCCAACGTGTTATGGTTGCAGAGAGTTGTACTTGTATGATTATTGGATTTAAATGTGCAGATATGCAGGTCAGCAATGCTTTTGAATATTTAATTCACATTTTTACAGCTTCCTTTTTTACTGTTGAGTATCAGATATATTGGAATGAAAGCCTGAGATGGAGAAAGTTAGAAGGTGCTGTTTAAAATGTATTTGTTTCAATGTACCCAAAGGTAGAAGTTCTCAAAGGGTGTCTTGTGATTCCAGGACCACTAGTGGTCCAGATAGCATTTTTTGGTGGTTCACAGGGATCTGGCCTGGTTACATGGAACTATATTCTTATTTCCATCTGAAAAGTCATATTTAAATTATAGGTAAAATATATTGCATTATTTACTAACATGACTTTCCCTCATAATTAATTATGAGAGAGAAGTAAGAAAGAAAGAAGGTTCAGGCTAGTGCAAATCAGAGAGCAGTTATTCCATGAAATAATCTCTCTATTAAGATGTGGCTTGCACTTCTTAAAAGTTTGAGAACCTCTTCATTGTGGTTCAAGACAAGTGTAAAACCTATCTGGATAACTGGCATTATTTACAATTGACTTTATTAAGCTATATTATCATTTTCCAGAAATAAATTTGGTCAATGAGGCGGTGTGTCCGGAGTCGCCCTTTTGGATCACCCCACTTTATGCTGGGGTGCCTTATTTCTGGGGTGATCCCCGGATTTCTCTAGTCCCACCACGGAGCCCACTTCTGCCAACACCATGGAAAGGCCACCCTCCGGGGACCTCAAACTACCGCCATCCATTCCCAGCCCAACCCTTGGTTTTAGCAATTACCCTGGGGTGGGGGAAGTGGGGCTTGTGCCCACCCACTCTCTCAGCCCCAGCCCAGGACCCTAAGACAAGGGATCTGTTCTTCCTTGTCTAGACTGGCGGGGCTATTGCCAACAACTCACCAGTCCTTGGGTTCCTATACCCGCCCTGGGCTGCCTCCTTCCTCCATCCCCTCAATGGTCCCTGTTCCCGGGTCCAGGGGTCTCTTGAGTATCCTCAGGACGTTACCTCACACCCACGGGGTCTCTTGGCATCCTTCCGCAGACCTCTATCCCAATGGGGGCCCTCCCTCTTTTATACTTGCTGCCACCACGTCGCTCCTCCCCTTGGAGTGATGTAGAGGTCTATCACTTCCCACAGGCACCTGGCTCGGCTCCCTGTGGTCCTCTTCAGGCCGCCGTTGATCTGACATGCCACGTGGCACCAGCCATAGTTCAGATGCGCAGCACGGCACTGTGAGAGTGCGGGGCTGTGCTGCCCCATCACAGGGTGGTTTTGTCCTGGTCTTGTCCCATTCAAGCATTCCAGTTTCAAGTTTGATATAGAGTGGTTTAGAGAGAGAAACTGTTCTAATTTTGGACCATCTCTAGTCAGAAAAAAGACAGAGGCAGAACTGGAAGACTGAGTTTAGTACAAGTGTAAGTGGGACTGAACTGCTGCTTGTTATCAGCCAGCTAAAGGGAGCAAGCTGCCCTGGGGTGGGTGTGCCCACTACAATTGTTTAGCTGTGCAAGATAATTAACTGTTAACTGTTGATTGTAAATATAGCTCAAGCCAGGATGGGGAAGGAATCCGAGGTGTGGCTATGTAAATCCAATTCAGCCAGAGCTGCTGGAGGATCAGTGTTGGAATGGAATGAGATGTATTGTAAATAATGTGAGGCTGTTGTGGGGGTCACAAATCATGCTACCCCTAAATGTGGGAACTGTAAAACATGCCACCGGTGTTTGCAGGAGAGATACCACCATCATTGTAAGAAGTCTCCGAGGAACAAGCCTCCCCGTTTCCAGAGTTGAGTGAACTGATCTGGGGGAAGGGTTAAAGGGCTTGAGTCTGCCTGCTTCACACCTGCCAGGTGTGAGCTGTAAGACTGGCCCAAGGTGCCCCTTTCCCCCTTTGTTTTAAGGACACACCGAAAGCAGACTCCATGAGGAGTCTTTTTGCTAGTCCAGTGGAAGCTGGAATCCTTTGCCAGTCCAGGTGGTGGCTAAAGAGGTGAAATCACTAAGAGCTGAAATCACTGGTTTGGCTGGGAGTCACACCCATTGCAGCCAGCGAAGAGTGGCAACCAGCGACATGGTGTGGAGCAGTGGCAGGTGAGGAGCAGCGACCAGCGGCGTGGCGCGGAGCGGCGGCAGGTGAGGAGCAGCGACCAGCAGCATGGTGCGGAGCGGCAGCCGGAGTGGTGGCAGGCGAGGAGCAGCAGCAGGCAACAAGCGGTGCAGCGCAGCTGGTAGGAGTGGCAGCAGGCGACCAGCGGAGTGTCCGGTGACATGGAACGAGACAGTTGGTGGAGTGTGGCGGAGTGAGTCATAAAGTGCCCCCTATCTATTCCCCCACCCCCATTTCTACCCAGGTTGGGAGGTGAAACTCTGTTGGTGAACTTTTGGACTCTGGGTGACACTGACCAGGGACAGAGACTTTTGGGGTGTCAGACTTTGGGACTTCGGGTGACTCTTGGCTGGGGGCAGGAGGCTTAGCTCATATTTGGGTTATGAACTCTGTTTGTGGTATTTTCCCAAGTTAATGCCCTATGACTTCTCTTTCATTAAATGTTTCTTTCCTACACTCAGACTCTGTGCTTGCGAGTGGGGAAGCATTGCCTCTCAGGGTATGTCTACACTACCCCGCTAGTTCGAACTAGCGGGGTAATGTAGGCATACCGCACTTGCAAATGAAGCTCGGGATTTGAATTTCCCGGGCTTCATTTGCATAAGCGGGGAGCCGCCATTTTTAAATCCCCGCTGCTTCGAACCCCGTGCAGCGCAGCTACACGGGGCTCGAACTAGGTAGTTCGGACTAGGGTGCCTATTCCGAACTACCGGTACACCTCATTTCACGAGGAGTAACGGTAGTTCGGAATAGGAACCTAGTCCGAACTACCTAGTTCGAGCCCCGTGAAATTATGCAAATGAAGCCCGGGAAATTCAAATCCCGGGCTTCATTTGCAAGTGCGGTATGCCTACATTACCCTCCTAGTTCGAACTAGGAGGGTAGTGTAGACATACCCTCAGAGACACCCTGGGGGGTGTGAATTTCCCAGGTTGGGGTCTCGAGCTGGTTCTGTGTGAGATGGACCCAAGATATTGAATCTGGCCCTGGTTGCCGCCAGGCCTACCTGGCAGAAGGTTTATAGAAGTAAACCCAGGGCAGTTTGTATCTGGTTCTCATTTTATCTGAAAGCTTCAAATATCAGGGGGAGAAAGGGGAGGAGTCAGAAAATTTGCTCTGGTTTTGGCTCTGGGCCATTGTTATTGTCAATACCCAGGAAAATAGGTCTCTGAATAGAAGTGCACAGGTAAAAGCTAGTTCTGCATTTGTCCTGTAAAAGAATAGAAACTTTATATGCTAGTCATGATATAAACAGACCTTGTACAATCCACAGGAGCAGCAAACAGTCCCACATTTAATTTGTGATCTTGTGAGCCACGTTTAATTTGTAATCTAATAAATGAAACAATTACTTATCAAGATGTAATATTGGCCTTGTCTTCTTTGCTATGGGGTGTAGATGCAAGTAATTTAAATTTTGCCTTTTAAGTAGAAGAACTGGGATGGGGACAGAGTTTTCTCCTTTAAGTAATGTTTTAAAAAACTCACACTGGGTATGATGCACATTTTTGGCAGACATTTAAGTGGACCAAATATGTTCTAAAACTAGTCATTTTAATAATCTACTAGTTTAAAGCTATAGATAATTCATTACCCACATCTCTCTAGTAGTTAAACATAGCATAAGGATTACAAGTGAATGTGAATTGCTTACTGTCACTTCCACTTTACTACCTTTAGCTTTGGCTATACTTTTAGGCCTTCAAAATTAGCATGCATGCTGCCTCTGCACAAAGCAATTTAACTCACTCAGGATGCCTGATTACCAGTTGCCTTTCTGTTGAAGGCTTCCCTGTTGATGTGAGGCTGACAGTTCCAGGTTTTTGCCTCAATGCCTCCTATATTGTGCAGGTTCTGACATTCCATTTATTTTAAAATAATCGGTCTCCTTGGTTTTTTCATCCTTCTGTTTTGCCTCCTGACAAAAGCAAATATTCCTCTGATAGGAAGTGATAGGGTGAGGGAAAGAATGTATTTTAGAAAGAGTGAAAACATTGTTTAAGAAGCATGAATTAATCCCATATCACACAAAGCAAGCTTAAAATTGTTAAAAATTGCTTGTTGTTATCAGTCATTAAGCCTTGAAAGCTATTCTATAAGGCTGTGTCTAGACTGGCCAGTTTTTCCGGAAAATCAGCCGTTTTTCCGGAAAAACTGGCCAGCTGTCTACACTGGCCGCTTGAATTTCCGCAAAAGCACTGACTTCCTACTGTAAGAAATCAGTGCTTTTTGCGGAAATACTATGCTGCTCCAGTTCGGGCAAAAGTCCCTTTTGCGCAAAACTTTTGCGCAAAAGGGCCAGAGTAGACACCTGAGATTTGTTTTCCACAAAAAAGCCCCGATCGCAAAAATGGCGATCGGGGCTTTTTTGCAGAAAAGCGCGTCTAGAGTGGCAACGGATGCTTTTCTGCAAAAAGGGCTTTTGTGGAAAAGCGTCCGTGCAAATCTAGATGCTCTTTTCCGCAAATGCTTTTAACGGAAAACTTTTCCGTTAAAAGCATTTCCAGAAAATCATACCAGTCTAGACATAGCCTAAGAGAAGAGAAAAGCACATCTGTAATTGAGATGCACTCCTAAAAGCTGTATGTTTCCAAATCTATTGTGAACCATCTTCTGATTTTTATGCAGCATCCCATCCTGTTAATGTTGCTGCCAACATGGCAGCCAGAGTGCACTAACTAGGTACTCATGACACCCATCACTGTACCACCTGAGCAGCTGACAAATATGAACACCCTGTGAGGCTACATCTAAACTACAGGCTCCTTTCTGAAGAAGCTTTTCCGGAAGAGATCTTCCGAAAAAACTTCTTCCAAAAAAAACACATCCACACTGCCAAAGTGCATCACAAAAGCGATCTGCTTTTTCGAAAGATAGTGTCCACACTTAAGAGACGCTATCCCACATGTAAACTGTGATTACTAAGAGCAGAATGGCCACCAGGGAACTTGTGCTTTTTCCTCTTTCCTCTTCTTTCGAAAGAACTCCCTACATAAGAACATAAGAATAGCCATACTAGGTTAGACCAAAGGTCCATCCAGCCCAGTATGCCTACAGTGGCCAATGCCAGGTGTCCCAGAGAGTGTGAATTGAACAGGTAATGATCAAGCGATCTCTCTCCTGCCATCCATCTCCAGACTTTGACAAACAGAGGCTAGGGATACCATTCTTTACTCATACTTGCTAATAGCCATCTATGGACGTAACCTCCATGAATTTATTTATTTCTCTTTTAAACCGTGTTATAGTCCTAGTCTTCACAACCTCATCAGGCAAGGAGTTCCACAGATTGACAATGCGCTGTGTGAAGAAGAACTTCCTTTTATTTGTTTTAAACCTGCTGCCCATTAGTTTCACTTGGTAGCCCCTAGTTCTTATATTATGGGAACAAGTAAATAACTTTTCCTTATTCACTTTCTCCACACCACTCATAATTTTATATACCTCTATCATATCCCCCTTTTCCAAGCTGAAAAGTCCCAGTCTCTTTCATCTCTCCTCATATGGGACCCATTCCAAACCCCTCATCAATTTAGTTTCCCTTCTCTAACCTTTTCTAATGCTAGTACAGTATATCTTTTTTGAGATGAGGAAACCACATCTGTACGCAGTATGCCAGATGTGGGAGAACCATGGATTTATATAAGGGCAATAAGTTATTCTTCATCTTATTCTCTATCCCTTTTTTAATGATTCCTAACATCCTGTTTGCTTTTTTGACTGCCGCTGAACACTGCGTAGACATCTTCAAAGAGCTATTCACAATGACTCCAAGATCTCTTTCCTGCTTAGTTGTAGCTAAATTAGCCCCCATCATATTATATGTATAGTTGGGGTTAATTTTTCCAATGTGCATTACTTTACATTTATCCACATTAAATTTCATTTGCTATTTTGTTGCCCAGTCACTTAGTTTTGTGAGATCTTTTTGAAGTTCTTCACAGTCTGCTTTGGTCTTAACTACCTTGAGCAGTTTAGTATCATCTGCACACTTTGCCACCTCACTATTTACCCCTTTCTCCAGATCATTTATGAATATGTTGAATATGATTGGTCCTAGGACTGAGCCTTGGAGAACACCACTAGTTACCCCTCTCCATTCTCAAAATTTACCATTTATTCCTACCCTTTGTTTCCTGTTTTTTAACCAGTTCTCAATCCATGAAAGGATCTTCCCTCTTATTCCATGACAACTTAATTTACGTAAGAGCCTTTGGTGAGGGACCTTGTCAAAGGCTTTCTGGAAATCTAAGTATACTATATCCACAGAATCCCTCTTGTCCACATGTTTGATGACCCCTTCAAAGAACTCTAAGGGTATGTCTACACTACAAAGTTAGTTCGAACTAACGGAGGTTAGTTCGAACTAACTTTCATAGGCGCTATACTAGCACTCCGTTAGTTTGAATTTAATTCGAACTAATGGAGCGCTTAGTTCGAACTAGGTAATCCTCATTCCACGAGGATTAAGTCTAGTTCGAATTAGCTAGTTCGAATTAAGGGGTGTTTAGCCCCTTAATTCGAACTAGTGGGAGGCTAGCCCTCCCCAGGTTTCCCTGGTGGCCACTCTGGCCAACACCAGGGAAACTCTACTGCCCCCCTCCAGGCCCCGGACCCCTTAAAGGGGCACGGGCTGGCTACGGTGCCCGTGCCAGGTGCAAGCCTGCCAGCACCCAGCCAGCAGACCCTGCACCTGGCACGGATCGAGCCACCCACCCGATGCCCCCCAGCCCTCCCCCTCTTCCTGGGACCAGGCTGGCGGCTCCTGGGAGCTTGCCCGGGACCGCAAGAGGTGGGCACCCACCTGGGCTAGTGCGGACATCGTGGACCTCGTCCACGATCTCCGCACTAGGCACAGGAAAGTGGCCGGCCTGGGCAGGAGAGCTGCCAGCCTGGCCACCCAGGAGCAGGTGTGCAAGAGAATCAAGGGGGTCCACTGAGACCCCCGACCCTGAGCCCTGAGCTTACAATGGCTGTCCTGGGTCAGACGAAAGGTCCATCTAGCCCAGTAGCCTGTCTGCCAACAGCGGCCAACCCTAGGGACCCTGGAGGGGATGGACCGAAGACAGTGACCAAGCCATTTGTCTCGTGCCATCCCTCTCCAGCCTTCCACAAACCTTGGGCAGGGACACCACTCCTACCCCCTGGCTAATACCACTCCATGGACCCAACCTCCATGACTTGATCTCACTTCCCTTTAAACTCTGTTCCAGTTCTAGCCTTCACAGCCTAGGAGTACTACAGGTTGACTCTTTGCTTTGTGAAGAACAACTTCCTGTTACTAGTTTGAAGCCTGCTACCCATTCCTTTCCTTTGGTGTCCTCTAGTCCTTCTTTATGGGAACTAATGAAGAACTTTTCTGTATGCACTGTCTCCACCCAACTCCTGCTTTTAGAGACCTCTATCCTGTCCCCCCTCCATCTCCTCTTTTCTAAGCTGAGAAGTCCCAGTCTCTTTAGCCTCTCTTCATATGGGACCTGTTCCCAACCCCTGATCATTTTAGTTGCCCTCCCCTCTCCCAGCCTCTCTCTTCCCCTCTCCCACCTCCTTTTCCCAGTCTCCCCCAGTTTTGTTCAATAAAGACAGATTCCATTTTGGAAGACACGTTATCTTTATTTTGTACATCAAGAAGAGGGGCTAGGGAACGGTAAGTGGAAGGAGGTGAGGGAGGAATGGGGCACGATCCCCCGATGGGGAGGACTGGGCTCGCTCTGTGGGCTTCTGGGGGTGGAAGCTCTCCTGCAGCCCCCCAATTGCCCCCTCTCCCCAGATGGCAGCCTGCGGCAAGTGCAGCCGGGCTGATGGCCGAGTGCTGTGATGTGCCCAGTGTGGGCACTCAGAGCACTCCAAGACAGGACTGCTTTGCAAGCGGGGCACCCCTGAGAACTGTCTGTCCGGGGTGGGGGTCGGGACCCTTTAAGCACAGCCCTCGGCTAGCCTGAGACAGCATCTCCACGCTCTAAGTCCTCCTCTGATGCCCTGCCGGCACTGCTTCCGGCCATCCTTAACCTCGCTTCAGGGTCCACTTAATGTGGACGCGCTAGTTCGAATTAGCAAAACGCTAATTCGAACTAGTTTTTAGTTCTAGATGCGTTAGTTCGAATTAGCTTAGTTCGAATTAACTAATTCGAACTAAGTTAGTTCGAATTGGCGCTGTAGTGTAGACATACTCTGATAGATTAGTAAGACATGATTTCTCTTTACAGAAACCATGTTGACTTTTGCCCAACAAATTATGTTCTTCTATGTGTCTGACAATTTATTCTTTATTATTGTTGTTTCAACTATTTTGCCGAGTAATGATGTTAGACTTATCGGTCTGTAATTGCCAGGATCGCCTTTTGAAATATTGGTGTTACATTAGCTATTTTCCAGTCATTGGGTACAGAAGCTGATTTAAAGGATAGGGTACAAACCATAGTTAACAGCTCAGCAATTTCACATTTGAGTTCTTTCAGAACTCTTGGATGAATGCCATCTGGTCCTAGTGACATGTTACTGTTAAGTTTATCAATTAATTCCAAAACCTCCTCTAATAACACTTCAATCTGTGACAATTCCTCAGATTTGTCACCTACAAAGGATGCGTCAGGTTTGGGACTCGCCCTAATATTTTCAGCTGAAGACTGAAGCAAAGAATTCATTTAGTTTCTCCACAATGACTTTATCGTCTTTAAGTGCTCCTTTTGCATCTCAGTCATCCGGGGGCCCCACTGGTTGTTTAGCAGACTTCCTGCTTCTGATGTACTTAAAAAACATTTTATAATGACTTTTTGAGGTTTTGGCTAGCTGTTCGTCAAACTCCTTTTTGGCTTTTCTTATTACATATTTACACTTACTTTGGCAGTGTTTATGCTTCTTTCCATTTACCTCACTAGGATTTGACTTCCACTTTTTAAAAGATGTCTTTTTATCTCACTGCTCCTTTTACATGGTTGTTATGCCACGATGGCACTTTTTTAGTTCTTCTGCTATGTTTTTTAATTTGGGATATACATTTAAGTTGGGCCACTCTTATGGGGTCTTCGAAAAATGTCCATGCAGCTTGTAGGGATTTTACTTTTGTCACTCTAATTCTGTTTAACTAACCTCCTTATCTTTGCATAGTTTCCTTTTTTGAAATTAAATGCCACAGTGTTGGGCTGCTGAGGTGTTCTTTCCACCATGGGAATGTTAAAAGTTATTATATTATGGTCACTATTTCCAAGCGGTCCTGTTATAGCTACCTCTTGGACCAGATCCTGCACGCCACTCAGGACTAAATTGAGAATTGCCTCTTGTCTTCTGGGTTCCTGAACCAGCTGCTCCAAGAAGCAGTCATTTAAAGTATCAAGAAATTTTGTCTCTGCATCTCGTCCTGAGGTGACATGTACTAAGTCAATATGGAGATAGTTGAAATCCCCCACTATTATTGAGTTCTTTATTTTGATAGCCTCTCTAATCTCCCTGGGCATTTCATAGTCACTATTACTGTCCTGGTCAGGTGGTCGATAATAGCAATTCTATGGAACATGTTGATTCATTTAAGATTTTTACTTCATTTGATTCTAAATTTTCTTTCACGTGGAGTGCCACTCCCCCATCCGCACAACCTGTTCTGTCCTTCTGATATATTTTGTACCCCGGAATGATTGTGTCCCATTTATTGTCCTCACTCCACCAGGTTTCTGTGATGCCTATTTTATCAGTACTAGCTAATTAGCCCACCATAAGACAGGATTTTCAGGTCTCTCCTCCACGTCGGTCTTCTCTCCTAAGCCTCTGGTCTCTCGCTCCGTCTCTCTCCTACTCCTCCTACTGCTTCCCCCTCTCCCTCTCAGCTCTCCTCCTCCTTCTGCCTCTCTCTTCATCTGTCTCTTTCTCTTCTCCCCCTCCTGCCTTTCTCTCTCCCTTTCTCTTCTCCTCCTCCTCCTGCCTCTCACTCTCTCTTCGCTGTCCTCTATCTCTGGCAGGGATGCATGCTCATCCAGGCCCTGCCCCCTGGGTGTGTACGTTATTACCCCGCTCCCCTTCGTCTCCCGCTGTGGCGCTCTGCTGACTTCTGCACCACTCAGTTGGGCCGCCACGCGGGAACAAGCAGTGCAAATGGCCTCTCTCTATGTTTTCCTCCTACTGCCTCACCCTCTCTTTCTCTCAGCTCTCGTCCGCCTCCTGCCTCTTTCCCTGTCTCTCTCTTTCTCTTCCCCCCCACTCTGTGTTTCTCTTCTCCTCCTCCTGCTATGTGTTTCTCACTCTCGCTGTCCTCCACCTCCTCTGTTCTCTTCTCTGTCTCCTCTGCGTCCTCTGTGTCTGCTCCTCTTTCCTCCTTTTGAATCTGGCGCCCTTTCCTGACATCAGAGAGGCACGCTTGTCCAGGCCCCGCCCCCTGGTTGTTCCCTCTGGGTGGTGCTGTTGCCTCTCGCCGTGGCACTCAGCTGACTTCTGTGCCGCTCAGCCAGGCTGCCACATGGGAGCAAGTGGTGTAAGCAGCCGTTTGGGGTCTGCTCTCCCCATGGAGCACAGCGCCGCCCAGAGGGAACAGCCAGCATTTCAGTGTTACAGAGTCACAGACATTGGGCTACTATATATATGATCCTCCTTCAACTTGAGGCATTCTAGTTCACCCATCTTATTTTTTAGATTTCTAGCATTTGTGTACAAGCACTTTAAAAACTTGTCACTGTTTATTTGTCTGCCCTTTTCTGATGTGTCGGATTCTTTTTTTTATGTGAATGTTTTTCATCTGATCTGACCCATACTTTATCCTCTTCCATTCTCTCCTCCTGACTACAACTTAGAGAATCTCCATCAAAAGACTCTCCTCTAAGAGACATCTCTATCCGATCCACGTGCTTCTCTGCACCAGTCGGCTTTCCCCCTCTTCCAAAAGAGTTCTTTTGGAAAAAAGCTTCTTCCTTGTAGAAAGAGATTTACCAGTGTCGGAGAAACCACTCAGTTCTTTCGTGTGTTTTTTCAAAAGAACACGATAGCAGTGTGGACATAATTGAAGTTTTTTTGGGAAAGGGCCATTTTTCTGAAAAAAACCTTGTAGTTTAGACATACCCTGACCTAGGGAAGTAGTATCCCTGTATTGTTGATGGGGAACTGATCCATAGAGATAAAGTGGTTTGCCCAAGGTCATGCCACAGGTTTGTGGCAGAGTTAGGAATAAAACAAGGGGGCTACGTCTACACTGGCCCCTTTTCCGGAAGGGGCATGTAAATTTCACCAGTCGTCGTAGGGAAATCCGCGGGGGATTTAAATATCCCCCGCGGCATTTAAATAAAAATGTCCGCCGCTTTTTTCCGGCTTTTAAAAAAGCCGGAAAAGAGCGTCTAGACTGGCCCCGATCCTCCGGAAAAAGTGCCCTTTTCCGGAGGGTCTTATTCCTTTGAAGTAGGAATAAGACCCTCCGGAAAAGGGCACTTTTTCCGGAGGATCGGGGCCAGTCTAGACGCTCTTTTCCGGCTTTTTTAAAAGCCGGAAAAAAGCGGCAGACATTTTTATTTAAATGCCGCGGGGGATATTTAAATCCCCCGCGGATTTCCCTACGACGACTGGTGAAATTTACATGCCCCTTCCGGAAAAGGGGCCAGTGTAGACGTAGCCGGGGGGGTTTCCTGAGTCCCAGTTCAGTGCCTTAACTACAAGACAATATTTCCTCCTGGGCTACATCTACATTGGCATCCCTTTCTGGAAAAGGGATGCTAATGAGACGAGTCAGAATTGCAAATCCGCGGGGGATTTAAATATCCCCTGTGGCATTTGCATTTACATGGCTGCTGCTTTTTTCCGGCTTGGGGATAAGACGGAGAAAAGCGCCAGTCTAGACGCAATTCTCCGGAAAATAAGCCCTTGAAAGTAGGAATAAGAAATCCTCCGGAAAAGGGCTTATTTTCCGGAGAATCGCGTCTAGACTGGCGCTTTTCTCCGGCTTACCCCCAAGCTGGAAAAAAGCAGCAGCCATGTAAATGCAAATGCCACGGGGGATATTTAAATCCCCCGTGGATTTGCAATTCTGACTCGTCTCATTAGCATCCCTTTTCCGGAAAGGGATGCCAATGTAGACGTAGCCCTGCTGTTTGAGTGCATGGGATAGGGGTAACAGCATCCCCTGTGGCAACCCAAGGAGGGCAACACATCGCTACCATCTGGTAACCTGGAGCAGAGCTATAATCAGTGGGATATGTTCTTGTCTCTAAGGGTATCTCTATATTGCAGAGCATAAGTCAAATTAAGATAGCTGAAGTTACATATGTCAATTACATAGTTGAAGTCAAAATAACTTAATTTGGCTTTTGGCGCTGTCTACACAGCAGGAAGTTGAAGGAAAAACACTCTTCCTTCGACTTCCCTTATGCCTCATGAAATGAGGGTTACAGGAGTCAGAGTAAGAACTCTTCCAGCTCAACATTATTTTGAAATAAGATTGCTGTGTAGAGGTACCCTAAGGCTACGTCTACACTGCCAGCTTTGGCAGCAGTGCCTATGCAAATGAAGCACACATTAACATATCATAGTGCATCATTTGCATAATTTATTCACGTCAGTTTTGTGCAAGAGGTTTTTGTACAAAATACAAGCAGTGTGGACTTTTTTTGGGTACAAAATGAGTTTTTTGCACACAAAAACCCTGTCTGTACTGCTTGTTTTTGCACAAAAACTCCTTGTGCAAAACCAGCTTGAATAAATTATGCAAATGAAGCAAGGCAATATGCTAATCTACGCTTCATTTGCATAGGCACTGGCAGCAAAGCCGGCAGTGTAGATGTAGCCTAAGAGTGCAGCTGTTTCAACTCCTGTGTATCCAGCATCCACAGAAGCATTCTCTTTTCCTCAGCTGTCTGCAGGCAGAATTTCTTGAGGTACAAAAGCTACTGGTGTCCATCTATGTGCCCCTACTATTTTAGTGGCATCTTTGATTCCAATCAAGCAATAGGGTATTGAATTACTCCTGTGACTGACCCAAATAAAAATAAATTCAAAACAATGGATCCAAAACCATTCCTTAAGATCAGAGTGTTTTCAGCAGATTCATAAAGAGAGATTTTTTTTCACCAGCTGGCCTTCAGTTGTTTGTTTTTGTTTGTGATTATGTGGGCTATGGGGAATATGACTGAGGTCTATGAAACTATGAATGATGTGCAGAAAGTGAATAGGGATCTGTTATTTATCCCTTCACAAAGAACAGGAACTAGGGATCACCTGATTAAATTAATAGGCAGGAGGTTAAAACAAAAGAAAGTATTTCTTCACACAACACTGAAGGTCAAAAGTACAATTGGGTACAAAAAGAAATGGGTAAATTCATGAAGGAAAGGTCCAGCAATCTCTATTAGGATGAGATGATCAGGAATGCAATTTCATGCTCTGGATGGTGCTAAGCTTCCAACTGTCAGAAATATCTGGTTCTACCCACTGTCCAAGAGAGGCTATTGGGCTACATGGACTATTGATCTGACCCAGAATGGAAATTCTTATGGTCAGTATGAGTTAAACTTTTCACAAGTAGTTTGGCACATCTTTTTCTAGGTAATCTCCTCATCTGCCTTTAAATATGAGGAAATATGGCTTGATTTTTTCAAACGTTTCAGTAAACATACAATGGGATTTGAAGATACTGAAGACAGCATTATTGATGTCTGCTTATTTGTTTCTTCATTTCTCCCTGCAGCCATACATCATTTGCATGCTAATTCTACACTGAGATTTCCAAAGTTGATTAGCACACGTTAGTTGTTCATTCTCTGTCTTGAACTATGTCCTGAGATATGAAAAAAATATTTTTACATACAATATAAAACTTTCTGAACTTTTTATAAATACTGTTTCTGTCAAGTCTGTCCCAACTATTACTTTTTA
The DNA here is from genome assembly GCF_049634645.1 of Pelodiscus sinensis. NCBI lineage: Eukaryota > Metazoa > Chordata > Testudines > Trionychidae > Pelodiscus > Pelodiscus sinensis. The sequence goes on from NC_134716.1 coordinate 16,513,732, forward strand.
GTCAGAGGGGTAGCCGTGTTAGTCTGTAACTTTAAAAACAAGTAGTCCTGTGGCACCTTAGAGACTAACAAAAATATAAGGATCATAAACTTTTGAGGATAAAACTCACTTCATCACATGAGTTGGAGTGGAAATAACAGAATCCAAGATATTTATAACAGTGAAAGCAGTTACCTGTCAATTGTAGGACCCACATTAAGTGGACTGGATGCGTCCCATTCATACCTTTTGATGTGAAAATACAAATGTCAATGGCGGGGGCAACTGGCTTTGTAGTGCGTTAACCATTTAATGTCATTATTCAACCCCAAGGTAACAGTGCCAAATTCGTAAATGAATTCCAATTAGAATCATAGACTTAGGGCTGGAAGCAATGCCAAGAGGTCATAGATTCCCCCCCCCCCCCCCCCACATCCAAAGCAGAACCAACCCTAACCAAATCATCCCAGCCAGAGCTTTGTCAAGCGGCAACTTAAAACCTCTAGGAATGGAGATCCCACCATCTCCCTAGGTAACACATTCCAGTGCTTCATCACCCTCCTAGTGAAATAGTTTTTCCAAATAGCCAACCTACACCTACTCCACTGTAATTTGAGACCATTGTTCCTCCTTCTGTCATCTTTCATCACTGAGAACAGCCTCTCTCCATCCTCTTTGGAATGCTCCTTCCGGAAGTTGAAGGCTGCTATCAAATCCCCTCTCATTCTTCTCTTCTGAAACTAAATAAACCCATACCCCTCAGGCTCTCCTCATAAGTCACATGCTCCAGCCCCCTAATAATTTTATTGCCCTCCACTGGACTCTCTCCTATGTGCCAACAACCTTTCTGTAATGAGGAGTTCAGAATTGGACACAGTACTGCAGATATGGCATCACCAGTGCCGAATAAAGGAGAATAATCATTTCCCTATATCTGCTGGCAATGCTCCTACTAATACACCCCAAAGTGCCATTAGTCTTCTTGGCTTCAAGGGCACACTGCTGGCTTATATATCCAGCTTTTCATCCACCCTAATTCCCAGGGCCATTTCTGTAGAACTGCTGCTTAGCCAGTTGGTTCCCAGCCTGTAGCAGTGCTCTGGATTCTTCTGTCCCATGTGCAGGACCCTGCACCTGTGCTTGTTGAACCTCATCAGATGTCTTTTGGCCTAATCCTACAATTTGTCTAGGCCACTCTGGACTCTATCACTACCCTCCAATGGATCTACCTCTCCCCCTAACTTAGTGTCATCTGCGAACTTGCAGAGTTTGCAATCCGCCCCCTCATCCAGGTCATTAATAAACATGTTGAAAAACTGACCCCAAGTACTGACCCTGGGGGCATTCCACTTGATACCAATCACCAACCAGACACCAAGCCCAACAATCTAGCCAGCTTTATATCTACTTTATAGCCCCTTTATCTAATCCATACTTTTTTTACTTTCTGGCAATAATACTATGGGAGATCATATCAAAGATTTTTCTAAAGTCAAGGTATGTCACATCCACCGCCTTTCCCATACCTAGAGACTTTTACCTCATCACAAAAGGCAAGAAGGTTGATCGGGCTTTCCCCTCTCTTCCAATTGCTTCAAAATGGATTCCTTAAAGAGCCCCTCTGTGATTTTTCCAGCAATTCATCAGTCTCTCTCTCTCTCTAAGTGGGTAGTGAAATTCCTTCGTAGAAGAATAACTATTTTGAAATCCATTCTTGAATGTCCAGGTAGGTTAAAATGTTCCCTTACAGATTTTTGTGTGTTACCATTCCTGATGTCTGATTTATATCCATTTATTCTTTGTTGCAGGGACTGCCCGATTTGGCTAATATACATGACTAATGCTAGGAATGTGTCAATTTAATCCAAAATATGCTGTTTTTTCAACTGCTTTTTATTTTCAGTTTGAATCACATATGGTTATATGGCTAAAAACCTAACAGCATTTACTAGTGCTGATAATTAATAAAATCCATTCATGCTTTGCTACCTTAGTTGTATGTTGAAAAGGCACTTCTGACAAATTCTCCTTAGAATATTATAACAATATTGCTGCAGTTTCAGCTAAACATTTTTTTGCTAAAACATTACAAGTAATTGGCATCATTTCAGGTAATGCAATGCTCTGCTCTGTTTGACTTAAAAATCTTTTAACAATCCAGAATAGCTTGATTGTCATCTCTCTATCTGAACTTTGTTCTTCTGTGAGGTGTAAAAGGAATTTCTGCTATATTCCTAGATATCAGTATTGCCCCAGAGAGAGATTATCATCCTTCTAAGGGCTCCTCTTCATCTCATCTAACCCCCAGAGGCATTTTAGCAATTAAAATGAGTGACTAGATGCTTTCATGCTTTAATTTATACACAATTCAAACATTAGGCAATGCTTTCATTTGGCTAAATTTGCTTGAGCATAATTGAAATTTCCCAGTTTCCTTTGAAAATTACAAATGCACCACAATAATAGTCTTTCCACACACTCTCTACTAAGTGATTTGCATGGTGCAATAGTAGCAATGCATCTATATATTTTGTGACAGGGTCAGGCAAGAGGAGTACAGAAAAGTGGTCATATTGGAGACTGGTCCAGCTAAAGGACTGTCCCTCAGCCTATGGGGAGGATCCACTGAGTCCTAGAATCCAAATTATTATGGGAAACAAATAAAAAGAAAAATAGGCTCAAGTGTGAAGGTCAAAGGGCCAAAACAAGGGAAACAGAAGGGGATACCAAGCAAAGAGCCCCGAATAGTTCCCACTGCTCCCCAAAAGCATCAAGGGAATCAGTAGATGCCACCCAGACGTGAATGGATAGAGGAACAGAAAACGGAAACAGAAAAAGGCGTCACGGTTGCAGGTTCCTCTTTCAGCCAACCTCAGCTCTCTGGCTTTATAAACGGCAATCTTGTCCATACCCAGGAGGAGGTTGACAAGGAGGTCATGCGACTTTGTGGGGCCACAGATGGGGTGTGCATAAATCAATAGGGGTATGTCTACACTACCACCCTAGTTCGAACTAGGGTGGTTAATGTAGGCAACCGGAGTTGCAAATGAAGCCCAGGATTTGAATTTCCCGGGCTTCATTTGCATAATGCCGGGCGCCGCCATTTTTAAATGTCCGCTAGTTCGGACTCCATGCCCGCGGCTACACGCGGCACGAACTAGGTAGTTCGGATTAGGCTTCCTATTCCGAACTACCGTTACTACTCGTGGAATCCCGGGCTTCATTTGCAACTCCGGTTGTCTACATTAACCACCGTGGTTTGAACTAGGGTGGTAGTGTAAACATACCCTTGGTGAGGAGACAAGTGCAGCCAGAACCTCAACAAGCCGTTGTGGAGGACCGAAAGAGGGACTGTAACCTGGTGCACTCAAGTAGATTTGTGCCAAGGTCTCCCTCCAAGAGTGCAATTTCAGGAGGGTGAGGGAGGCAGCAGATATGCGCTCCAGGATGTGGCTTGATTTTCGTCCTGTTCCCTGGATACTAAGGGAGTGAAGGGAAAATACTTGCATTCAGTGCATTCCTTTCACACCTGGCTGGTGAGTTCCCTTCTGTTAAATGACAGAAACGGGAATCTCAGGGTATGTCTACACTAGCTTGGTAGTTCGAGCTAGGTAGGCAAATGAGGGCAACCAGAGTTCCAAATGAAGCCCGGGATTTAAATATCCCGGGCTTCATTTGCATCTTCCTGGGCGCCGCCATTTTAAAATCCCCCTTAGTCCGAACTCCGTGCCCGCGGCTACTCGTGGCATGGAGTAGGTAGTTCGAATTAGGATCTCTAATTCGAACTACCGGTACACCACGATCCTAATTCAAACTACCTACTCCGTACCGCGGGTAACCGCGGGCATGGAGTTCGGACTAAGAGGGATTAAAAAATGGCGGCGCCCGGGATATTTAAATCCCGGGCTTCATTTGCAACTCCGGTTTCCTTCATTTGCCTACCTAGCTCGAACTATGGAGCCAGTATAGACATACCCTCAGAAAGTAAGCTAAGTATAGGAGGCCCCGACTTGCGACCTCCTGAGTTCCGATCCCCCGTACTTACAACCATTTTTCTAAGTGTGGAAGGGGCTGAAAACCCACAACTTGCGTCGTCAGCCTGCATTTATGACGGCTCTCAGCACCTATTATAAATGAGGGCTTGAGTTACGATGCCCCCATCTTGCGATACTTCCCCCAAAACCAATTTCATCATAAGTCAGGGGCTTCTTGTATAGCCAGAAAAGTCACACACAACCTAAATCCCCATCTCATCAGAGAACTCACAATTTATTTGTTTTGTTTTTTCCTCTGCAAGAAAAACAATATAAAGACACCAATTAAAAATTAGCTTAAACTTCCAGGATATTTTACACAACAATAAATTGCTTGAAAAGGTGACAATTTGGGTCAATTTGCTTATTTCTGCCAAGATAACACATCCTGGATATGATCGATTTACTTATGTGAACAGAGCATCTCTGTGAATAGAGTCAAGTACCATGATGTGAAAGTAGTATTCTAATATTGTTTTAAAAATTCATGTTTGTATATTTGTTTGAAAACTTTCAGGTCATTTTTTCTTTTAAAGCATTGAATTGTAGGCAGTACACTTGAATCTCCCATTAAATGCTGTTGGTTAGGTTCTCAGCTGGTATAAATCGATATAGCTCCATTCACTTCAGTGAAGGAAAGCACCCAAATTATCACTCTAAAGGAATAATCACCCAAATTGTCATCTGTTCAGGCTATTTTTGTCAACTAAAATAGTCTCAAAGCTAGCTTAAATTTTAATTAGGGCAATTTATATGATGATATTCTTCAACCTAGCTACAATGATTTACCCCAGCTGAGGATCTGTTTCTCAGTATTTGCTTTCTGTGAATGTTCTCTGTCGCTCTGAAGCACACAATAGCAACAGCCTGTAAACACCCCTGTGAGGCCCTGATCACTTCTTTACACTGCATTTGTGCTGAATTTTCCATAGTGCTTGCTGTTACAAGTCACCTAAAAGGATTACATTTAATGTACTTTATTTTTAAACTCTCATGTTTGGTATTGCTTTCCCACATTGAAAGATAACATACTCTTTTCACCTTGAAATAGTTCAGACTGGATTAACAGTTTCTACACTGATAGTTTTGCCAATTGTCTAATTGTACAAACTCAAATATCCTTGCCCCACCCCATCCCTTTTCCACTTCCTGCTCACTTCATCCCTTCTCCCTCCATTTCTCACTCTCTCCCAATATCACTCACTTTCATGGGGTTGGGGAAGGAGATTGGTATGCAGGAGGGGGTGCAAAGTGCAAGTTGAGGGAGGGAGTTTGAGTGTTGATGGGGGTTGAGGCAGAGGGTGGAGGTGCAAGAGGGAATGTGGGGTGCAAGCTCTAGGAAGGAGTTTGGGTTCAGAAGGGGGCTCCATACTAGCTAAGGGAGTTTGGGTTCAGGAGGGGGTGCTGGGTTAGGGCAGGGAGGTTGGCGCGATGGTTGTGGGCTCTGGCTAGGTGGCACTTACTCCAGGCAGGCTCCCTGAAAAACTTCCAGAAATGATCAGCATATTCCTGCAATCCCTGGGGCGAGGCCCCCCAGGTCTCTGCACACTGCCTTCACCCAAGCCAACTCCACAGCTCCCATTGGCTTCGAGCTATGGGGGTGGAACCTGTATGCAAGAATAGCATGCAGAGCCCCTTCCCCTCCTCCCTAGCCTGCCTCAGCCCTGTGGCACCACCAGATTTTTAGCATCTTAAAATCTCCAAATTCCAGAATATTCCCAGCAAAATTGGGAAGCTTGGCAACCTTATACCTTATGGGTCAGTTTGATATGCATTTAGAGAGCATAAAGCTAAAAATAATTCAAGTTAAAATGAATCTCATTTTCACTGGGTTATTGTTGTAGCAAACCCATAGGCCATGTTCAGTTTTGATCAGATTATCTCCAGGTTCACTAATTTTTCAGGAACCAGAAGCAAGGTTGAACTCTGGTTCAACAGCCCAAGGCTCACTTTGAGAAACACTGATTTATACCAATTCAACAAAGCACTTAAACGCATGCTCGGTGCTTTGCTAAACTGGGGTCAAAATTAGGGTTGCCAGATGGTTTAACCAAAAATACCGACCTCCCACCCCATCCAAAAAAAAAAACCATAGGGGAATAAATTCTGTTGAGGATAATAAAAAAGGGGAGACCAAAGAGTTGTTGAGACCAAAAAAAAAAAAAAAGGACCCCGAGAGTTGTTAAGCAAAAAAAAAAAAATTTTAAATTAAACAAAAAACAGCATGGCCCCTTTAAGAAATGCTTTTGAGGCTTTTTGGCCCCAACACGCTGCTGGCAGCTGCCCGCGATCTTGCCTCCCTACACTGGGACAGACAGCTCCCCTGCGGAACCCAGTAAGCACCCGGGATTTTCACCTCCTGGCTCAGAAAATACTGGACATTTTAGGTGTCCGGTATTTTCTGGATTTTTTTTACCAGACAGGAGATGAAAATACCAGACTTTCTGGTTCAATACCAGACACCTGTCAACCCTAGTCAAAATTCCACTGAAGTCAATGGTACTTGAGCATGTAGGTACGTTCTTTGCTGAATCATGGAGCTGGAGAGCACAGCTCTAGTTAATGCAGTTTTCCCTGTTATTATTTTCATATTAAAATTATTTTTGCCCTATCTCCACATTTTCACTTTTCAGTGTGTTACACATTTTTCTTTGACAATATTCAAGTGCATTTAGAAGCTGAAAGTGGTTAAGTTAGAATTTATAACATTGAGGAAGGACATTTGGAGCTTTTAAGAATGTAAGAACAGCCATAATGGATCAAGCCAATGGTCCATCTGTTACGTATTGGGTTGTTGTAGATCAGTGGTCTCCAACCTTTTTAAGTGCAAGATCACTTTTTGAATTTAAGTGCAATCCAAGATCTACCTCAAACCCAAATACCCTTGCCCTGCTTCGTTTGTGCCCCTTAACCGAGGCCCCGCCCCTGCTCACTCCATCCTCCCTCCTGCCGCCAATCTCCCTCACTTTCACTAGGCTGGGGCAGAGGTTGGGGCTTGGATTAAGGGATTTGCAGTGTGAGAGGGGTTCTGAGATGAGCTTGGGGCGAGCAGATGGGGTCTTGGAGGGGGGGTTCTAGGTGCAGGCTGTGGGATAGCATTTGGATGCAGGGGTACTGGGGGCTAGGGCAGGAGTTTGGGGTGCAGGATGGGGTTCATGACTTGGGTAGGAGTTCGGAATGTGGGGTCCAGCAGGGCACCACTTACTTCTGGTGGCTCCTGGGACATAGGGCAGTGGGGAGAAGGCAGGCTCACCCCTGCCCCTGCCCTATACCACTCCCAAAAGCAACCAGCAAACTCCATCCCAAGTCCTATTGAGCCCTCTCTCTGTTCTGTGGAAACAGGATGCAGAGTCGGAGAGGGTACCTTGATATCAGCACCCTCCTCTCCCTTCCCTGATCTGTTCAGCAAGCAGAACACTCCCCAAGGACATGGGGGGACAGCTTCAAGGCAAAGGGCAAGAGATGTGCAGCAGTGGGGGGAGCGGCAGCTGAAGTGCTGGCACTTGATAGCCTCTTGGCCAAACCAGTTAGGATCACCTGTCAGAGGCTCCAAGATCTACCAGTAGACCCTGATCTACTGGTTGGTGACCACTGTTGGGGTATGTCTACACTGCCACCCTAGTTCGAACTAGGGTGGCTAATGTAGGCATTCGAAGTTGCAAATGAAGCCCGGGATTTAAATATCCCAGGCTTCATTTGCATCTTGCTGGGCGCCACCATTTTTAAATCCCCCTTAGTGCGGACTCCGTGCCCGTGGCTACACGCTGCACAGAGTAGGTAGTTCGAATTAGGCTCTCTAATTCGAACTACCAGTACACCTCCACGAGGAGTAACAGTAGTTCGAATTAGAGAGCCTAATTCGAACTACGTACTCCGTGCCGCATGTAGCCACGGGCACGGAGTCCGCACTAAGGGGCATTTAAAAATGGCGGCGCCCGGCAAGCTGCAAATGAAGCCCGGGATATTTAAATCTCGGGCTTCATTTGCAACTTCGAATGCCTACATTGGCCACCCTAGTTCGAACTAGGGTGGCAGTGTAGACATACCCTTGTAGATGTAGATCTTGTTGTTGTGATAGTAACTGAGTCAGTTCAGTAGGGGTCAGCCCAGACAGTTTGGGCTGGTTCTAGTTAGTTCTGTGTTATGAAATAAATGGACACTTGCAACTGCTCAAGCTCTCTGTGTTTCCAGTGATTTCTTTCTAAGCTGTGGAGCTCCAAACAATATAACACTATCTAGTGCAGTAGCCTGTCATCCAACAGTGACCATTACTCAACAGAATAGAGACTCACTGAGTAATCCATCACATCATCCACTGCCAGCTGCTGCCAGTCAGAGGCCAGGGACACCAGCTACAGATGTTAAGTAGCGATTAATTTGCTAGTCGAGTAGTTGATGGAATTTCCATCGACTACTCAACTAGTCAATAAGCACTTCTACATTCTGCCTTGGAAATGTACAAGAGCTCCAGCAGGGACTCTTCTGTATTTTAAAGTTGGAATGCTGTGTGGAGTCCAGGGCCAGAGGGAAGTCCTGTTGACTCCGGGCTCCATGAGGGTACTTCCTCTCTGAAATGTACATTTCAAAGCTGGCATGCTGCATGGAGCCTGGGGTTGCTAGTTGACCTGGGCTCCATGTGGCACTGCCACTTAGAAATGCCGGGTGGACCCTGGGATCAGCTAGGGACTCCTCAGCTGACCCCAGGCTCCATGTAGCATTTAAAAGCAGCAGTACCAGATGAAGCCCAGGTCAACTGGAGACTCCCCAGTTGATTCTGGGCTCCACACGGTGCTGCCACTTAGAAATGACACAAGGAGCCTGACGCTGGGCTGCCCACGGCATTCAAAGCACCAACGCCGCACAGAGCATCTGACCCCGAGCTCCATGAAGTGCTGCCACTTTTAATTACCTCCTTCATCTCCCTTCCCTTGCTGCCTCTATCTGATAGAGGCAGCAATGGGGGGGGAAGGGAAATGACTAGTTGACTATCATGTTGACTATCCAATAAGCATTTGCTCATCAGATAGTTGACTAGTCGACTATTCCTTTACATCTCTAACACCAATAGCATGGGGTTGCATCTCTGACTGTTTTAGCTAATAGACACTGACATACCTAGCCTTCATAAACTTGTCTAATTCTTTTTTTAAAGTCTGTTATAGTTTTGGCCTTCATTACATGCCATGCAATGAGTTACACGGGTTGACTGTGAATTGACAGGGGTAGCATGATCATAGAACCATAGAATACTAGAACTGGAAGGCACCTTGCGAGATCATCAAGTCCAGTCTTCTGCATGATGATTGTGATAAGCACATCAACTAGCTATTTTGGTCAAAGTAATTAATTGTAAATAGGGTTGGACTGTAATTCAAATTTATGTTTCTGAGTCAATATTCTACTGGAATACATGGAGCAATTCATGTCTTTCAGAGCTATTTTTTCAGGCTCTTTGCATTTCCCACAGTACTTATCAGCTTCAAGCCCATAACTGTTGATTGAATTAGAGCATATCCACACCTAGATAATTTTTAAAGCTGAAATTAATAAGCACATTTCTGCAGCAAGTAGTGAATGCTTCAAAAAATTCACAGCAGAACAACAAATTAGGGTCCCTTGCAGTAGTGCAGCCTTTCTGAATATTTTGAGAACTAAAGTAAAAATAGCTTCCACTATGCTGACCTTGCCATCATCAGACAGGAAAGGTTAGCATTTCTCATATGTAGCCACCTGGGGCTTCTCTTGTGGCCACAGCCTCCTGGGTGGTGATTGGGAGCGGAGAAGCAGCAGCTCCTCCCACAATGTCACTAGTAGGCCATGGAGGTTGGATGCTCAATTCTAGAACCAAAAATGCTGGAAGAGCAGACACACACTGAGGGTTTTCTACCTTCTTGATGGGACTCAGGCTTCAGCCTGGGGTGCCAAGTGGTAGGCTCCAGCCATGGGGCAGTGGACACTGGGTCCCTGGCCACAGGACTTTAGCTCAGATCCCGGGCTTCAGGCACTGGCCCAAGGCTTGTCACACCCCTACTAGCCTCCACAGTCTAGCCTGGCACTTCACACTCTCCCCATTGCACAGAACATTTGCTACCTCCCTGTCCTCCTCCCTATCAAGGGCTTACTTTGTCCCCCAGCCTAAGTAAATTTTCCGTGAAAAAGATATTTATATGTTTGCTAATATCTCTTTTCACTGCCTCCCGGCTCCTACCTTGTCTGCTTCAATGAAAAATGATATTAACATACAAAGAACATTTTTCACAGCAGCAGACTTAATAGCTAGCAAGCCTAAAACAAACAAAAAAAAGCAAAAGAAACAATAACAACAAAATATAAGAACATTATTTTTGTTTCTATTTTGTTTAGGTCCAGTAAATAATAGAGTTTATTATTTTGATTATTGAGTATGGAAAAAAAACTTACATAAATTGCAATGGTTTGGACATATATATGTCAATATTCATTTGTTTGTTTTCCTAAACAATTAATTAATGAATACTTAATTAAGTATTTTAGGAAAAATTGTCAGAGTGGCCACCAGCAAGAATTGCTGGCTGCACTTTGAATCTACTCAAATTTTTGTTGTGAGAATCCCTGGACTAGACTTAGCAATTAACCCTAAGGGTACATCTACACAGCAACATAATTTCAAAATAACTAGCGTTCCTTCAAAATAACTTAGTCCGCATCTACACAGCAGGCAGTTATTTTGAAATAATGTTAAAATACTGTCAAGCTGAAGGACTTCTTACTCTGACTACTGTAACCCTCATTGTACGAGGAGTAAGGGAAGTCAGAGGAAGAGTGCTCTACTTCAAAGTAAGTGCCGTGTAGATGCTCCCAATTTCAGATAAGGTATACAATTAACATAGCTTATTTCAAGTTAAGCCCTGCTGTGTAGATGCACCCTAAATACCCTATGATTTGTTCTCTCTCATCTCTCATTGAACTTGGTTCAAAACAGAAACATACCATGAATACATGATCAAAACATTTGTAGATACCTATAATTATTATATATTTGAAAGAGTTCGTGTATCTGTCTGTAAGTATGTTTCTTCAAGCACTTCTCCCATGCAGTAAAAGCCAGGACTACCAATTTTGGTATGCAGCTTTCTCTTGCTATAACTTAAAGTCAAGCTGGGTTGTGCCAGGACAATGGGATATACCTGGAATGTGATTGATTCTCATAAAACACAAAGGAAAAGGTCTGCTAATGTAACCCATGCACATAAGGAGCTATCTCTTTAAGAAACCCCTATAGAGGAGGTAAGAGTAAGTTGAGTGTTACTGTTGCTGGACAGATTCAGCACTCCACCCAGAAATTTCTGGAGTTGGGTCCAGTAGTTTGGGGTCAGACTTCATGAGCAAGCAGGCAGGGCAGATGCTTTTCTAAGGCCTTGTACTATGAGGGTTACAGGAGTCAGAGTAACTCACAATCAGGTATGGGTACAACTACACCTCCATCCCAAACTGAAACTGAGACAAGATGGCTTCAGTTCAGTGATGGTTTTAAAATTCAAAATGATTCAATTAACTTGAATAATTTTTAAGCTCTTTTTTCACTCCCAGGTTCAGTAAATCTACAAAGGTACTGCCAGCTGGGAACAAAGTGCACACACACAGTGCTGTCGCGACTCTTCCTAGTACCTGATGTAACTCTAGCCAAGTTGAGGGTATAATCAAGTTGCCCTGGGGTAGCCTGACAGAGAATGTGGCTACCATATACAGAAATGTCCTTTCTACATTTATTGCCCAGTGCTCCAGTTTTTCTTAAAGAGACAGTATTATACTAGCCAAGTGTCACTGTCTGGGTTGTGGTGGAGATCTGGTTTGGAGAAGCAGCGGGCAGGAGAGTAACAGCAGCAAGAAAAACTGGATGAGCAGCAGTCCTCCTTCACACAATGATGACAGGATGGCTGGCAAATAGTAATTGCAATTCTGCTGGCTGCCTTCTCAGAGAAGTCACAGGTTCATGCGAGGGGGAGGGGCAGTGATGAAGCTGCAGAGACACTTAACAGGGCCCGTTCTATTGCATAAGGAGCTGCAGCATAGCAGACTCCTATGGTTTCAGAGCCATTCCTGATAAATCATTCCAGTGTTGCCTTGGGAACAAATGGTTAAGAAGATGGATTGGTGAAGAGAGCACACATTTTTGGATCTCACTGGTTTGATCTAGACCTAAGGGAATAATCCGTTTTCACAATGTACTTTGTAATTCAAGTCCCTTTTAACTCCTATAATTCCCAGGATAAATAATAATTATAATAATAATTCATAATACTTTGCACTTACACAATGCCTTTAATCTCAGACACTCTTTCCTTCTCTCTCTCCTGTGTCCCTCTTCTGATCTCTCCACCTGCCTAATCTGTCACATTAACAAGGCATTGTCCGTGCACCATAGCCACAGCTTAAAAGCAAACACTCATTTGAAAAGATTGCACCCACCATTACTGCTATCTAATGGGGCTTCTCTTGTTTGCATGACTCCCCAAATCCCTCAGGATCAGCATCTCCTCTGATTTGTTCCACCCCTGGGCAGAATGAATGTTCTTATGTGCATGTGACATGCGACTCACCACCTTCTTATTGGTGCATATAACGAAGTTCATGGGGCAGGGATGAGGCCAAGGAGTTCTGAGTGTGGCAGGGGGCTCAGAGCAGGGACTGAGGCATGCAGGAGTGTTAGGGCTCTGGCTGAGTGTGCAGGCTCTTGAGTGGGACTGGGATTGAGAGGCTCAGGTCTCAGACAAAGGGCAGGGGTTCAAGAGCTCTGGCTGGGAGTGCAGGCACTGGGGTGGTAGGGATAGGGATGGAACGTTTGGGGTGAAGGAAGGGACTTGCAGGTTGAGAGAGGGGCTCAGGACTAGGGGTTGGGTTGCAGAATAGAGTACAGACTTTGGGCTGGAGTTTTGATATGGGGCCAGGGATGAGGGCTTTGGGGTGCAGGAAGGTGCTCTGGGCTGGGGCAGGGGATCAAGATAGCGCAGGAGGCTGGGGCCTGGGCTTACCTGGGTGGGTCCCTGCTGGGAAGGGTGAGGAGAGACTCCTTTCCCCAGCAGCTTCTGGACTTGAGAGACAGATCTCTCCCAGCTGCAGCCAGCCCTGAGCCCCTGCGTGGGGCTTATTGGGAAGTCACGTGGCCATGGAGTTTAGGGGGAGCTTAGCTCAGAATGTAGCATCAAATCTGCAAATACACATGACTGTGTGCTCCAATATGTTTCCCTGCAGTGGGAAACTGGCCCTGCTTGCAGATGTGCTGTTGTGTATTAGAGACCCTCCAATTTATTGCAAAACTGTCATGTGCTCATTGTGACAGGAATGTCTTTCAAGAAAGGACCTTTCCTTCCCTCATTTTACAAATGAATGTTTATAAATTCATAGTATAAAGGCTTCAAACATGTAGCTTATGCTACACTTTGAAAGCTTTAGTTAGTAATATACAGCCCAATGCTGTTCTCTCTCACACTTGTGGAATGTCACTGAAGTTACTGGGCTGAGAAAAAAATGTAGCCCCCTATTTATAGACATTTCTTAGGTGCCTCTCTTAGCCCTCCAAAGAAGTTACCAGAACAGGTCTTTATCTAACTCTATTATATGTTTCCTGACTCCTTTTCTTTTGCATACTGTGAATGAATGAGACTATGACGCTGGGGCCAGACTCGCTGTCGTAGTCAAATACTTTGCATCCAGCCGACAGTGGAAAGCAGACATTAGTTGACACTCACCAGTCAGGTAAGTTGTGTTAAATAGACACTTTGACAAAACAGCTGAAACGTAGCAATAGATCTGGCTCTCTATCACTGGCAGTACACATTCTTGGCTTGTAACAATCTGAAGAGAACTTGGAGGAGAAAGCACATGTTTTAGAAGGAAGTATTTATGAGCAACACCAGGAAGCAGAATGACAGCAGAGGGTACAGGAGAGAATTTGAGAAACTCAGATACAAATAAAAACTAAGCAAGTTAAAGTCCTTGCAGTCTACCATAAGCTACATGAAACAGGGCTCAGTCATAGTCATAGGTGCTTTTCTTTTTTAGGATAAAGTGTCAGTAAACCAGACTGTATAGCAGATCTCATAATTCTCAACCTCCTTGCCTCTCTGTTTTTATATTTGAAAAATAAACATCTCTCAGAAAATAGAAGACATTATATAATTAAATGAATCATGAACATTTTGACTGTACGTTTTATCCCTTTTCCTCACTCTTCCTGAATCTTCCCTTTTTAGTGGCAAACTCCTTGAAGCAGTGATCACTATACATAAGAACAGCACCAAACATAACAGGAACAACTGCGTATTCCCATAACACAATAATTGTAATAATTTATCCCAAACATTGTTGTCTTCTTTTAAAATTCTCCAGCTTGTCCATCTATAGACATGCTTTCCATTAGCCACTTTTCAAGAGTACTTACAGATATGGCACAGTTCTGTGTGGACAACGTGGCAAGCCAGTAACTCTTACTGATGTTCAAGCAATGCTAATGATTGTTTACTAGATGATTTCTCTGTGGTAGAATGTAAGAAATCCCCTCTCTTTTCTGAAGGGCACCTGCAAAATTCATCCAACCCTACAGGAACCTGATTCCTTAAGTCCTTTTCTGGACATCATCTAGCAATTATAGTATGGATATTCCCTTACCTACCCCTTTCTACTTTTTTATATGAGCGATTGCAATATCATTCTTATGAGAGTAACAACAATATTGATTATTTTCTCTGAAATTAAGATATGGTAACTGAATAGGGCAGAGGAGTTATTTGCTAGGCACTCTATTACACAAACCTATGTTCTCCACTAGACATTATTCAAATTAAGCACCCAGAAGCACTGATCAGGTGATTGGCCTAATAGCTATCTTGGCATTATTTGTTTATTTACTTTGAAGTTGAGTACTTGGGGGTTTGGATGTATTATCCTCTTTATTTGTTTGTTTGTTTGTTCTTTTTCTTTTGAGAACTGGTTTGGCTCCCTAGTTGAAGTCCTTCCTAGAAAATGATGATGATACTTGAGTGCATGTTTATCCACCAAGAGACACATCACTTCTCACCACTGATGCACTTAGTATCAGCTGATCACTTGAGACATCAAAGCATTTGCTTCCTTTTTGTAAGTGAGAGACTACACCATGTCATTTGTATTCACCTCGGGCAGAGGCAGAGCCTCTGCTCATTTCATCAAAGAACTATTTATGAGGCTGTAAAAAAGATGAGTTTCTCCGAATAGTCTCCAAATTAAAGTTTTTAAAGTTTAATGTTGGCACACAAGAATAATTACAGTTATAAACCATTAAACATTTAGAAGAAATTTATAGGATTGGAGGGGAAAAATTTACAGCTGTGGCCTAATACAATAAATTTCCTCTGTAAAAGCAGTTTCACAGAAACATTTCTATCAGGGACTTTAAAAAAGTGCTTTATTAACATGACTAAAATGCACAGGTAATATCTTAAGACATGATTTATATAGAATGATGAATATCTTAGTAAGATACTGTTAATTAACCCTGCAAGAAAAAGTCAATATATTTTTTTTTACTTCAGCAAATATAGTGCTCTGAGTTCACTTGTAAATATTGTGTAAACCTAGAAGGCCATCCTGTATCCTATAATTTCCTTCTAAGACTTATGATCTTGTAATTATCACATGCCCATGAGGCATTGTACATCTATGAACCTAAGTCAGGGCTTTATTTTTCTCTACTTCCACATCTGTGGTTTAATATCACTAAGGTAGTCTCATTTTGAATATCTAAAACTTTCCCTTATCTTTTAGCAGAATTTAAGGGATATATCTGTGTATATATCACACAGAGACCCATGATATAATCAAAAGCAATTATTTTAAACAGTTTCCTATTTTAAACAGTTTCCTAATTTACTGACCTGGGACCAAATCCAAAGTCATTTGGAGAAAATTAGACCTACATTGGCTTCAGTGGGCTTTAAAATAAACGATTGTTCTGCTTTTTTTTTTTCAATCCAGCAACTAGCTGTTGACACCAAAATATTAATGAAATACAATTTTAATCATACTTAATCCCAAAGAAAGAGAAACCCATAATTTTGCGGGTTGCCTTGCTTTCATGCAGTTCTCACTTTTGGATCTGTAGGAAAAATCACAGCCATGTTCCTAATTAGAATACTTTAATGTAAAGAGAACAATCAGTGATGCAACAATTATAAGTCATATTTTTTAAATACAGAAGACTTTTTACTGAAAATATCAGCTCTTTGGAACTACATGGACCAGAAAAAAAAATTGTACAACACAGTGTGACTCAACCTAGCTGTGACGTTTGGTCCCTACTACAATATAAATGTTACCACAAATACCTATTTGATTGCTGAATGTCTAGTGAATCCTATAATTCTCCAGACATTGTGACTCCACTATAATGTCAATGGGAATTGAGGTAACTAGGCACCTCACAGGATCAATCTGTAATGCCAGCACAATGCTGTGTCTTTTACAGTAACACCAGTGCCACTGGGGTTCTGAAAGATTTGCACCAAACACTAGAAAGTCCACACTGCAAATACCGATGTGCTGAAGACACTAAAGGCTGCTTGTGTGCATAAAAGTGCTTGCAGGTTTAGAGTTAAGTGTAAAGAAGTTTAAAATGGAGCTGCTTGTAACATGCTGACATGGCTGCGCTTGTGACCTAAAATGAAAAATAGCTTGCTTTGGCAACACCAAAACTATAAAGGATAGAATCATAGAGCTGGAAGAGACCTCAGCAGGTCATCAAGTCCAGCCCCCTACCCAAGGCAGGACCAATCCCAACTAAATCAACCCAGCCAGGGCTTTGTCAAGCCAAAACTTAAAACCCTCTAGGAATGAAGAAGTGTCACCTGGGAACTTGCTGAGGGTGCAATACATCCCCTTATCCAGATCATTATTACAGTCCATTTATCCAATCCATATTCCCTTAACTTTCTGGGATTGGCCCTGCCATAGGCAGGGGGCTGGACTTGATGACCTTCTGAGGTCTCTTTCAGATCTATGGGCTGGGCTTGACAATTAGTGTAATCTACTCACCTATGGCGAGTAGATTACAAGCCGGCACAGCTACGCAGTGTGGTCAGTGCATGCTCAGTGTGGTCTGTGCATGCACAGCGTGCCAAACTGCGTGGCTGGAGAGCGGGGCTCGCCGCCACTTGGCAAGCCATCTTTATGGGTATGTCTAGACTATATGCCTCAGACGGCAGAGGCATGTAAAATAGGCTACCCGACAGTCAATTAATGAATAAATAAAAATGGGCGCTGCGCTGTGCTGGCTCAGCAGATCGTCGACACAGCACGTGAGTCAAGACGCAGATCGGTCAACAGGGGAAGCCTATGTCGAGCGCTCCTATACACCTCGTTTCACACGCTGGTTTTGATTCGCACCTGTGCCGACAAACAGCTGAGCCGGCAGAGTGCGGAAGCCATTTTTATTTTAATGAAGCTAGGAATATTTCAATCCCCGCTTCATTGACTATGTCAGGTAGCCTATTTTATATGCCTCTGCCAACTGAGGCATGTAGTCTAGACATACCCTATGATTCTAAGAATATTGTAGGAGACCGTATCAAAAGCTTTGCTAAAGTCAAAGTATATCACATCCACTAACTTTCCCATATCCACAGAGCCCATTACCACAACATAGAAGCTAATCAGATTGGTCAGGCACAACTTGCCCTTCACGAATCCATATTGACTATTCCTGATCACTTTCCCCTCTTCCAAGTGGTTCAAAATGGATTCCTTGAGGATCTCCTCCATGGTTTTTCCGGGGACTGAGGTAAGGCTGACTGGTCTGTATTTCCCTGGATTGTTCTTCTTCCCTTTTTTAAAGATGGGCACTATATTTGCCTTTTTCCAATCATCCGGGATCTCTCCCGATCTCCACGAGTTTTCAAAGATAATGGCCAAAGGCTCCGCAATGATATTTCCCAACTCCCTCAGTACCTGCGGATGCATTAAATCTGGACCCATGGATTTGTGTATGTTTACCTTTTCAAATAGGTCCTAAGTTTCTTTCCCCACTAAGGGCTGTCCACCTCCTTCCCATACTGCATTGCCTAGTGCATCTGTCTGGGTGCTGACCTTGTCCGTGAAGACAGAGGCAAAGAAAGTACTTTGAGTACTTCAGCTTTTCCCACATCATCTGTCACTAGGTTACCTCCCTGATCCAGTAAGGGCCCCACACCCGCTCTGATCACCCTCTTATTGCTAACATGCCTTTAGAAACCTTTCTTGTTCTCCTTCATATCCCTTGCTACCTGTAATTCCAATTGCATTTTCACCTTCCTTATAACTCCCCTGCATTCTTGAGCAATATATTTATACTCCTCCCTAGTCATCTGTCCAAGTTTCCATTCTTGTAATCTTCCTTTTTGTTTAAGCTCACCAAGGATTTCCCCAGTAAGCCAAATCTGGTCGCCTACCATATTTGCTTTTCTTGCTGCGCATTGGGATGTTTTCTTCCTGTGCCTTTAATAAGACTTCTTTAAAATACTGCCAGCTCTCCTAGACTCCTTTTCTCCTTCATGTAAGCATCCCAGGGAATCCCTCTCATCAGTTCTCTGAGGGAGTCAAAATCTGCTTTTCTGAAGTTCAGGGTGTGTATTTTGCTACTCTTTCTTCCTTTTTTCAGGATCCTGATATCTACCATTTCATGATCACTGTTTCCCAGGTTGTCACTCACATCTATTTCCCCTACTAGTTCCTCCCTGTTTGTGAGCAGTAGGACAAACTGCGCATAGCCCCTGATCGGTTCCTTCAGCACTTGTACCAAGAAGTTATCCCAAACATTCTCCAAAAACTTCCTGGATTGTCTGTGTACTGCTGTATTGGTCTCCCAACAGATGTCCGGGTGATTAAAGTCCCCCATGAGAACCAGGGCCTGGGATCTGGAAGCTTCTCTCAGTTGTCTGAAGAAAGCCTTGTCTACCTCATCCACCTGATCTGGCAGTCTATAGCAGACACCAACTACAACATCACCTCTTTTGCTACCACCTCTAAACTTCACCCATAGACTCTCAACAGTCTTTTCTCCCTCAAAAATACTGAAGCTCTGAGCAGCCATACTGCTCTCTTACATACAATGCAACTCCTCCTGCTTTTCTCCACTGCCTGTTCTTCCTGAACAGTTTATACCCTTCCATGACAGTATTCTAGTCATGCAACTCATCCCACCAAGTCTCTATTATTCCTATCAAATTACAGGCAGTCCCCGGGTTACATGGATCCGACTTACATCGGATCCCTACTTACAAACGGGGTGAGGCAACTCACCCTCCAGCAGACCAGGGAGATGCGAAGCTAGCGCCCTCCACCCACAGCAGACCAGGGAGACGCAGAGCGGCTTTTCTCAGCAGACACCTCAGCTTGAGAATAAAGGACTGAGGGAAGTGAGGTGTGGGAGAATAAAACTGAGCTCGGGAGAAATGTTTGGCTAGAGTTTCCCCTACAATATGTACCAGTTCCGACTTACATACAAATTCAACTTAAGAACAAACCTACAGTCCCTATCTTGTACGTAACCCGGAGACGGAGACTGCCTGTATAGTTCTTTGACTGAGCCAGAGCTTCTAATTCTTCCTGTTTGTTTCCCAGGCTTCTTACATTTGTGTACAAACACCTTAGAGAACCAGTTGATTGCCCTGCCTTCTCCATCCGAGTCAGGGGTCCTCCTTTGTTGCTTGGTCCTCCTTGGCTACGTCTAGATTGCATCCCTTTTTCATAAAAGGGATGCAAATTGGACGTATCGCAATTGCTAATGAAGCGGGGATTTAAATCCCCCCCGCTTCATTAGCATAAAAATGGCTGCCGCTTTTTTTCGGCATGGAGATTTGCCGGAAAAAAGTGCCAGTCTAGACGCGGATCTTTCGGAAAAATAAAGCTTTTTCCGAAAGATCCCTTATCCCTCTTAAAATAAGGGATAAGGGACTTTTCGGAAAAGGCTTTATTTTCCGAAAGATCCGCGTCTAGACTGGCGCTTTTTTCCGGCAAATCTCCATGCCGAAAAAAGCGGCAGCCATTTTTATGCTAATGAAGCCGGGGAGATTTAAATCCCCGCTTCATTAGCAATTGCAATATGTCTAATTTACATCCCTTTTACGAAAAAGGGATGCAATCTAGACGTAACCCTTGTGTTCCTTACCGGTATCCAACTTCTTCACTTACCTCAGTTACCTCAGGATAATATGAACCTGTGATATGATGGTCTGTTGACTGCAGCTGTTGGTCTGATTGTTAGTGGGGAATATCTGAGATACCTGGATCCGAAATCAGGCAAGAATTGTGAAAGGAGAGTAAAAGCCTCCATTTGCCTTTTCCAGATTTAAACTCCTCACTCATTCAGAAGGGTTATTTTTCCATTTTACATAGCAGTCTGCAATCCTTCCTGTTAAGATGCTTCCTGCTTTATGGGCCTCAGTCCATGTGCACAAGACGACTCAGCCATTAGTGATATGCAAAGTAATTTCTCCATATAAAACTCTTAGATACTTATGTCAAGTGGAAGCCAAATCTAAAATTAAAATAATTCCCAAAGAGACTACAGGGAGTAATAACTGTACTAGGCCACTGCTCGCTGAGTTAAGCACAGCAGCCAGGAGACTTGTTTTTTCCGGTTTATTTCTTCATTTTCCTGTCATGCTCTCCTGGTCTCTTTCACATATTTGCAAATTGTTATGATTGTTTCTGAGTGCTTAATTAAAACTCACCCGCTCTCTAAGAAACCCAGAGGCAAATAGATTCTGCTGAGCTGACTCTCCTGCTCCAGTTGGATAAACTCAGCCAAACAAAGGCACAAGAGAAATACCATAAAATGTGCCCCATGAAGAGTATCCCAACTATCCCACCTTGAGGTCAAAATGCAGCAGAAACTGCAGCCTGAGAATATTTACCACCACAGTGTTCAGATTGAGCAAAAATATCTGTTATATATATACACACACACACACCACACACACACTCCCTCTCTCTTAGGCTATGTCTAGACTATGGGGCTTTATCAGAAAAGGGTACGCAAATGGCGCTCCACAATTTGCATACCTTTTTCCGATTTTTTTTTTTTGGAAGAGGCTTTTCCAAAATTTGACCTGTCTACACTGGGCCAAATTTCAGAAAAACCTCCTATTTTGGAAGAGCCCTTATTCCTCGTGACACGAGGAAGACAGGGCTTCTGAAAGAGCACATCTGCTCTTCCGAAAAAAAATGTCAGAAGAGCAGACCCATTCCCTGGACGCGTAGTCTAGACATAACCTTACACTTTTGCTGAAGAGACATTTTTCAAACAAATACTGCTGGTTAGTGGCTATGGCTGAGATTCAATGTTTGATTTGGAGCACTTTTACAGATAAAATCAAACAGTCCCCACAGCACAGGACTGATGTATAAAATGAGAGAGGATATGAAAGAGAAAGGAGAGAGCAGAAGGCTGATCTGTGGCCCACTGAAACTAATGGGGGAGGGGGAACTCCCACTGAATTCTGCTGTAGAGGATTAAGCCCAGAAAGAGAAAAGGGTGAGAGGGGGAATAGGAAAGAGAGAGAGATTTAGTGGCTTGGATTCTTAATGCTCTCGCTTTTACAGTCTGCATGCCTGGGATTTGTTGGCTGGTGTAATCAGCTGAAGGAGCAATAGTGATGGATGTCAGATGATTATAATTTCTATGCTGTTGTTCCAACCATCATAAGTCTGAAATGTTTTCTGAATTGCTGCAGCTGCAACTGATGCCAGCTCTGAGCAATAATCATAACAATTTGCAAATATATATGGATTAGCACGTTCCTAATGGGAAGCTTTGAAACAGGGAAGTTGTGCAGCTGCTCATTTGCAGCTTGTAAATGTCCAGTCTTCTGGGAATTGTGCCTTCTTCTGTATGCAAGGGCAGCTGCCAGAGGCCCTTTCAGAATGGTAAAACTATAAATAATACAAGTGTCTACCTGAAAAACCATGCTTTTACCCCCTCTCTCTCTCCTTATGATGCAGAGAGAACTGACGGAAGGTAAAATCTGAGTTTATTTGTCTGTGTGCAGTGTATGCATGAAGCGGCTGATTGACTGACTGTGCTAAGCCAAAGGTAATAATTATGGCTTTTATCTTTATGTGACTGAAAAGCTTCCAGGAAATCTGTGCCCAGTAAAAGTGAGTTTTGACTTTTGTTGGCTTGATACATAGTCCACATCAAAGTATAATAACCCTAATTTATTTTTTTTTGCTTATTTATTCCAGATATTGCTCATAGATATAGTTTAATATGAGGGAAAATATGTATTTTGTGTTTCTATTTAAGCA
Source organism: Pelodiscus sinensis (assembly GCF_049634645.1). Lineage (NCBI taxonomy): Eukaryota > Metazoa > Chordata > Testudines > Trionychidae > Pelodiscus > Pelodiscus sinensis. The sequence continues at coordinate 16,536,042 of NC_134716.1, forward strand.
TTCCATTACTTCCTGCCTCTTCTTAAATAGCCATTCATGTATTGGGAGAGCAAAGTGATGTACCCCAGCTTCTCTCTTGTATTTTTAAATTGGTCTACTTTAAGTACTTTTTATTAATTTTCAGTTCAACTGTAACCACCACCAGGCAAATTTGAACCTGGGACATCTGGAGCTTAGTACAGAAGCCTCTACCCTTTAAGCTGAAAACCAGGGCTGTGTCTACATTGGCACCCCTTTCCGGAAAAGGGATGCTAATGAGACACTTCGGAATTGCAAATGCCACGGGGGATTTAAATACCCCCCGCGGCATTTGCATGAACATGGCTGCCGCTTTTTTCCGGCTTGGGGTTTTGCCGGAGAAAAGCGCCAGTCTAGACGGGATCTTGCGGAAAATAAGCCCTTTTCCGGAAGATCCCTTATTCCTACTTAATCCCCCGTGGCATTTGCAATTACGACTGGTCTCATTAGCATCCCTTTTCGAGAAAGGCACAAGCCCAGCTGTCTTACAGCCCATGCTGTAGAGATCTCTTGTTCTTATCTGTTGCTGTAGTCTATTTCTAGGTCCCACTGCATGAGACAGTAAACCACACTAGAGCTACGGCTAAATTGTAGCCTTCTTCCAGAAACGCTTATACAAATGAAGCGTGGAGTGGAATATGGCCATGGTTCATTTGCATAATTAAATGAAAAAATGAGGAAGAATGGCTCTTGCGCAAGTGGGGGTTTTGCACGAAAAGGAGCCGTCTACACAGCTCCTTTTTGTGCAAAAGCCTCCTGTGCAAAAGCGGCTGTTAATTATGCAAATGAAGCAGTGATATTCCACGCTGTGCTTCATTTGCATAAGCTTTTCTGGAAGAAGGCTACAGTGTAGCCGTAGCCTAGGTGTGTGGGTTACACAACCCCTAAATTGTTTCTGTAATTAAAAAAAAAATCAAGAAGTATATTAAACTTGGAGCTCTTTAAAGGGTCTTAGTGTTTCTTTGTATCTTCACTTCTTAGATCAGTTTGTGCCTTTCTCTCTGCTGCTCTATGTGCTAAACACTGTTAGAGAAACTAGCTGGAGGAAAACACATTTGTAGTGCATTCTAGGTGTGTATTGTAACAGCTTGCCTTTGTAATAGTGACTATTACTGGCACATGCACTGTAGATCTGGTTCTTCTACAGTGACTCATGCAAGTAACCCTATCAATTTCAAGGCTACTATTAATAATGCATGGGAGTACATGGTAGCAGCATTTTTGGACATCTAAGCATGTGTAAGGTGCTAAGTTGTAAGGTATATTGTAAGGCAAAGATGTAAGGTCCTTATTGGATGACTACTGCTTTAGCTACTAGCATAATCAATTTGCATTTCTTCTCAGCTTTCCCCATTCTTGATCATCCCATGCTTTCTGACCCATGGAAAGGTATGTTCAGTTGCCAGTGCAGCCAAGATAGCTGCACAATGTATGTTCAAATTCTAATGGGGATATTTTAAAAAATAAAGTTAATTACTTTTTGAAAATTTTCCCAAGGGATGGGGTTGACTGGGATTGGAATTGAAAAAGTGGCTGCTTGGAAGGGCAGATCAAACCTCCTGATCAGCTTTGTGTTTAAGTTCTTTGGGATCCTTTGAGATACAGATATCTGTGTCTCCCATCCCTTTCCTCTGAACAATAGATTGTCGGAGGAGTGTGGTATAGAATCATAGAGCTGAAAGAGATCTCAGGAGGTCATCAAGTCCAGCCCTCTGCCCAAGACAGGATCAATTCCAACTAAATCAACCCAGCCAGGGCTTTATCAAGAGTGTGTGTGCAAAGAACAATTTGTATAGTGAGGCTGCTGAGAACCATTGAACCAAACTGTAAAGACTGTACACACAGGAAACAACTTCAAGCCAGTTCCAGAATTTATGTCTCTAAATAAGTCCTTGCACCCACTGCTGCAATGCTTAATGATTCTGGATGAAACGCTGCAATGTCTCAGCATTATACAATTGAGGTGGGACATGAAAAGGAATGCTGCAGCCCAATAAAATGTAAAAGGCTGAATTTTAATAAATATTCTCTTTCCTGCTTTATCTGGCAGATGGTAATTTCAGGTAAAAAGTTATGTTTAGAATTATGATGTGATATAAACTTGTGAAATCTTCTTTCTTGCTTCTTATACCCAGGGGGCTGTGTGTCAGGGTTAGTTGGTTTTTATGAATATGCCTGATCCTAAGGTGCAATTCTTGATATGCAGTTTACTTATACAAATGGATCAGCTACATTTTATAATATATTGTCCCTGACTAGGAACTCTGGAGAAATTAAGCTCTGTGCAGCTAAGAAAGGACAACAAATGTGGATGCACACCACTTTTTAACCCCATGGATTCTGGGACAACTCTAAATTACTCTCAGATACCAAGAGTTCCCCATAAGCTGCTATTGTGCTAAGAGTATCTGGAGCATAACAGTTCTCCAGCCACATCTCTCGCACTAGAGACTGCAAGTGAGTGTGGCAGAGAACCATAGGATTGCCTGTATATTGACCACTAGAGAACCCTTCTATAGCAGATATATATTGTAGCGGGTTCACTCGCTTTTTTTTCTTTTCGCCCAGCTCTTCCCTCCAGGGTGGCCAGTTGGGGGAAGTAGCTGGCTGCTCGGACGCACCCCGTTTGGATGTGGTGGTGGCTTCAGGGCACTGCCCTCCTGTGGTGACCACTCCTCGGCTGCTCTGCACCCCCCTTCCGGGGGAGGGCCCATGTTGTTATAGTCCACTTCTCAAGGGTCCTCCCAACCCTCGGGGACCCCTAGTTCTTTTCCTTGGGGACTCCCAACTCCCCTCGCGTCATCCTGGCCGCCGGCCCCCTGCCAGCCCCTTAACATCCCCTCCGGGCAGACCGCAGGATCTCCAGGCCCCTATTCCCTGGCCATAGGCACGCCTCTGCCTGTCCGGCTGCCTGCTGGACTTATAGGCTGGGGCTTCCCTGGCTCAGCCTCCCCTCGACTACTACAGCGGCCTCCTTGCTAGCTCTGGCCACCTTCTATGCATCCCGGCCCTTTAGGGCTGCCTCCACTGCTCACCCTGGCCCTTCATGCCTGGCTCTTATGCAGCACTGGGCCTCAGGCCGTGTAGCCTGGGCTCCTCCTGCCTGAGCCTCCCCAGTCCTGCCCTCCTCCAGGGAGCTGCCGTCTTCCCTGGCCATTAGATCTTAACTGCTCTCTCCTCCAGAGCATCAGGCAGGTCTCTCTCTCTCTCCTCCCAGGAACTGTTCTTGTAGCCCTCAGCTGGGCCCTCCTAATTGCCCACAGCTGGGCTCTCCTCCCTCTAGCTCCTTGGCCCTTTAAAGGGCCAGGGCAGGGCAACACCCTGCCACAATATATATCAAGTCCAACCCCCTGCCCAAGGCGGGACCAACCCCAACTCAATCATCCCAGCCAGGGCTTTGTCAAGTCAGGACTCATTAACCTCTAGAGATGGAGATTATACCACCTTCCTAGGTAACCCATTCCAGTGCTTCACCACCCTCCTAGTGAAATAGTTTTTCCTAATATCCAACCTAGACCTCCCCCACTGTAACTGGAGTGCTCCTTATTCTTCCATCTGTCATTACTGAGAACAGCTTCTCTCCTTCTTTGGATCCCCCCTTCTGGTAGTTGAAGGCTGCTATCAAATCCCTTCTCACTCTTCTCTTCTGTAGACTAAATAAGACTAAATCCCTGAGTCTCTCCTTGTAGGTCATGTGCTCCAGCCCCCTAATCATTTTGGTTGCCCTCTGCTGGACTCTTTCCAATGCTTCTGCAACCTTTCTGTCATGGGGAGCCCAGAATTGGGTAGAATACTCCAGTTGTGGCCTCACCAGAGCCAAATGAAAGGGAATAATCACTTCCCTATATCTGCTGGCAATGCTCCTATTAATGCTCCCCAATATAGCATTAGCCTTCTTGGCAATAAAGGCACACTGCTGACTCATATCAAGCTTCTTCTCCACTCTAATCCCCAGGGCCTTTTCTGCAGAACAACTGCTGAGCCAGTTGGTCCCTAGACTGTAATAATGCCTGGGTTTCTTCTGTTCTAAGTGCAGGACTCTTCACTTGTCCTTGTTGAACTCAGTTTTCTTTTGGCCCAATCCTCCAATTTGTCCAGATCACTCTGGACCCTATACCTGCCCTCCAGCGTAATTACCTCTCCCCCTAGGTTAGTGTCACCTGTGAACATGCTGAGGGTGTAATCAATCCTCTCATCCAGGTCATTAATAACGATGTGAATAAACCTAACCCTAGAACCAACCCTTGGGGCACTCCACTAGATTTTGATCCCTAACCAGACAAAGCTGTTGATCACTACTCATTGACCCTGACAATCTAGCCAGCTTTCTATCCACTTTACAGTCTATTTATCCAATCCATATTTCTTTAACTTCCCAGCAAGAATACTATGGGGCTGGGTCTAGACTGGCCAGTTTTTCCGGAAAATCAGCCGCTTTTCCGGAAAAACTTGCCAGCTGTCTACACTGGCCGCTTGAATTTCTGCAAAAGCACTGACTTCCTACAGTAAGAAATCAGTGCTTTTTGCAGAAATACTATGCTGCTCCCGTTCAGGCGAAAGTCTCTTTTGCACAAAACTTTTGTGCAAAAGGGCCAATGTAGACAGCTGAGATAATGTTTTCTGCAAAAAAGCCCCGATCGCAAAAAAAATTTTTGCGGAAAAGCGCGTCTAGATTGGCATGGACGCTTTTCCACAAAAAGTGCTTTTGCGGAAAAGCATCTGTGCCAATCTAGACGCTCTGTTCTGAAAATGCTTTTAATGGAAAAGCATTTCCAGAAAATCATGCCAATCTAGATGTAGCCTGGGAGACCATATCAAAAGCTTTGCTAAAGTCAAGGTATATCATGTTCACTGCCTTCCCCATGTCCACAGTGCTAGTTACCTCGTCATAAAAAGCAATCTGGTTGGTCAGGCATGCCCTTGTCAGTGATGAAGCCATGTTGACTATTCCTTATCACGTTCCTCTCGTCCTCTCTATTCCACAGGAGACTGTTCCCACTGACTTTTTGCCCTATGTGACTGAGGGAAGACTCAAAGCTAGAGAAAGCTAGATTAAAAGTCTTGCTTCACTGAGGGATTCAAAGTTGTCTTATTAGTGCTCCTGCCATGCTCTGAAGCATCAATGAAAGAATTTTGTGGAGTCCATAATTCTATGAAAGCAAGAACTGGGCCAAATCTTCAGCTGATGTTAACTCAGTGTCACTCTATTGAAGTCAACAGAGCTTCTTCAAATAAGGCCAGCTGAAGAGCTAGCTTATGTTTATTGTTTAGTGCACTGGTTTCCTGTACATTTTGTTAGCCAAGTCTGAAAGGGTAACTTTGGCCTATATCTCAACTCTACTTTGGTGCCTAATTTCTATTGAAATCGAAATCAATGGGAGTTGGGCCCCTACATACATTTGAAGAGTTAGGCCATTCTTCCCAATTAATAAGGATGAAAACCATTTCCAACAAATAGGAGGCCTCAAATCAGGCATAAGCATTGGGACACTGACACTCCAGACAGGGTAAAGCTAAACTCTTATGTCTAAAAGTTCAGCTATTTATAAAGTAAAAAACAAATCGTGGTTTTATTAGACAGTTGTGTCAATTAAGCATCAATTGACAGTTAAGAGAGCATTTATTGAGATTTAATAGGAAAGATGATGGGTAATCAAGTTAAAATTATAAGACACAAATATAATTAGATTTTCAGCACATAAAAATTGTAAGGAATATTTAGTCACTTAATTGGAATTTAAAAAGCCAGCAATATCAAGTTAATAATTGTGACAACTAATAGAGTATCCAACTAAATGTCAGTATTTTTATTAATTGATATTTAAGTTGCTGTAGACTGTCTTGGTAAATGTTAATTAAATGCCAGAAAATTCCTCATCATTTTAACATATTAATAATCTTAAATTATGCCTTTATTGCTTACATAATTGTGAGTTAATTACACAGCTAGTAGACTTACTCTACCCATTATACAGTGCTCAGGAAAATCTGCCTTTTTAGAGGTCAATAAACTCACCTGCTTGTTGGCTAGTCAAATGGAATGCAAAAAGCTGACCTTGAGTAAAGGTATTACAGACAATTCTCAGCTTGAAAAAGGGCTTTGGATCAGGCATTATATCCATTCCATCATATTTTATGGTGTATGTAAAACTAAAATCTTAGTGAGGGCTCTAAAGGTTTGTAATTCAGAAAAGCAATGCAGTGCTCACATTGGTACTTAAAATCTTGCAAAATGCTTTCAATGATTAAGGAAGATGTGCAGTTATCTTCCCTTACTATTTGCAGAATTAATGTTGTTTATGAATAGGTTAAAGTAATTCTTGTATAAGGCTGCATGAAGGGATTACATTCAGGCACTATATCAGTAATGTAGCTGAAACCATGGAGGCTCCTCCAATCCTCTGTCTACAACAAATCTTCTAATGCAGGTGCTGGTTACCTACTGGCATCCTTCTGGGGCCAATATGCTTGTTTCCCTACATAGGACCAGTTGGGCTGTGTCTAGACTGTCAAGTTTTTCTGCAAAATCATCTGCTTTTGCGGAAAAACTTGCCAGCTGTCTACACTGGCCGCTTGAATTTCCAGAAAAGCACTGACGATCTCATGTAAGATCGTCAGTGCTTTTCCGGAAATACTATGCTGCTCCCGTTTGGGCAAAAGTTTTTTCCGAAAAACTTTTGCGCAAAAGGGCCAGTGTAGACAGCACAATAGTGTTTTCCGCAAAAAAGCCCTGATCGCGAAAAGTGCTTTTGCAGAAAAGCATCCTGCCAATCTAGACGTGCTTTTCCGAAAATGCTTTTAACGGAAAACTTTTCCGTTAAAAGCATTTTCGGAAAATCATGCCAGTGTAGACGTAGCCTAGGAGTATGTCAGTGTAAGTCACTCAAGCTGCCAGTTTGCAAGAGTGGGGATCTGAACCTCAGTGGCTACTTACAGAAATGACTGTTTTCATAATTTCCTTTTTTTTGTTTTGATGTAAGAAAACATCTTCTTAGCTAAAGACCACTTTCCTCCTCGTCCCATCTGACTTGACACAATATGGAAAATGTGGCAAGATGTATGAAAAAGTAGCACATGGACATTTCTTCATTGACAATTTAGGTGACAGCTCCACATCTGCCTGCTTATTTATTTCCCAAAGTTTGGAGTCGCCTTCTTTGCATAGATATTGAATTGTGCCATAATCTATTTTCTATGTTTCTACTGTTTTTGTTTTGGTTTAATATATTAGTTGTTAGCACCTGAACTGTTCATAAAGTCAGTTCTGCTGACTTCAATGGGCTTTCATTTCAGGACCTTAATGAACTTTTTGTGCACTAATTGCCAGTGCTCTGTGAGATATGAAAGACATATCTAACTCACAGGAATGCCACATCCTTCTTGAAATACTAGAGTTCAGACATACAAATCTTTTTGCCCTTCTATGCATGACTTGAAAAATATTTTATACAATTACAAAGATCCAGATCCTGCCCCATCCTCATGTAGGTATGGGCATTTTTAAGCACAACTAAGCTACTTCTTCCATGCAGAAGGAAGGTACATGCAACAACTGTAAACGGGCCATGCTAAACAGTGACACATACACAGGAGAATCTTGCACAGCCTTGGCACGGCTTACATCAGTGGCAGGTGCAAGATCTACATATCCTTTAAACCCAGGACCAAACAGAAGCAGACTTTAGACTTCATACCCTCCTTATGGAGTCAGCTCTCGTTCTGGCCCAGGTGTATCAATCTGTTTTGGCACTGAGTACCTACGCCTTGGTGTACAGGGCCCTGGTGATACTGTCCACGAGCCAGCATCATGCCCCCTTCTCTGGCACTGCCGAAAAAGCCAAAGAGAACATTTACCCCCATCCCATAAACCCATGGGGTGCATCTAGACTGGCAAGAGTTTGCTCAAAAGCAACTGCTTTTACGCAAAAACTTGCCAGCTGTCTACACTGGCCGCTTGAATTTGCACACGAGCACTGACTTTGTAATGTACAAAATCAGTGCTTCTTGTGCAAATACTTTCACGCTCCCGCTTGGGAAAAAGCCCTCTTGCGCAAGAGGGCCAGTATAGACAGGGAAGAACTGTTTTGCGCAAAAAAGCCCCGATGGCTAAAATGGTGATCGGGGCTTTCTTGCGCAAAATCGCATCTAGACTGGCAATGGATGCTTTGGCGCAAAAGCAAATCTTTTGTGCAAAGGCACTTGCCAATCTAGATGCACTTTTGCAGAAATACTTAATGGAAAAACATCTGTTAAAAGTATTTCCGCAAAATCATGCCAGTCTAGACACAGCCATGGTGCCCAATCAGTTTTGTAGCAGCAGCTACTTAGTGGCCACTGGTATAGCCAAATAGCCACATTCAACTGGCGAAATAGCCATATGTGCCTAGAAACTAGCTTGTTGGACATCGTGGCCGTAAAGAGTAGGATAAATCTACAGGTGAGAATAGACCCATGTTGGGCAGATCTCAATGCCCCTGAGGTATGTGGGGCCCATCTTAGGTAGAGCAAACCAGCACAGCCTGTTCTGACCTACCTCTGTGGACGTGAGTGGGACCATGGCCACACTGAGGTGTGCTCCATGCCACGCAGGTGGCACGAGACGTTAACTCTGTTGGTGCTTGCCACCCAGGCCTTAATGACTTCCCACTCTGAGGACAAGACCATGGTTGGTTCTGCTGGGTCCCCATCCCAATGGCGCCAGACTCTGTTAAGGGAACAGCCAGGGACCACTTCCTGGCACGCAACTGCCGGGGTTAGACAAGGAGAAGCCAACTTCACTAACCCCTCTTTGGTCAATTGGGAGCCAGGCACAGGAGCTCATGACACGGCTTTCCAGAATGGAAAAACAGATCATTAGAGGAATGTGCCCCCTCACCAAGAACAAGGACAACAGTACTCGGGATTGTCAAGTCCACAGCATTGCCCAGGCACCAGGTCACACAAATGGCATAGCTCCTCATCTGGATGCCAGTCCCCTCAGCTGTACAGGTGCCGATACAGCTCCTCCTCACAGTCCAAATCCCTGTTGTGGCACTTCTCACAAAATGTGCAGTATAGATCACTGGCCACGGATCGTTACAGATCTGTTGGCCATGCCTAGGGGCAGCTGTTCCCAGAAGGACTCCAAGTCCTCAATGCTGAACTCGTGGTCTCAAGCCCAGTACTGACCTCAATGCACCTACATTGTCTCACTATTCTGGTATCATGAGCATCTGCACACCTGTCCCATGTTCATCCAAGGCTCCCAGACAGCACCACACCAGTGGGGCCTTCCATGCTGATGCTATGGTCAGCACTGTAGTACCATTGGAATCCATGGGTCTCACCCACCCCTCCCAGGTCTTCCAGTCAGTGGCAGAGCTTCACAGAGGCATCCTGCTTCCACCTCTCAGCTCTGCAAGGAGCCCTTCATGGAGCAAACTCCTCCAGACCCTCAAAGCAAGGAGGACCATGCGCCAAAACCTCCAGCACTAGGGGAAGTTCCCTCTTCATTCATCAAACCTGGGTAAAGTTATCACCACATCCCCTCCCATTTGATCTATTGCCAACACCCAGGGTTTTTAACAAATACATATCAGTGGTGGCAGCTCACCTCCAGAATCAGGATGTGTACGTCTTCCCATACTTCGATGACTGGTTGGGAAAAAGCAGCTTCAAATCCCAGGTGTAGAGACACGTGATGTTCTTGCTGTCCATATGCCACATCCTAGTTATGTTGGTAAATTACAAGAAGTCCACATTAATGCCAGTACAAAGGATAGAATTCATTGGGGGCAGTACACAATGCCATGACTGACAGGGCATTTCTTCCTGTGGAGTGATTCAGAGCCCTCACAGATCTCATTGTCATATTCCCTGTGACAGCGGCGAGGGTGCACCTTCATCTTTTCAGATACATGGTGGCATGCACTTACACTGTCCAGCATGCCATTCTTCATATGTCTTCTCTGCAGATGTGGCTGACCTCATTCTTTTCCAAGGCCAGAGATCACTTGGACGAGGCTCTCCCCATTCCCAGAACTGTACTTACCTCTCTTTGCTGGTGGGTCAATCTAATGAACATTCAAGAGGTCCCATTCCAGAGTCATCTTCCCACTGCTGAGCTAGTGTCAGATCTTGGTTGGGGAGCCCATCTTGGGTATGTCAAGACCCAAGGCCTGTAATCTCCAGAAGGGATGACACTGCACATAAACATCAAGTAACTCCGAGCAGTCCATCTCGCTTGCATGGCCTTCTGCTCTCCTCTGGCAGGCAGGGTGATCAAGGTCCTCATGGTCAATGCTTCCTTGATGTTCTAAATCAACAAGCCTGTTTTTCACCCTTTGCCTAGATGACCTGAAGCTGTGGGACTTCTGTATCAGTCACAACATTGATCTAGAATCTTGTCACCTTCTGGGCACAGTGAATGCTCTTGCAGATCACTTGAGCTGAGACTTCTCTTCTTAGCACACATAGATGCTTTATATGGAGGTGGCCCATACAGGATCTGGCCCATAGCATAACTCATCTGATAGCATACGAGATTTGGCCTAGCAGATCTTCCAGAAGTGGGGTGCTCCCTGAGTTGTTCTGTTTGCAACCAGGCAGAACCATCAATGCCCTCATTTCTGTTCCAAGTAGGGCCTAGGCACAGACTTCTCTTTGATGCCTTCCTCTTGTCATAGGTGGGAGATGTGCTGTACCCATTTCTCCCAATTCCGCACATCAACAAGGTCCTGCGGAAGATCAAGAGGAACAAGGCCATAGTCGTCATGGCCATCCCTGTGTGTTCCCAGCAACATTGGTTCAGGTCCCTGTCAATTCTGGCAGCATTCCTTCCCCCACTCCAGCCACTGCCAGAGAAGCTAGATCGCCTGTCCCATGACCATTGGTACATCCTGTACCCTAGCCTTGCATCCCTTCAGCTCACAAAATGATGCTGCATGGCTAAACCCCAAGGAAGAGGCCTGTTAGGAAAGTGTCCATCAGCTCCCTCTTAGAGAGCAGGAAACCTTCAACCTGCCAAAGCTATCTGGCAAAATGTTCGATGCTTTCACATTGGGTGGCCGGGTCATGGCATAGGCCTGTGGGATGTTCCAAACCAATCAATCCTGGAGAACCAGGATCTCATGCATTCCTTGTATTAGGAACATCTGACCGCTGTTTCTGCCTTTCATCCCCCTGGTCAAAGCTCTCACAGTCTTCTCCCATGATATGATGGGCCGATTCATCAGGAGGCTGGAGTGATTCTTCCCTCAAGTCAGGTCTTCAGACCCCAGTGGGATCTGAAATTAGTCCTGGCCAGATGCACAAGATCTCCCTTCAAGCCTATTGCCACATGCTCCTAGTCCCATCTGTCCTGGAAAGTGGCATTCCTCGAGGCTAAAATATCCGCCAGGTGAGTATATCTTTGAGTTTCAGGCCTTGACCTCCAAACCATCATACATGGTCTTTCATAAGGTCAGCCACACTCAGCCTCTCCCCTCAAGGTGGTGCCTGCTTTCCATATGGACCAGGACATCTTCCTGCTAATCCTTTATCCTAAAACCCACAAAACTCCACACATTGGCTGTGAGAGTGGCCCCAGCTTTTTACCTGGACCAGATTACATTTTTCTAGAAATCAACCCAACTGTTTGTCTCTATGGTGTAATAGATGAGGGACCAGCCTGTCTCCACCCAGAGAATTTCAAACTGGATCACTTTGTGCATTAGTGTCTGCTGGGATCCTCCTGCCACTGATCATGAGTCTATTCAAGCAGGGTGCAGGCCTTTTCAGAGGTGTTCCTGGCTCACATCATGATCCAGGACATCTGTTGGGCAACTACACGGCCATCAGTGCACACGTTCTCTATGCACTACACCATTGTCACCTAGGCTAGGGATGGCAATGGGTTTGGCAGTACTATGCTGCAACCCACACATTTCTAAACTCCTACCCAACTCTGAGCAATCACTTGAAGAAGAAAAGACACCTGTTCCATAATTAGTGTTCTTTCAGGTGTGCTACTCATGTCCATTCCATGGCCCATCCTCTTTCTGCACTGTCAGACTTTCTGCCGAGAAGGAACTGGAGATGGAGAGAATAAGTGGCACACTTTATATCACCCTAAGATGGCACCACTCCAGGGGTCACTAGAGGCACTCCCCTAAGGGTAGTGCTAGGGGAAAAGCTTGTGGCACCAGTGCATGTCACAAGAATGCACACCTACTGTGGAATGGAAATGAACACTGCCCAAGTCAAAAACCAAAGTGGCCGTGCTGAGAAGAGCTTTTATGTCCACCATGGGTTGTGGAAATCAGTGGGTGTCTCTAGTTTTAGTGTGGGTTCACACACGAGGGTTGTGTGTGCCTAAATGCCTGAAGATGTTCTGAGAAAGTACATTAACTGAGTGCAAACTTTACCATCTTGCTGGGTAGGTACATTTTGATAGCTCAGCAAAGGAACAGGTGCTTATATTAACAAGATAAAAGGCAAGAAAGTCAACTGGATGAAGATGCTTTAATCATATTTGTAGCTTATACCCTGTTCTGTTGTGGGGGGTTTTTTTGTTTGTTTTTTGGCTATTTTTTTTTTTTTGCTCATTTTATTTTCTCAAATCACTTTGAAAATTGTGCACACCTGACTTCAGACATTTCTCTTTCCTATTCCATCTCCACAAGAACACAGCAAGCACTTTTAGTAAGTATTTCTCCTTTAGCCCCAGCCACTATCTTGAATCCTCATTTCTAGCTGAATGAGATTAAATCTCATTCAGTATATGTTGCATTCCAGATATCTCAGCCCTTATTAAATTCATTACCAATGACTGGCTGAGAATGTCTAATCCATTAAGTCTAACAGTTTCTTTTACATGCCAGCCCTCGTTTCTGTCTCCAACTGACTCTTGGGAGTCACTGCATTGGCCAAAAAGCAGAGAGGAGGCACATGGGGTTTGATGACTGCCTGTAGCCAGACAGGAACCCCCCTGTAACATCCATTTTTGCTTGCCTGGAGCATACAGGGCACACAGAACAGAAGGCCCAGGCTGCTGTGACCGTGAATGGCTGTAAACAGAGATATGCCAATTGCTGACCAAGAGGCTGCCAAGGAGTGTCCTTGACTTAACCCATATTGATACGAACACACATCCGTCCGCGGGGGGAGGAATCTCTCGCCCAGTAAAAAAAGTCTAGTACTCACAATTTAGTTCTCTCTCTTGCAAGTGTAAATTAACTTGAAACTTGCTTGTAAGAACTGGCGCCACAAAACGGACCAGTACAATTCGGCATCTTAGATAAGAAAGAGGATACGGGCCCCCAGGGGTATATAGATGGGTCCAGCAGCGCATTTTCTCTGAGTGTCAATCTACCACCTATCTGCTGGTCGGGTTAGGTGTTTGATCTCCCGAGGTTCCAAGGGGACGCCCACCTCGTATTCGTATTTCTTAGGTATTGACACAATGGAGTCGAGAGGCACAGAAAGGGGTAAAAATTGTACCTGGATGTGGTCCTTTGCTTAAGTATATATATACATAGTGTTAGAGCTCTTTAAAGATTAATTTGTCACTTGGTACCATTATTTCTATTTTCTATCTTTAACTTTCCGGAAAAACTATGCTGCTCCCGTTCGGGCAAAAGTCTTTTTCCAGAAAACTGTTCCGGAAAAGAGCCAGTGTAGACAGCACAGTAGTACTTTCCGCAAAAAAGCCCTGATCGCGAAAATGACGATCGGGGCTTTTTTGCGGAAAAGCGCGTCTAGATTGGCCACAGACGCTTTTCCGGAAAAGCATCCTGCCAATCTAGATGCGCTTTTCCAAAAATGCTTTTAACAGAAAACTTTTTCCGTTAAAAGCATTTCCGGAAAATCATGCCAGTGTAGACGTAGCCTAGGAGATTATTTCAAGTATACTGAGTTTGACTTCTGGGCACCCAATTTTACAAATTTGAAGTTCTGTGTTCTCACTATGCAGAAGAATTGAATGTAGTCCAAGGCAGGCTCCATTGATATGCTACCTTGGACTCAGAGCCCCAGCAAGCACTCTCGGGAGCTGCAGAAGACCTCCTGGAAGCAAATTAGCGGCACCAGAGTATTCACACTAGAGTGATTCTAGGCTTAAAAGTTTGGGAATAGCATTACTCCTTGTGACCATATCTACACTAGAAGATCATCCTAGTGTACATGATTGGAGCACTGTCATGGAAGAGTGTAAACTATTCAGGAAGGCCAGGCAGGGAAGAAAAGGTAGAGGAGTTTACACTGTATGTAAGAGAGCAGTATGATTGCTCAGAGCTCCAGTATAAAGCAGGAGAAAATAATCCCAACTACATATACAATATAATGCCATAATCCCAACTATATGTACACAATCTGATGCAGACTAATTTGGCAACTACTCAAAGAGAGATCTTGGAGTCATTGTGGATAGTTCTATGAAAACATCCACTCAGTGTGCAGCTCCAGTGAAAAAAGCAAATAGAATGTTAGGAGTCATTAAAAAAAAGGGATAGAGAATAAGACAGAAAATATCTTATTGCCTTTATATAAAACCATGGTACCTCCACATCTTGAATACTGCGTACAGATGTGGTCACCTCATCTCAGAAAAAATATATTGGCATTGGAAAAGGTTCAGAAAAGAGCAACAAAAATTATTAGGGGTTTGGAACGGGTCCCATATGAAGAGAGATTACAAAGACTTGGACTTTTCAGCTTAGAAAAGAGAAGACTAAGGGGGCATATGATAGAGGTCTATAAAATCATGACTGGTGTGGAAAAAACAAATAAGATAAAGTTATTTACTTATTCCCACAATATAAGAACTGAGGGTCACCACATGAAATTAATAGGCGGCAGGTTTAAAACAAAAAAGGAAGGAAAAAAAGGAAGTTTTTCTTCACTCATTGCACAGTCAACTTGTGGAACTCCTTGCCAGAGTATGTGGTAAAGGCTAGATCTTTAACAGGGTTAAAAAAAGAGCTAGATAGATTCATGGAGGTTATGTCCATCAATGGCTATTAGCTAGGATGGGTAGGAATGGTGTCCCTAGTCTCTGTTTCTCTGGAAGTGGGAGACAGGGGGATCACATGAGGATTACCTATTGTCATCCCTCCCTCTGGGGCATCTGGCATTGGCCACTGTTGGCTGACAAGATACTGGGCTAGATGGACCTTTGGTCTGATCCAGCATGGCCATTCTTATGTTCTTAAAACCTGTTGAGAGTCTTCGGGTTATGTTTAGAGGTGGGAACACCAGAGGTGATGTTGTGGTGCGTGTCTGCTACAGACCACCAGATCAGGTGGATGTGGTAGACAAGGCTTCCTTCAGACAACTAAGAGAAGCTTCCAGATCACAGCCTTGATTTTCATGGGGGACTTTGATCACTCCGACATCTGTTGGGAGACCAATACAGCAGTACACAGATAATCAAGGAAGTTTTTGGAGAATGATGTAGGAAGAGCTGAAGTGATCAATGCTTTTTTTGCTTCTATCACAGACAAGGTCAGCTCCCAGACAACTGCACTAGGCAACATAGCATGGGGAGGAGGTGCACAGCCCACATAGCAGAAAGAACAGGTTAAGAACTATTTAGAAAAGCTGGGCATACACATATCCATGGGGCTTCATCTAATGCATCTGAAGGTGCTGAGGGAGTTGGCTGATGTGATTACAGAGCCATTGGCCATTATATTTGAAAACTTGTGCTGGTCAAGAGAGGTCCTGGACCATTGGCAAAAAGCAAATGTAATGCCCATCTTTAAAAATGTGATGAGGGACAATCTAGGGAACTTTAATTACCTGAAGGGGGTTCCAAAGAAGATGGAGTAAGGCTGTTCTTAGTGGTGACAGATGGCAGAATGAGAAGCAGTGCTCTAATTTACAGTGGGGGAAGGAAAATGGATATTAGGAAAAACTATTTCATTAGGAGGGTGGTGAAGCACTGGAATGGGTTACCTAGGGAGGTGGTGGAATCTCCATTCCTAGAGATTAATAAATCCTAGCTTGACAAAGCCCTGGCTTGGATGATTGAGTTGGGGTTGGGACTGCTTTGAGCAGGGGGTTGAACTCGATCTCCTGAGGTTTCTTCTAATCCTATAATTCTATGATTTTGAAGTTACTAAGTTTGACTTCTGGGTGCACAATTTTGTAAATTTGAAGTTCAGTTTCTTCACTATAGGGAAGAATTGAATGTGGTTCAAGGCAGACTCTGTTAATATCCCCTCTCTGGAGATATTTAAGAACAGGTTAGATAGACATCTGTCAGGGATGGTGTAGACGGAGCTTGGTCCTGCCTTGAGGGCGGGGGGCTGGACTCGATGACCTCTTGAGGTCCCTTCCAGTCCTATTATTCTATGATTCTATGAATGTGGATGTGCTACCTTAGACTCAGAGACCCAGCAAGCAATCTGGGGAGCTGCGGGAGGGCTCCCAGAGTCAGTTTATTTGGAATTGGTGGCATCAGAGCATCCACACTGTTATTTTGGATTTACAAGTTTGAGAATAACATTATTCCTCGTGAAGCGCAGGACTACAGAATTCAAATTCTTCAGCCCCTTATTCTGAAATAATGGGCTGGGTAGTGTGGATGCCTCACTTACAAATTCGACCTTGGCTGCTAATTTCAGTAGATCAGGCCAGTGAAGAGTAGGACTACAGAGTTCAAATTCCATGGCCCCTTATTCTGGAATAAAGGGTTTGGTGGTGTGGATGCATTGCTTACAAATTTGACCTTCGGGGTCTAATTTTGGACTAAGGTCATAGTGTAGATGAGACCTAAAAATGTCTTATAGGAGTCCAGCAAGAAGTGAAAGTGTTGGTAACGCCACTAAGCATAAACATGTTTTTTATGCTTTATCTACTTATTTCCTTGTGCCAGTACAGTAAGATTGTGTAACAACACTAACCTTTGCTGTGATGAGAGCTGATAAGCTAGACACAGGGTGTATCAGTAAACTTGTACATTATTAAGTAGCATTGCAAGCATTGTTTCACTTATTCACCTTGGCAAAATAAAAAGAGACCCACTTGCTACAACACTAGCCGCCCATGGTTTGCAAATTCTCTCGTTCACCACCTGTCAGGTCCCGGGGGGGGGTGCTGGACTAAAGATGTTCAACATTAGAGCTAGACTGTGCCTTTAGTTACAGACCTGAGCAGGGGATACTGTGCAAACTGCACCACTCCCAAGAGGAGCTCAGGGAGGTATCATGAATTAGAAAGAGCCTTTGAATCACAGATCGTCTTATATTCCCCTTTGCGCTAATCTGTTATAGCAAAGGAATGTATTCTCCCAACCCATTCTCATCACGCATGTTTTACTGACCAGCATCTTTGAACGAGGGTGCAGATTTTTAGCTCCAACTCTCTCTACTAATTCCTAATCCATGTGATTATGAGGGGTTTCATCAGGAAGTAATAGGCATAGGTGGCAATTGCATTATGAGTATTGTAGCAAGTTCACTCACTTTTTCTGCATGGCTTCTTCCCTCAGGGTGGCTTTTGGGGGAAGTAGCTGCCCCCTTTGGGTGTGGTGTTTGTCTTCAGGGCGCTGCCCTCCGGCAGTGACCACTCCGTTCTTAGTCTGCACCCCCTTCTGGGGAGGGGGAGTCATTGCTATTCTTTAGTCAAGGGTCCTCCCTACTCCATAGGACCCCCAGTTCTTCTGCCCCAGGAACACCCAGTTCCCTCCACACCTTCCTAGCCTCAGTGGCCCACTACCAGTCCCTTAATAGTCCCTCTGGGCAAACCACAGTATCTCCAGCCCCCTCCTCCCTGGCCACAGGCACACCTCTGCCTGCCCGGTTGCCTCCTGCAACACTGCCTCCTGGTCTTACGGCCTGGGGCTTCCCTGGCCCAAGCTCCCCCTGTCTACCGCAGCTGCCTCCATGCTAGCCACAGCTGCCTCCTTCGCAGACCTGCCTTTTAGGGCTGCCTCCATGCTAGCCCCAGCCCTTTGTGACTGCCTCCTTGCAGTGCTGGGCCTCAGGCAGGGTAGCCTGGGTTCATCCTGCCATAACCTCCCCAGCCCTGCCCTCTTCCAGGGAGCCTCTTGCTTTCCCAGCAGTCAGGTCTCCACTACTTTCCTTCCAGAGCAGCAGGCAGGTAGATAGATCTCCCTCTCCTCCTCCTAGGAGCTGTTTTTATTGCCTTCAGCTGGGCCCTCCTGGTTTTCTGCAGCTGGGCTTCCCCTGACTCTCTACTCTCAGCTCCTTAAAGGGCCAGGGCAGGGCAATGCCCTGCCACAGTATATTAATGTAACTTCAGATGTGGAGTTGAGGGGTTTTGTTCTTCTTTCTTGTACATCCAAGTAAGAGTCAGCTACAAACTAGACCTTAATTGGGTTCTGGGTTCCGAGCATTTTCTCTCTTTTATTTTGCTTCAAACAAACAGGAGGCTCTAGATTTCCATTGACTTCATTATATTTAGGATGTGCTCCTAGACGAAAGTGGAATTGTAGGATATGGATTGTGAAAGTTCCTGGTCCTGATACAAATGAGTGACTAAAAGCAATGATTAACTTCACTGACAGTGAAGTCATGTCTGTGATCTGTCTTCTGACACACAGCCTGCTGTTTTTGTTTTCATTTTATGTTTCATCTGAGTGACATAGTGACAGGGGAGGCATTTTATCCATTTCATTTAGCTTGCAATTATGATCATTTATTATGCCATTGGGGCTGCACATTTATGTCCTACTGACTTAAAGTCAGCTGCTCACCATTGACAGAGCTAGTGAAAATTAGCTGTAAAAAAATTGCATTGCTTGATTGTCTTCACATGCTATGTACATGTATGGCGCTTGTTATTGCAAATATTATTTAATATTAAATGGAGGTGGAAAGGACTGGGATTTGCCTTATGCCAAGATTCTAAAAGTTTGTCTTGTTGCCAGTGGTGATAGGATGACTTGTTTTCATCTGCAGGCACTTTTTGTTATGACTTCTATCGTGCTGTAAATGTACACAGCATTGTACTATAGGTGAGATAGACTCAAACAGTTAACAGGCTTCTGTTCCATAGAGTTGACTATTTAGTGGCCCATTTAATGTCTGAACTTTGAAATTGCTTGATCCTGCCGTCAGGGCAACGGACTGGATTCGACCTCTTGAGGTCGCTTCCAGTTCTAGTGTTCTATGATTCTGTGATTGCTATATCAACATATAAGGCAACAGGGAGGAGACAATGGATCAACGTCCATAATAACGTTCTCAGATATTTTTCTTCTTTATAAAACAAAATTTAAAGTAGTGCACCTTTTGTGCTTATATATCATTTTTCACCATTATAAAAGCTTGATCCTGCTAGTATTTAAATCTATGCAAAAATGCTATTGACTTCACTGGAAGCAGATTGGAAGCATTAACAATCAAGGACAGTTCACAAAATAATAAATATATGATCCGTCCTTAGAGATTAATTGATCTTTAGTTTATAAATATTCCTATATGATGTACTGAGCAGTTTCAGTGAAATGTTATTTTTATAGGGCTATTACTGCTGGTAAATGACATACATAATACCTTTAATAAAGGACAGTTCCCACACATCCACTGAAGTATTGATTATAGTAGTGATGAAACTGTGTTGATTTACACCAGCTGAATGTCCTACCAGTCATATATATTTTAACACCTAGATAGCCTTCTCTCTTTTGTACAAATGTAAAGCACATGGACTCTCACACACTACAAAACTGAGAAATGTTCAGCACCTCTGAGCACGAGTCAGCAGCATAATTGCTCAGACACAGCTCTCAGATCTTGTGTTTTAGGTACTGCAGTGGTGAGTATAGCATAAAAACAGAGGGACAGATCCTCACCTGATGTAAATCAGGGCAGTTCTTGCTTTAGTGGAGCAAGTTTGATTTAAACCAGCAGATCTGCCCCAAGAATCAATGTAGTAGAGTTGGTTGGAAAATTTTCATCAAAACAAATACAGAAACAAACTTTTGATTGAGCAAGGAAAATAAAGAGCATAGATTTCATGGCAAACCTACTTGGCATAGTAGTCCACAGAAAATTGATTAGAGGGAGTTTTGAAACCTGATCATCTTCACTGTGTATCACCCTTTGAACTTTGCAGTCAATATGAGTGTTGCTTCAATATTTTTCTGCCAAAAGACTTGCTTAATGAAGGGTTAAGGTATTAGAACTCAGATCAAGAATATTAAAATTATAGAATGCCCATTCACAGGGCCCTCTTGATGTTTAACTGAATCTGGTCTTTATCATGAATCTGGTTTGCAATTCTGCACCCAAGATAATTTTTAAAACCTTCTGTCCAGAATGGCTACGTCTACACTGCAGAGTTTTTGTGCAAAAACAGCTGGCTTTGCGCAAAAACTCGCTGTGCAAGAAAAAGTACAGTAGATCGTCAGAAGACAGGGCTTTTTGCACAAGAGGCATTCCTCTTTCTACGAGGAATAAGCCTTTTTGCACAAGAAACCCTATCGGAAAAAGCACAGGGGCTCTGATGGCCATTCTGTGAATGGTCATCAGAGCTTTCTTGCGCAAGAGCGTCCATGGCAGCGTGGACACACTCTTGCGCAAAAGCACATCTTTTGAGCAAAAGTACATGGCAGTGTGGATGCACTCTTGTCATGCTCTCATTTGCATTTCCTCTTCAGATCCCTTTTGCGCAAGAGGTTTTTGTGCAAAAAAAGAGCTGTGTAGATGGCTCCTTTTTGCGCAAAACAACTCTTTTGCGCAAGAGCCATTCTTCCTCATTTTTGGGCCTATATTTTAAAATATTGTGACATCAGCAAGGTTATGATTTCCTGCTTCCTCATTTTTTGAGGAAGAACGGCTCTTGCGCAAAAGGGAGGTTTGCTCAAAAACGAGCTATCTACACAGAGAATGCTCCATTTGCATTTCCTCTTGCGGAAGAGGCTTGTAGTACAGACGTAGCCTACAGTTACATACATTTCAATTATGCTGGTGATTTATTTGAAATTCTTGTCAACAGGTATGTCTCTAGGGCTACGTCTAGACTGCAAGCCTTTTTCAAAAAAGGCTTTTTTGAAAGATATTTTCGAAAAAGCCTCTTTCAAAAAAGAGCGCCTAGACTACAATCAGTACTTTCAAAAAAGCAAGCAGCTTTTTCGAAAGAGAGCACCCAGGCAGACTGGATGCTCTTTCAAAAAAGCACAGTTTGCACTTTCGAAAAAAGGCATTATTCCTCGTAAAACAAGGTTTTCCACAGTAGACAAAACTGCTTTGTTCTTTCAATTTACTGTCGACAGAACACGGCAGCAGTCTAGACGCAGGTAAAGATTTTTCAAAAAAAGGCCTTTTTTTTTTCAAAAAATCCCTGTAGTCTAGACACACCCTAACAGTACAGACAACAAAAAAGATTCAGGAAAAGTTTTTGACAATTAGATTCCTCACTAGGCATATTTATACAGAACTTCAAATGATAGTTCATTTAAACTACAGTACACAAACATATTTTTCACACTCCTCAGAGGGTGAGTTCATTAAGGATCTGGGGAGCTTCTCCAAAGCAGACCCTGGCTAACCCCTAGCCTGTGCCTCCATCCCCATGAATCTCTACACCTCTACTGAGCCACTCCTTCCTAGAGCCCATCCCTAATATAAAGCCCCACTTGATATTCAGATGCGAAAACTTTATAATTTAGTTATACATTTTCTTTAGCCACACAGCCTAACTGCTGCTTGCTGCTTTTAGGTGTCTCTTGCTGTACAATATAAATCAGAATCTTAAAATTGTCCACAACATTTTTATTTTCAGATCTAATTTGAATAATTTAGGTCATCAGCTTTTCCATTCTGGTTTCAGCATTATTAACTCTGTCAGCTGGCAAGTTTGTCTTTTTACATTTTATCAGTGTTGTCTTCAAGTCGTCATTGTCAAGTCCAAGTTGAGTCTCAAGTCATTACAGTTCAAGTCTCAAGTCGACTCTCGAGTCTTAATTTAAAAAATGTCAAGTCACTTTTGTACATCAATATCGGCATTTTCAGACAATCTTTTCACCAAATCAATTTAACAAAATTAGCAAGTCTCAAGTCGAGTCTCAAGTCACAAACAAGGAACCCGAGTCGAGTCTCAAGTCGAATCACCTAGGCAACTTAAGTCAGACTCAAGTTCAAGTTGTGGGACTTGAGTCAACAACTCTGCATTTTACAGGTCAAATTTTCTAAACGTAGTCTCTATTTAACCAGTTATATGTATAAACAGAGTTTTGAGCATGAAGGTTAAAAGATGTGGATTTTGATAGGTTTGTACATGTATGTGAAGGAGAAAGTGCAAAAAAGAAGTTCATGCATAAGTATAGTCCGTAATGAGACCTCTGAAACAATGGGCCTATATTTTAAAATATTGTGACATCATCAAGATTGTGATTTCCTAGTACAACTTGCACTGATTTAAAAAGTCAGAGGTCCTTATCTGTAGTATACTGTATAGGACTCTCAAAAGTATACTCAAGTACATGAGTTTAAAGAATGTAAAATGTATGCTTAATATTCTTATTAAATATATATTAAATATTAAAATATTAAAAATATTCTGATGCATTTCCAGCATGATTGTGAAATTTAGAATAATGTTAATATAGATAAAATTAATAAATCATGTAATAACTGCAAATATTATCATTATAAATGTCCTCTGCTTCATTTTGCTTATATTTGTATAATCTGTTAATGAAGTCACTTGTCATAACTCTTTATTTTTAACTAGATAATGCTGGTAGACTAGATTGTATTAGTATATCTCAACCTACTTTACTGTGTAACAAGTAAATAATAGAAAATACCTAAATGTTATGGTAATAAATTTGTTTGAACTACATTCTGAATAATAATACAGTTGTGGGATTATCTCTAAAGTGCTTTAGGACAAATTTTCAAGTTAAACATTTACTTTAAAAAATCAGAGGACTGAAGTTAATATGTTTTATTCAAAACTAATATCCCCTCTGGGAAATCTGTAAATACTTCTGTAAATGCTGTATATTTTCATTTTTTCCCAGGTCAACTAGTTCTAAAGATGCAAAACCAAATTTTCAGTGCAGCACTCCAGATACCTCTTTGAAAGATGAAAAATACTCACTATGTAAGTACACTTTACAGGAAAGAAAGTTGAAACTTTATGGTGCGGGGTAAATACACTGAAATGCATAAATAAGTACTCTTAGAAAACATGTTCCTTACTTGTCACTTCAATATGACTTAAATAAGCAGCTAAAAGACCTATCAATCCTATCTACATCTTTCTGTGGTTCCACAGACCAGTTCCTTGCCAAGGTGTGGTAAGTATTTTAAATAGACAAATGAATTTTAAAAGATTGTGCCTCATAGTTAGTGTGCCTTGAAAAGTCAGGAACTGAACAATGGATGGGGGAGACCACATTTTGGTCTTCACTCATTGATCTCTTTGCATCTTCTGACTCAACTAGCTACAAGATTATACTTACATGTCTGTAGCCAGACAGGAACACCCACCTGTAACATCCATCTTAGGTGCCTGGAAGCATACAGGGTACACAGAGCAGTAAGATCAGTATAGTCTTTGAAGCCTTGACAGAAGGCCCGGATATGCTGGCTGCTGTGACCCTGGATGGCTGTAAACAGAGATATGCCAGTTGTTGACCTTGAGGCTGCGAGAACTGCCTTATCCAGGGGGGGAGGAATCTCCCGCCCAGTAAAGAATGTCCAGTACTCACAATTTAGTTATCTCTCTTACAAGTGTAAATTAAGTTGAAACTCCCTTGTAAGAACTGGCATCACAAAGATGGACCAACACAATTTGGCATCTTAGATAAGAAAGAGGATACGGGCCCCTATGGGTATAAAGATGGGTCCAGCAGCACACTTACTCTGAGCGTCAATCTACCATCTATCTGCTGGTCGGGTTAGGTGATTGGCCTCCTGAGGTTCCACGGGGATGCCCACGTCGTATTCATCTTTCCTAGGAATTGAGAGACCGGCCCTGGCCTGATACGCTAGAGTCGAGAGGCACAGAAGGGGGTAAAAATTGTACCTGGATGTGTCCTTTGTCTTAAGTGTACACATAGACTTAGAGCTCTTTAAAGATTAAGCTGTCACTTGGTACCATTATTTCTATTTTCTATCTTTATTTTCTTGTAACCATTTTTAAGATCTATATTTGCTAGCAGTTAAGAAATAGAGCAATAGCCATTGTAACCATATGATTTATAAGCTTCTTTAATAAACCTGTAACTGTTTAAGCTTTAACCTGACTCCTTCAGTTGCTGTAAGAGAACCAAGCACAATTTAAAAGAACTCCAGCCGGTCATAAGGGTCAGATACAGGCAGAGCTGGGCGTTTGGATCGTGTCGCTTCCAGAGGACAGATCCGTGGGTCATCTCTCAGCCTTCCCTAGGCTGCCTGCTGCGAAGGGATCCTGTATCCTAGCAGTCAAAATATGAGATGTAATAAGCTCTCCCTGTAAACTCTGGGGCATCTGTCAGCCTGTTGGCTGCCCACTACGAAGGGACCTGGTCCTAGCGGTCAAAGACACGGACGTTAAACTTTCCGGGGTGCCCGTCAGCCTTCCCTAGGCCACCCCCTGCAATGGGACCTTGTGTCCCAGCAGTTGAAGACTCAGGTGTAACACACACACACACACTGCCCTGGCCATTGGCCGATAATGTCATAGCTAGCATAAACTGCAAAGCAGTATACTAGCTCCTTTCAGTCCTGTCTAAATGGACCAAGAGATAGTTAACTGCTTGCATTTAAAAGACCTATATAATCCTATAAAGATCTAGGCCATTAGCCATCCTCTTCTATATCTTAGGGTGTGTCTACACTGCACCTGTAGCTTGAAATAAGCTACATAATTTGATCTATACAAATTGTGTAGTTTATTTTGAGTCTATTTCAAAATAGCTTACTTTGTAATTTGGTGCTTTCTATACAACACCAAATTTTGAAATAACCTGTTATTCCAAAACGTCCCTTACTGCTCGTGGAACGAGGTTTACAGGGATGTTGGAATAGCAAGCCCATTATATTTCGAAATAATGAGCATTCTGTTAAAATGCAGGATAGTTATTTTGAGATACGGCCAGTATCCCGAAATAGTGCTGCTATGTAGATGTAGAGAGTCTACATGATGCTTAGAGAGTTGGCATGATGCTGTGAGCTCCACTGCCATCAATAAACTAAAAGCACTCAAGTGCATATCTCATTTTCAAGGAGATGCCACACGAGAGATCAGCACCTAGATGGCAAACAGCTGTCTCAGACAGAACTTAGGCAAACCAAAGTGATGCTGATATGAAACACATTGTAGAATTTGCCAGGACACTACTTCCACCAGTGGAGTCTTTGCTTCAGATATCCAAGTGTAAAGCCTGGGGGCTCTTGTTCAGCTGCTCACTAAATCTAAAAATTGGGTGTTGTCAGTGAGGAAAAGCACCATTTCATCCTTCCAGCCTTCTGGGAAATGTTGCCCCTTTGTCCCAGATGAGGATTTTGTCACAGTGACCCTTGTTATAAGCAACTCTAATGTATTATTTTAACAGACTGTCTCTCAGCTCCTGCAGCTTGCACTAAGCACCATGCTGCACTCCTTTCACTGGCTTCTACTTTTTTTTTCCATTCCCAGATCAAATTCTTGGTGCTTTTCTTAAAATAAATGGATCAGAATCTAATTGCATCAGTGTCCCCACCTCCATCCACAATCTGTGAGGCCAGATGCTTTCAAGAATTTTTGAAAAGTTACCATTTAAAACAATCTGATGAATGTACATTTAGGTTTGATGAATTATTATTATTATTAATAATAATAATAAATAATAATAATAATAATAATAAATAATAAATTAATAAATGTTGTATATCCCAGTCTGGCCTTAAATGTAAGAAAACCCCTCCTCGTGGACTTTAAGGGCGAAAACTGGGAGGATTCAGGGTGAACAAAGAGTCAGATGCCCTCAGTGCCATGGGGGCAGAGGCAAGTTCAGCAACTGTCCAACTGCCCCAGGCCCTTCACTTTGCCCCACCCCCACCCCCAGGACCAGGGGATTAGCAGGGCTTGGTGCTGGCCGTAGGGTTTGCACCCCCAGCACTCGCCAGCCATGGTGGGAAGTGGAGTGACCCAGCTCTCAGCCATGTGATTCCACTTCCAACTGTCCATGAGTGTAGGAGGCAGTTCCACCCCTTCACCAAGCCCCTCCCCTAGCAATGTGGCCTGAGGGACGTGCATGGGGCCTGACACAGGCTGTAGGGGTTTGGACCCACCCTTCACTCACTGGCGGCAGGAGGCAAAGCAACCAGATCCAGCATGTTCTGCTCCCCTAGCTCTCAGCTGCATTGCTCAGGGAGGTGGTTGGGGAAAGTGGTGGAGCTGAGGGTGCAGTGATCTGGGGCCAAGACACTCCAATTTTCCCCATCACTACTGCCGGTGAGTGTAGTGGGGCTCTTCCCTGGGCTAGGGATGGTGCAAGGAAGAGTCACATGGGGAAGCAATCACATGACTGGTGCCCCCCCCCCCCCTTGTGTCCCTCCCCAGCAGTCACCACTGGGGCAAAAGGAATCATCATGATCATCTAGTTTGACCACCTAGTGATGAGGTATCTGCCCCACAATGGGCTTTAAGGGGTTAATAAAGGTCTAAGGAGGCTGCACAGGAGACCACCAATCAGGGCTGGGCAGAGAAGGTTCTTTTGCTTCCTGAAATTAATGGAGGGAGGACTGACTGTTTTTCAAGTGATGAAAGTCATCACCGGTGCTGCAAGTAGGGACAGGGGAGCCTGGGGAACAGCTGCAGGGATTTGCAGGCTGAGCCCTGAGGCAAGTGCTAAGAAGAGGCTTTGGGCTTTGGGCTTATTTTGTCTTTAGAAGAGAGCAGTGAGGGGGGATTTGATCCTGCTTTGGGAAGGGGGCTAGACTTGAAGACCTCCTGAGGTCTCTTCCAGCCCTATGATTCTATGATTCTATGGGTGTGTCTAGACCCCAGGGTTTTGTCGACAAAAGTGGCCTTTTCTCAACAAAACTATACCTACCGCTGCATTCTGTCAACAGTAAGTCAACAGAATGCAGCAATTTTGTCGATGGCGGTAAACCCCGTTTTACAAGGAAGATCGCCTTTGTTGACAGATATCTGTCGATGAAAGGTGTGTGTGGACACTGGGAGCCAGTTCTGTTGACAAAAAAGGCCTCCAGGAAGAAGCCCTGATGGACAGTCTAGCCTTTACATGTACAGCACCTCTGTGGTTGTTGGTCGCAGCCTCTTAAAGGCACAGGCACTCTGACAGGCCTTGCTGTCCAGCAGCTATCCAAAGCACCCATGCCAGCCACGTCCCATCCTCAAGGCCTCCCTGGCCCTTCTCAGGACAGAGATGAAGACCCAGGGGCACCAAAAGGCAGGCACCAGCCTGGTCAAGGCCAGAAATCCAAAACCTCATGGAGCTCTGGTCCCAGGAAGAATTCCTGCAGGCCCTGCAAACACACCACAGGAATGTGGACATTTATGAGCATCTGTCCCAGGGACTGGCCACCAAACAGCATCACTCCCACATCATGGCACAAGTGAGGGCCAAGGTCAAAGAACTGTGGCAGGGATACACCAAGGCCCGGGACCAGAGCTCCCGCTCCGGAGAAGCCCCACAGAGCTGCTCTCACTACAAGGAGTTGGAGCAGATCCCGGGTGGTGGGGAAGCCCAGACTCCACTGGACAGGTGTGGTGCTACACCACACCTGCCCCACCACCATCCTGGACCCGTGGCACCCACAGGCACTGGTATGTGTACACGGACCTGCTGAGGGAGCACATAGTGGCCTTGCAGGACCTCAACAGGACCCTCCAGCAGAGGACGCAGGCAAAGGCTGAGTGGCGCACCAGGCTGCTGGATGAGCTGGTCCAGCAGTGCACTGACATCTGTGTCACAATGTGGGAGAGCTTCACCTTGCCTGCCCCTGTCACAGGCACCGCTCCTCCAGAATGCCAGGCCCCTGTTCCCTCTGCTCCTCCAGCCCCACCCTGCTCCTCCAGCTCCTCCTTCCCTTCCCCCAGCCTCTCCTGCTCCTCCAGCCCCTCCAGTCCCCTCTTCCCCCCACCCCTCCTGCTCCCGAGCCCTCACAGACCCAACAGCTGCCCCCCCCCTCCTGCCCAGGCCAGGGCTGGCTCTCGCTCCACCCAATTCCAAGGCCGTGATGATGCCAGGATGCAGGAAGGTGGCAGGACCCTGCGATCAGGGAAGCAGCGAGCCTTTTGAGCCCCTCCCCTCCCCCCTTCCAAGTTTTGAGTCCCATACCACTCCAGTTAAAGGACATTTCAGTTATGTTACAAAATCTTTATTTTTGACTGACAGATTTATTTTGTGGATTAACAGGTAAACAGTTAAAAGAGAAAGTTTTGTTAAACAGTTCACACATTTTCTTTACTGCTAGTGTTTCTAATAAAGCAAATTTCTGTTTACAAAGAAAAGTGGGTCTTATATCTGTCCTTAAGGGGAAGAAAGTGAGGGTTGTGGAGGGAAACGTAGGGGTGGGCCAGGCCAAACCCCCCATGGGGGCGGTCCTGGGGAGAGTCAGTGGGCTCCTTCTGAGAATCTCTCCCTCAAAGCCTCTCGGATTTGGACACCAGCCTGGTGAGCCTGGCGGATGGCAGCCATCCAGGGCTTCTGAAATTGCCTCTCCTCGCAATCAGGATCTGTCCCCCACCCCATCAGGAAGGCCTCCTCTTTCCTCTCCACCAGGTTATGGAGGGTGCAACATGCGGCCACCACCTCCGGGATGTTGCGTTCGCCCATCTCCAGGTGTGTGAGGAGGCAACGGAACCTCCCTTTCAGCCGCCGAAGGCGCATTCCACCTGGATGCGAGCCTGGCTAAGATGCGTGTTGAAAAGCTCCTTACTCTCATCCAGGTGGCCAGCGTAGGGTTTCATGAGCCACGGTATCAGGGGGTAGGCCGTGTCAGCCACTATGCACGCCGGCATCTGCACGTCCCTGAGCATGAGGTGCTGCTGGGGGAAAAATGTTCCTGCCTGCAACCTGTGGTACAGGTAGGAGTTCCTGAATATGCGGGCATCATGTGCCCACCCTGACCACCCAACACAACTGTCCGTAAAGTGTCCCTGGTGGTCGACCAGGGCCTGCAGCACCGTGGAATAGTAGTCCTTCCTGTTTATACACTGGGCTGCTCGATGGGGCGGTGCGTGAATTGCAATGTGTGTCCCATCAAGGGCTCTTCCACAGTTTGGGAAGCGAAGGGTGGCAAACCCAGCAATGATGTTGTCCAGGCCCCCGAGACGGACGATCCTCTTCAGCACCTCCGCATTAATGGCCCCCACCACCTGCAGCACGAGGCAAATAGTCAGAAACCAGGGAGTTAGATAGGTTACCTAAGTGCTTGGGAGGCAACCCCGCCCCCCCCAACCCACTCCTCCCCTCCCCTTGTTGACTTTCATTTAGTTTGAGAGCCATTGTAATCCTCAGATTCTTTTCTGCAGTACTCCTTTTTAGGTAGTCATTTCCAGTCTTGGATTTGCACAATTGATTATTACTTCCTAAGCATAGTACTTTGCATTTGTCTCCCTTAATGATCAGATTTTTTATAAATCCTCATGATATAAGTGAGAAGCCTTGTGTAGTACCCCTTACCCTGTTTCTCCTCTTGCTTTCTTTCTTTTCCTTGTCACATTATATTTTTTCCTAATGTAACCCTTCTGGCGGGTAGCACCAGCAGCAGCTGGGCCGGTTTCAATATCTAGGGGTTATTTTCCATCCATTCAACACAGAACTGGCTCAAATCCCTACCCAGTAACCTGGGAAATTCACTCACACCCTCCTGGGCACCTCTGGGAGGCAATGCTTCCCCACCCACAAGCACAGAGTCTGAGTGTAGAAAAGAAATGTTTAATAAAAGAGGGAGAAAGGTAACATGGCATTATCTGGGGAAAACATCACAGAGTGCGTGACCAAACCACGAATAAACCTCCCAGCTCAAGTAGGTTGGGCAATGTCTTTTACCTCTCAGGCTCATGAGTTCAGCAATGTAAGTGTCCCATTCATATGCCCATCTCTTGGTCAGAGCAGACCAGAGTTCAGAGGTGATGTAGAATTCTCCTCCCAGTCTGAGTGTGTGGGGGCGGGAGGAG
Source organism: Pelodiscus sinensis (assembly GCF_049634645.1). Lineage (NCBI taxonomy): Eukaryota > Metazoa > Chordata > Testudines > Trionychidae > Pelodiscus > Pelodiscus sinensis. The sequence goes on from NC_134716.1 coordinate 16,566,108, forward strand.
GAGAGGGATAGGAAGTATCTCACCCACTCCGCTGTTCACTTGCCATCCACCTGTTTGCTGCTCCCTGGCACCACTTTGTGGGCAGCCTGCCAGCTGCTCCCACCAGGCTGCTTGCTCCTACCAGCTGTCCTTCACCACTGCTCCCACTGGCCGCCTGTCAGCTGCTTATGATGGATTTGGCTCTAGGCCAAACCTAGTGATTTCAGGTCTCTGTGATGTCAGCTTCTCAGTGATTTTAGCTCTTTGACCAAAGGACAGTCCAGCCAAAAGATTCCAGCATCCATTGGAATAACATTTTAAAATAATAAAGAGAGTGTTTATGAAGTCTGTTTTAGTTTTTATCATTAGAATGGGGATACGACGGGCAAGAAACAGGTTTATACCAGTCTTACAGCTCATGCCTGGAGGGCATGTAACCTACTGGTTCATAGCTCCACTTTCCCCAATTGACTTGAAAGAGTTTGGAAGAGGAAGCCTTGTCCATCTGAGATTCATACAATGACACATGTCTCTCCTTTGAACTGAGTTAAACACGGTCTGCTTTTCTGCACCCCTGATAACTGCAAGCATTGGTGGTCATATTTTACAATTCCTACATTTAGGGTTAACATGCTTTGATACCCCACAACAGCCGAATTGGTTACAATAGGCAAAATACCATTCTAACAATCGAGTATCTATCAGGTCTAAGCAACTGTGTAAACTGTATTTACATGACCACATCTAGGATTCCTTTCCCATTCAAGCTGGCTAAAATGAAAGCATCAATTTAGACACTGCTTACATTAATTTCCCCATTATTCCTTTTGTTCAGTTTTCTTTTGACACAGGACAACATATTACTAAAATAATGTTCATCCTCTGTCATCCTTCATGGGGATGGCTTGATATAGACCTCTTTGCAACCAGAGCCAACCACAAATGCTCCCTTTATTGCTTCAGAGCAGCTCTGGAGAAGGGTTCCTTGGGGATGCTTTCTCCCTCAAATGGGATGCACGTCTCCTTTATGTGTTCCCACCACTTCCCTTGCTCCACAAGACTATCGCTGAGATCAGAATGGAACAAGCCTGCATCATCCTCGTCGCACCAGCCTGGTTGAGGCAAACACAGTTCCTTTACCTGCACAAATTGACAGTAGCAGATCTGTACAGCTTTCCCCTGCAACAGAATCTTCTCACTCATCATCATAGCAGGATCCTCCATCCCGAACCACTCAAACTCCACTTCCAGTCCTGGTTCTTTCATGGCTCCAGGGGTGTGTCTAGACTACAGGGTTTTGTCGACAAAAGTGGACTTTTGTCGACAAAACTATACCTGCATCTACACTGCCACTGAGTTCTGTCGACGTAACGCCAACAGAACTCAGCAGTTTTGTTGATGGCTGTAAACCTTATTCTATAAGGAATAACGCTTTTTCAGAATTCTGTTGACAGAAGGCATTATTGCATCTACACTGTCCTTTGCAGCTTGCTTTGTCAACAGAACTGGATGTAGTCTAGGTGCTCTTTGTAATGCAAACTTCTGTCGACAAAAGCCTGTAGTCTAGACGTACCCCAGAATGCTACAAATACCTGTTCATAACAAGTGAAACAGATATTAATTAACAGTAGGAGAGAATCCACCAGAAAAACTTACCTCCACAAGTGGATCAGATTCTCCAAATGGCTCAAACACACTCATCCTATGCTTCCTGACTCCACCTCCATCCCCATTATATTGGACTATCTTCTAGAATTAGGGGAATCAGGCCTGTCTTTCAATACAGTTAAGGCAATAGCAGCCTTTCACTGAAACACTGAGAACAATTCTTTTTTTTCAGACCTGCTCATGATTCCTTATGGTCCTCCAGAATACTTTCCTGTTGGTATGGCTTCCGGCTCCCATCTGGGACTTGAATCACATCCTCAAAAGTTTAACCAGACATCCCTTCAAGCCTTTAGCAACTTGCTCTTGGTTACGCCTCTCCATGGTCGTCATAACTTCCAGCAGGAGAGTGGAGGAGTAGGCAGCATTAATGGCAGGACCTCCATACTCAGTATTCCCCAAAGACAAAGCATCCCTTTGCCTTCACCCCAAATTCCTAATGAAGGTCCCATCTCCTTTTCATATGAATGAACTGATACACTTACCTGCATTCTTTTCCAAGCCACACGCCAATCCATCCCAAGCAACTTGGCACACCCTGGATGTCTGCAGAGCACTCTCATTCTACATAGATCAAACAAAACTATGGAGAAAATTGTCCAGACTCTTCCTATCCTTCACTGAATTCTCCAAGAGCCACGTTGTCTCTTCCCAGAGAACCTCTAACTAGATCTCATCCTGCATCCACACATGTTATACCATTCACAACAAACAACCATCACCACAGCCTCTACAATGACTTTCCTCAATAATATGTCTCTGGAAGACATTTGCAAGGCAGCTATCTGGTCATCCGACCATACGTTTGCAAAACAGTATACTCTTACCTCTGCCATCACTCCATACATAGCTGTTGGACAACTGGTGCTATCCTCAGTAACCGTGGCAAGGCTCCAAACCTGCCTTTATGATATGACTATTGCTTTGTAGTCACCCGGAATAGAGCACCCACAGGGTCATCACTTGAAGAAGAAAAGAGAATAACTCACCCTGTACAGTAACGGGGGTTCTTTGAGATGTGTGTCCCTATGGGTGCTCCACTACCCTCCCTCCTTCCCTTGCTTTGGAGCCTTCTTGGTCCAGTGGCCAAGGCAGAAAAGGAATGGAGGGAGCTAACTAACGGACATCAACAGCACAATGGGGTGCACAGTGCTGTGTGGCGCAGTGGGTTACTACTAGAAAAATCTCTGATTGCCAATGTGAGGACACATCAGCACCCAGAGTGGAGCATCCACAGGACCATGTATCTTGAAGATCCTCCATTACTGCAGAGGGTGAGTGACTCTCTTTCAGTATTGTAGCCATGCTGCTTCCAGACAATTAGAATGCTAAGGTCTGAAGAAGAGTTCCTTGTAAGTTCAAAAACTTGTCTCTCACCAATGCCAACTGAAGTTGGTTCAGTAAAGATATTACCTTATTGTCATTCTAGAAAATATGTGTAGGAATCACTCAACACATATCGAATCTTTCCTAGAGCTAAGCAAAACGTTGAAGAGTGGGTGGTAAGGGCCTACTCAGAAAAGTGCAGATGTTGGGATTCTTCTCTAGACTATTAGAACATTCCGGAACTATAAACTTGGGCCAAAAATCTTAGGGGCTTAGTGTGCTTCTGTTTTTAGTCCCTCCTTAATTCTAGCAATGCAGGGATACAGAACAATACAGAACACATAAACACCATTTAAGATGTTCTGAGCCTTTAAAAAAAAAAGACTGAAATCAGGATTGGTTCTAAACATTAGTCCTGGAATTGTTCTTGATTTTCTGACACAGTTCATATGCTTTCATTCAGGTATTTTTTCCCCATGTGCCTTGTTGCATGTCACAGTAGATCTTGAAACTTCAGGCTGTAATTTTCTAACAAGCCACATGATGAAATGGTGTAGTCATTGGGGGAAATCAGGGGGTATAGTGCAAGTGTGCTGTGAAAATGAGTAAGCCAGATGCCATCATCACTTAAGCTCAGTTGTGGGTGTATTCATTTTCCAGTAAATCTATGACCAGAGTTGGCAGGCATAATCGGTTGCCCCGCACATATTGATGACACAACTCAGAGCCAACAGGGATCCCTAACAACTCATAAATCCATAGGAGAAATATGCAACAGTGCTTGAAATAAGACAAATAGCTTAGAAACTGTTATTTTTTTAAATGTACATGACATAGAAGAAGCAAGTATGGGTGTATAAAGGGAGTGCTTTAGGTGTCAGTTCTGCAAACATTCCTACACTATTTAGTGCGACCAATCACCCATGTAAAGTAACACCTGTGTAAAAATCTTTCTAGGGTCAGAGGCTTCCTTATTAGTATAAGAATGATCCCAATATATAGTCAAATTATCTTTTCTTATCCTGTAATCTATATATTGGTCTGTCTCATATAAAGATGTTTTTTATTAATATGATCTAACTATTTTACTAAGCTTTAAGTCATCTTCAATATTTTTTGTGTAAATATAGAGTAAATCTGTTAAAACCAATGGAATCTCTCTGGGTTATTCCTGGCATACCAGAATAAAAACTATGTATTGTTTTGTACTAATTGTTCTTGTATTTATTTATGGTAGCTAGAGTTTAGATAAACCTTGTAGGCTTACCACATTGTGGAACAAACACTACTGAGAGAGTGAGAGAAAGAACAGGCATTGTATACAAAGTAAATATATATAGTATAGTTTCTAGAAAGATAATTTTCCAGAGGGACAACCTCTAAACAAATATGTATTCACAACCACAACATAGTGAATCTCTTTGGCCAACCCTACATATTTTAGATGACATCCAGAGTGGTCTATCCACACAGTCACCTTACCCAGTCTTTCATATACACTCAAAAACTCTTTTACAATCTTAACTTAGTAATGTACCTTCCACTAGTTAAAAGGTACTAGTGGCTTAGACCCAAAATGTAAATATTGTAATGCCATAAAGAAAAGAACATGAAAGGGGTGATAGAAATGTAGCCGTGTTAGTCTGGGGTAGTTGAAGCAAAATGCAGGACAATGTAGCACTTTAAAGACTAACAAGATGGTTTATTAGATGATGAGCTTTCGTGGGCCAGACCCACTTCCTCAGATCAATATATTTGTAGTTGTCTTTTAATCCAATTTAGCAGCTTTAAACAGGGAAGGAAGCCAGTCAGCAGCATCTGACCAAAGAGCAAGTTTTCTGATGAACACCAACAAACTGGCTCATGCTTAGAGATCCTCTATGCTAGTATATTGCTATTGTGCCTGACCTTGAAACAATAATAAAAAGTTGTTTAAAATCATTAAGTGTCAGCAATCACACACCACCCTTTTCATGGTGGAGAGCATGCTGCCCAGTCTACCACCCCTGGAACCATTGCCTAATGGGGGTGATGGGAGCAGCACAAGCCAGGTAGTGGTTCCCCAGGGCTGACTAGGGTGGCAGGGACAAAGTTGCCCAGTCCCCCCCCCCCCCCAAAATCAAGCGCTGACTGGATAGAGGGGGCAGTGCTGGCTAGCGGCTGGATCCTCGGGTCTGGCCGGGACAGCAGGGGCCACTGGTCACGGTGGCTGGCAACAGCCAAATCCTCATCTCCAGCCAGCCAGTCTATTCCCGGTGTGGCCTCCCCCTTGTGGTCATTCAACAGCATAATTGTTGCAGCTACCAAACCCTTCCCTTTCCATTTGATTAGGAACAATCAAATTCTAGGACCATCCCATTGTCCTGGCCCAACCAAACTCAGACCTTGCTTTGAGTTATGATAAGAGTTAGCTGCATGCCAGAATTGGTTATCCTAGCTCTTACCATTTAGGAGGAGTTCTTGATCAAACAGACTCCCAGACAAACATACACACACACACAAACACACACACACACAAACACACACACTCTCGCTCTCAAATAAATAGTATAGGTATAGTAGATAGGTAGCTTGGTAACACTATCCACTGCTTCCCATGACAACAATTTACATAGATGAACTTCTAAAGAATGTTTGGCTTGAATTTGAACTCTTTTGAAGTGCCATATATTCTGTGTATCATTCCATAATTTGGCCCAACCCCTTAGCTGATGAACATCCATTCACCACCATTGACTTCAACAAAGTTAAGCGACTTTTCTCCAGCTCAGAATCTGTCCTCCTCATTCTCCTGCTTGCATAATGGGATGGTACAATCAGGCCCCATGTTTCTAAATGGAAAAGGGGGGGCGGGATTTAAAGGAAGGGAGAAAAATGATTTTTGGATGGAAGGGAATCTTAACCTGTGACATTCGTTTAGACCAAAACTTTTTAACCTTATTAAAGCAGTTACACATTGTCAATAAAATAAAAAAATTCTCTTTGCTTCCCTCACTGTATAAAGATACCAGAACTCTAGAAGCTTTCTTTTATTGGATCCATTACACAAAGGGATAGCACACAAACAATGGGGCTCAAAATAAAACACTTTATTGAATAATAGAAGAAGGATGATATCAATATGTTTTTATCTGGTCAAGACATTTTTTCCATAACGGCCTTTTGGTGCCCAGTGCTCTAATACTCGTATGGCTACTAATGGCTTTCTAATCTCATCGTCTGTAATGTTAGAGTTTTAAATCTATTTACTGCAATTTCATGACATGCATCCGAGACAAAAGGGTGTATTTACTGGCTTTGTGTTACATTTGTTATTAGATTAGAAGGTACCCAGACTTCTGCATTAGCAAGTTAACTTGATGGTTCTCTGGCAGGGGCTAGGGTGGGGCAGGCACTTTGTAAGTAGATTCAGTGTTGCATAAAGAATCCAGAATCAAGATTCAGGTTTGTGTAACTATTATATCTGGTACTGAGTTTTAATCTGGGTTTCTCCCTTCCCTGGGCTGCAGATTGTCTTTGATCTTTTATCATTTGCTGGATCAGATATTCTACCAATGGAGGGTTTTGTGTGATTTTTTTTCCTTTGCCATTTTTTAGTTTAGGCCTGATCATCCTTTTCACTTCTCTCATGAGAAGGGATTCAGATCTGACCAAGCAATGTGTGGTGATGAGGGACTGGCACCTCCTGATTGTCATCTCTCCTGCCACCTGCCCCCAGCCCACTATGGGTTCTCTGTTGGAAGCCATTTCAGTGGCTTGGGACTGTAGGTAAGGAGTGCCTGAGGCAGACTCACCCCGAGAGAGCCAGATAGCCACTTTGCTTCCCTTACTTTAATTACAGCTGCTTCAGTGCAGACTAGGCTATGTGCCTGCATCCCTTTCAGAGTGGAGGAATTGTGAATAGGCATAATGTGGGTGGATATTTAAATATCCCGGGCTTCATTTGCAACTTCCAATGCCTACGTTAGCCACCCTAGTTCGAACTAGGGTGGCAGTGTAGACATACCCTCACTGAGGGAGGTTAGCTCTGTAGCTTAAGTTGTACAGCTACAGGATTATAGAAGGTCTAGGATCAGTAGTTAGGGATAGATCTTGGGTAATATTGAGTTTCCCACCATGCATATCCCAGATATTCATGGACTTGTGAGACAAACCTCCCTCTTCTCTGGACCTAAACCCTTCTAATAAAATTGAAGAAAATTTCCTGGGATGTATCTCACAGAGCCTCCTGCTTTGTGCAGGTATGAGAACAAGTAGGTAAAATTCTGTCAATGCTCTTTCATGATCTGCTCTTATGTCATCTGTTTAAAATTTGCCTTTGGTATTAAAATGTTTATGTGAATTTTTTGCCTATTTCACAGTTATTTGAATTTTATTTGCCTTGACATGTCAGTGAACATAAAAGCACTTTTTGGTGAAATCTCCCAGCATTGTGTTCCTCCTCCACACCCCATGAATAGCACAAATTATCAAATTGAAGTAGTATACCAATTTTTGCCTTCTTAAGCATCCGAGCAAGCCACTAGCATGAGATATGGAATAGATGGTCCGCTCAAAAATAACTGTTGTATATAGTTTTGCTGTTGCTGTTACTGAAACATTCAAATGCTGAGATTTTCCATTAGGATGTACAATAGATAACATTCCTAAAATGTGTGAATGGAGCTAAACTGTTAAATCATAAGGTGGTTAATTTATTAATATATGGTAAGGCCAGAAGGGATCATGAGATCATATAGTCTGACTTAGAATAGAATTCAACCTACTTAGCAATGTATTGCATTTGATTTCAGGAAATAGTGAATCCACCACAACTTTTAGTAGTTTCTGCAATTGTTAATCAGCATCACTGTGAAAAATTGTTTTATTTGTAATTTGGTTTTTTTTGTCCATCTTTAACATCCAGTCACTGTTTCCTGTTCAGCATTTGTCTCCAGGATTGAAGCCTCCTTCCACACCCAGAACTTGTGTGCACAACGATGATGTCAAATTAGTCATGGGTGTAAGCGAAAGTCAGAATCAGTGTCCTACTTTCTCTGTGCACATTGGGTTTTTGCATGGGTTTGCTAAACATAACAATGTGGATTCTTGAACAAAAATTGGCATTGTTGAAGATCTTGTATTTTTGCTAGAGAAGGTTCAGAACTGTGGGTGGCAAGGGGGGGGGGGGGGACGACACAAACCCAAAGATTATAATTCATGAAAAACTATCAGTGTGTGAAATATTTAACTTGAACCTCAAAAGGCACTGGAACTGTGCCTCAGTTTGTTTGACTTGCATTAATAATTGAACAACAATTTGCATAGATTTTGTTTGCATATACAAATTTGTCATCAAAGTTGGATACAGCCTTTTTGCTTTTACTATTTTAAGGTCAATCCCATGATTTTGGGAGGACTAATCCAGGATTATTTTTAATACTTGACATTAGGGTTGCCAGGTGTCTGGTTTTGAACTGGACAGTCCAGTATTTGAGCTTTCTGTTCGGGAAACAAATTGAGAAAATATAAATGAGAAAATATAAATGTCCAGTGTTTTCTAAATAAGATGTAATGTACATTGTGATGTAATATCAAGTGTGACCGGTATTTTTGTTGAAACCATCTGGCAACCCTACTTGAGGTTGAGAATTGCAGGTATTAGCCTTTCCCTATAAACCTAAAGGTTTCCTATCAAACCCAGATACAATTTTTCTCCTACTTGAGTCTGTAGGTTAATAAAGGTTTAGATATGAAGGGCAGGAAAAGGATATGATCTGATTTGGGCAAGGAAATATGCATGTTTTGGATCTGACCGTAGATAGTTGTTTCTCTCCTGAAACCTGGAGAAAATGTCATTGCTAGATTTATAAAGAATTGCCATTACTTTTTCTAGGATTATTCTTTACTATTTATATGAGGCTTCATTAATTAATGTATTTATGAAAAACCAATTTTCCAGATTTAATTTTAAAAAAGTTTGACAAGAGAAAAAAACCCATAACCTATTCCAAGCAGTATTTACCCTTAAGGTTTTGTTTGCTTGTGTTATCGATTTGGTTTTTTTTTAAATTTAAGCTTCATTTATTTATAATAAGCCAGATGCTCAGCAGAAGCAAATAGATCTACACTCATTTACTTTGGCTGAGGATCTAGCTCATTATCTATTTATTTAACTGTAAAATATGTACATCAGAGAAACTTTGGGTACACGTACACAGCACCCTAAACTCAGAATAAGATACTTAATTTGTGCTACACAAATTCCGTATCTTATCTTGAATCTATTTTGAAATTTGAAATTTGGTGCATCTACACAGCACCAAATTTTAAAATAACACACTATTTCGAGCCATCCCTTATCCCTTGCCCAATGAGGTTTACCAGGATGGTGAAATAGCATACCCCTTATTTTGAAAAATATTTCAAAATAATGGGTGGCTTGTGTAGACATGGGATAGCTATTTTGGGATAGCTCTGCTACCCTGAAATAACTGTTCAGTGTAGATGTACCTTTTGATCCCTTCCTCAGGTCAGGACTTCCCTAACCTCCAGGAACTTTTTTCCCAGGATACATTTACATTTTGTAAAGCCTATCCACTGAAGTACTAAAGAAGCAATTTTGCAACTGACTGCTGCTTGGTGCATCTCCTTCAGCTGGTGAGTATTCTTAGCTCTTAATGTGTTTCTCACCAGTTTTCCCAATCTTTTTCCTGAACAGCTTTTTTTCCCCCTCCTGATAATCAGAATATTTCCCACACACTATGCTTGGAAGGAAATTCTTAGGGAGGTTGCATGAATCATTGATGAACAGGAAACTGAAGAAGGATTTGTGACTTTGAATATAAATCTAGAGACCATTTTAATAAATGGAATGTGCATTATATAAAGGAGTGGGATTGAAGCCCCATAGGTCCCAATTCATCAGGGCCTGTAAGTGTGACATTAGCCTATATGAGTAACAAACACCCTAAATGAAGAATACAGCAAGAGGAAGTGGACCTCTTTTTTTCTAGTTTGCCTCAGTTTATGAAATGAGATAATCTCTGAATTAAATGTAAAACTGGTGGATCAGGCCCTGCAATATTAACAAGCTGTCTATTTTAGTCTCATATGCATGATAATGTTGGAGAAAATTTCAGTTTAGAAAAGCACCCAAAATATAGATATTTGTCCAAACATCTTTGGAATCAACATGTGAGATCCAACTCTGATCTCATACCAGGTGTATACCAGTAAAGGCCCTAATGAGGTCTTTGCCATTTTGACTGATTGGAATTGAAATTAAACTCAGACTTGTGGCCTGGAAGTTTCCCAAAACCAAGTTCCCACAGGCGATTTCAGATATTTCTTGCCTTCTGTCTGATTAGAAATACTGTCAAGCACTTAATAGTGTGATGCAATTTTGGCATTTTGACATTAGGTCCTGGCCAGAGCAGGCATTGCCTGACTGACTAGGGAACAAAAGATGAAGCCATTCTGTTCTCATAAGAGGTTTAATTCCAGCAGAAGATGATAATTATGAGGGATTCCTACTTTATCTCAGGCGAAGAACACGAAAAAATGCAGTAAGAAGTCTGAGCAGGAGTGGTGACTGAGTTGTCTTTTCCTCCCACCCTGCCCTGTTAGTCAGTATCTCTCTCCTATTTCTATTTTCATATTATTTAAATTAATAATCCATGGTCTAACTCATTCAGACTTAATGCAAACAATACTTGAAGTCAGTGGGTGTTTTTCCTGATTATAAATTATCAGTCTGAACCTCTGTTCCTTCATACCTTGCACAATCACTTATACAAACACAAATTCAGTGTGAAAACACCCCCATTTCAGAAAAAAGTCAAAATATTTAGGGTTGCCAGGTGTCAAGGGACCTTCCACAGTGGGTGACAGTGGGGTAGCTGGATGGACTGAGTAGAGTAAGGCCTCGGAGAAGGAGAAGGACAAAAATGTTCAGTTTCGTCCTTTCAGAAAGTTGTCAACCCTATGTTGTTCATTTGACAGTAATAAAAATGACTATACCAGGTGTTTAGAAGCAGCTGATCTAATCTTGGTTTTAACTCCTCAGAGTTGGATTTTCTGCTTTTCTCCCTCTGTACTTTCATCCCCCTCAATAATATTACCCACTGTATTAAGATCTTTGTTTATTCTTAGGAGCTATTTCCCCAAAGTATTTGCCAGAACCAATCCACTAGCTTAAAAGACATTTTTAAAATTAAAATTAGGTTTATTTTTAAATCCATTTGGCACAGCTCTAGATACAAGCACCACTGCTTAAATGATGTGGCCTTCCAGTACTTTGGCTCAAATTACAAGATAATGCTTAGAAGTTCTTGTGACTTGTTCAATAAATTCTCCATTGAAAGCTAAGTGCAAGTGGGTTAAATCACTCTTCACGAAAATTACCTTACCCCAATGCCCTTTCCACATAACAGAAAACATGAAGCAAATAGTTCTGCTGGTCCAAAATGTAACCGTGGTAAAAACATTAAAACAATATTTAAGCAAAAGATGCTTGTGTTTAGCAACAGTAACAATAAAAGTAGTGAGTTGCCTGGGGGCGTGGATCATGTCAGAGTTTTACCAAAGAAGGAGAGATGATTTCAAATACTTCAACAGATTGCAACTTATTAAATAAAATGCAGTTTGGCCATCAAATGATGAATTTTGGATTTCCTTGCATTACCTGCAAGACTGACTGTGACGTAGTGGGGGGTATTGGGCTGCTTTCTATGCTGGCTCTGTGGTAACCCCACTGGCTGCTGCCGGTACCACAGCCCAGAAGGACAGGGAGTGAGACATTATGCAAAGAGGCCCTCTCAATCCGACCAGCTACCCCCGAAGGAGAGAAACAAAGGAAGGTGGAATGCTGCCCTGGCCGGGGGGCAGGGCTGGAAGAAAGTGAGTTAGTTTCGTTTCTGTCTGGGAGCATGGAGGAAGCAGCCTCAGCAACAGGCTGGGGGGTTTAGAAGCCGAGACCCCCGCCCCCATATCAAGGGGGGCTGAGGCATCCTAGGCCTGCCCTGTAACCTGATGACATCTGTGCTGTGCTGTATACTGGAGAAGCAATAAACCACCTCTATTCTACTGGCTGGTGGAGTCTGTTCGTGCCATTTCGGGGGTGCAGGAGGCAGGAGACCCCCAACGCGCCATCACACTGACTCTCTCTCTAAAAGCAGTCCAAGTATGAGTAGGAAAGGGGAGTTCCCCACTGTAGCATCAGAATATACAACAAACAGGCAATGTTGGAAAGAATTAAGAGAAAGAGTGCTAAAGGTTAAAGTCTCCTATCACACCAATTGTGCACCATAGGCCTACTGCACTGAACACTAAGCAACCTACAAAATAAACAAGATAAAACGTGAACATATTATTGCTAGTCAAGCACAAAACCAGATACAACTTGCTATATAAAGATGCCTGCTGAGAGAGGCGACTTTTAAAGGAGTCATTAAAGCCTTGCTTATTATCATATTTTACTGAGAGCTGAGGGTGGAATTTGAGGAAATCAAACTTCTTGTTGATTTGTTCCAAAACAGATTATGGATTTCTTCAGTTTGTTCATTCCAAATTTGTGAATGTCTTGAACCAATTATTCTTAACCTTGTAGAATTATGTAGTGCAAATATTACAAATGAATATAAAATTTCTTACTGAAGTTAGCACTTAGCCCACTAACGTTAATATCCAGAAAGATGATTGCATCTTTTAATATTAGTGATTCTTGCTGTAGTGGTCAATTACATTTATATCATTCAGCCAGGAAGCAGAAACAATACCACATGATTTAATAACAGCCGGAAATGGGCACTGCATTTTCAAAAATACAAAATGTTATAATGAGGTGTCGTTAATAATCAAACATTTGAGGAAAGTGGGAAAAAAATCTCCATTAATTTCAGTGGCCTTTGGATCAGGACCTTACTGCATTAGCTCAGCATACTGATTATGCTGCCTTAAATTCTCAGATAACTTGAGTTTATGGGGAACGTTAGTAGGGGGAAATAAAGAAAAATATTTGGGGCCAATTCATACCATGAGACGGAATGCTCACAGATTGATATGAGAAGTTGAACTCAAACAAAAGCATAGCCTTTCGTTAATGTGCAACATTGTTTCCACAGTTAAAGAAAAAAAAAGAAAATAAATTAAGACAAGCAGTGTGCAAATTATTCCCACAGGAGCACTCACTTGCCCACAATGCACACATGTCAAACTTTTAGTCATATTTTTCTCTCTCATTATTTAGTATTTGTAATGCAGTCACTCCTGGAGGAATCAAAGCCAAGTTGTGCTAGACATGGCACACACAACTAATAAAGGAGACTATCCTGGTTGTAAAGAGCCTACACTCTAAACCAGGAGTAGGGAATCTAAGGCCCAGGAGCTGGATGGGGTCCCTGGGTTGCCTGGATCTGGCCCTCAAGGCTTAGGGCCTCCCCAAGTATTGGGGAGCCCATGCTGGCATTCCAGCCTGCCCCCCTGCTGCTGCTTCCCCTCAGGCCGTGGCCCCTGATTGATTTTTCTGTGGGTCAGTGACCCCTGACCCAAAAATGGTTCCCCATCCCTGCATTCTAAACATATAATAAAACGACAACAGGGGATAAAAACCAACCAACCAAAGGTAACTGAAATAAGTGTGTATGGTAGTGTAAGCAGCAGTCACAGAATCTCCATTGCCTTCTCAAATATTTTAAAATAATATATCCACACAATATATCTCACTTGCCATTTACGTAAAGATGTTCTTTAACTGATGATCTCTTGACTTCTAAAATTTTATCTCTGAACATTTAACATTGCATTAAGCTTTCTCTGCACTGAATCTTTAGAGCATTTAGAATCTTCCTTGGTTAGATTCTATATTTTCCATCCAGCTCAGTCACTCCAAGAGACCTCTTCTAGAACATTTTTATGGCTAGTTAACAAAAGCAAACCATCCTTTTTTAATTAATAGGAGTGGGTGATTTAGGTTTCATCAGATTAAATATGAATCATTGGCTAGTACACATCTGATGTACCCTATGGATAACTGGAGCCAGTTTTATCAATATCACTTTTACAGGTCACTGACTTTATTTAGGCTCAAGGGCTAGGGGGTATTTTCATGCACTTCTTTACCAACAGTCTGTTGTTGTGAAGCTTTGTGGAAAATTACAAGGAATTGTCACAAAGATGAAGTGGGGACCCTCTGGTGCAGCAGATGTCTTGCCTGTCCCTCACCTTTTATGATGTTTGCCACCAGTACAGAAAGAAATAAAACTTCAAAGCAGAGAAAACATACAGGCTACGTCTAGACTGGCCCCTTCTCTGGAAGAGGCATGCTAATTTCTAACTTTGGAATAGGGAAATCCGCGGGGGATTTAAATATCCCCCGCGGGATTTAAATAAACATGTCCACCGCTTTTTTTCCGGCTTGGGGAAAATCCGGAAAAAAGCGTCTAGACTGGCGCGATCCTCCGGAATAAAGCCCTTTTCCGGAGGAACTCTTATTCCTCCCTTCAGGTAGGAAAAGGGCTTTATTCCGGAGGATCGCGCCAGTCTAGATGCTTTTTTCTGGCTTTTCCCCAAGCCGGAAAAAAAGCGGCGGACATGTTTATTTAAATCCCGCGGGGGATATTTAAATCCCCCGCGGATTTCCCTATTCCAAAGTTAGAAATTAGCATGCCACTTCCGGAGAAGGGGCCAGTCTAGACGTAGCCACAGTGTGGATCTGCTCTTGTTTTACACCAGAGAGTCGGGCAAGACACTCCATAATACATTTAATGTCAGTAATTCATAATAGCAATGTGTGGGGTTCAATTTACTTTCCAAAAGGCTGCAGTGCAAGGTTAAAAGAAATTCTTCATTTGGAATAATGCATTAGAAAAATGAAAATTCAAATGTATAGAAGTCAGACAGCTGCCCCTGTGATATTTGGTGCTCCTCAAGTTTTCACTATTTAGAGTGATGCCAGACAAGTTTAGAATCTTCACATACATGTGATTTAACAAAGGAGGACAGTAGCTACGACAGTTGTATTAATGGTAACAGGAAGTGAGTACCCAAGACTGCTGTTTGAAGCCTCTTACAAGTTGGACATGGAAAATGGATGATTCTGACTGGCTAATAGGAGTTCCAGGCATTAATAATATATAGCAAGTACCCACTTACACTCATTCAGGCATTCATATTTTTTAAAAATCCATAAATTACATCATCACATTTGCTATGCAGTTAAAAGCTTTCCAATTTCCTGCCCATTTTTGTTTCTATTTGACAGTCATTTGACCAGGTGAAAGGCATCATCATTGGATCTTTCCATTTAATGTCAGAGCACCAGCTGCTGCATTCAAAAGCACAGTAGGTGCCTAGTTTCCTAAAGGGTTTTAGTTTCTGTTGTAAGAATCTAATTTGTTGTTTTTAACTAAAATCTGAAGGAAATCTGCCACTTAAAGTGCTTGTGGATGTTCATGGGGCATCCAGTCAGGTTTCAAGTTAAATTTGTTTCCAGGAAGACTATACTGAAAGCTGATAACCACCCATAAATTAACCTTTTACATGAAAAGTAACATGAAAGCAGCTGATTTATCTCTGAAGTGCTGCAACATGCAAAACCAAGCAATGGACGGGGAGATGCATTGTGTTTTTCATTGACATTTGGCCACCAGAGTTCAACAGCACATGGAAAGTGTACAGACATATATAGACAGAGGCCAGGGGGTCTCCTCCAGCTGAACATTTGGCTTCAGAGGCAACAGAGCTGCTTTGGGGGTTTATTTTTGCATCAAAATCAAAATTGGTATCATGTTAAATAAAGCACATAGCCTGCGAATCACTCTGCAAGCAAACTCTGTGATTGAACAATAATGTCTGTCATAATATGGAAACCACAAGTTTCAAAATTGACTAATGATTTCAGGTGACTCAATTTTTGAGTGTCCAAACTCGGACTCCTTAAATAGGCTTAATTTTCAGAAATTACTAAGAACCCACTCTAAAAATCCAGACTCTTTTCTCAAGCTGGCCAGCCAAAATCACTAGTCACTTTTGATAATGAGCCAGATCCTTTGTGGATGTAAATGGTTGTGGTTCCATTGCAGATTTGGATTTTCAAATTCTATTTGGAAATGTGACCAACTTTTCTGTTAAAAATGAAAAACTATAGATGTCAAATTGATAGTAGATGCAAATGGTCTTTCTCGTATATCCCTGGTTTTTGGCAATCTAACAGTGACGTCCAGCAGCTGAAATGACTTGCTTTTGAGCCCTGCTTCTTGTGCAGCATTATAATTTCTTATACTCTGGGCATGCTGTACAATATGTTGTGTATAGCCCTAAAGCATGCAAAATTTTAAGGCCTTGTTCCTGAAGATTCTCTCTCAAGCAGTACTCCCCAGAAAGCCAATGGAAAACTTGTCTGGGTAAAGGAGTTCAGGACTGAACCTTGAGTGAGGTTCCTACTTCCATCAGAGTGACTGGAGCCCAACTGATTCCTCCTCATGTGAGATTTATTTTTGGTATTCCTTAAATCCTGCTTAAACTGGTCACCTTCAAAATTTCTGGAATTATGATAGCTCAGAATAATGTGAGAGTGTCCACTGGAGGCAAAACTTAACGTCAAATAGTCTAGTAACACCTTAAAGACTAACAAAATATATAGATGGTATCATGAGCTTTAGGGAGAAAACCCACTTCTTCAGATGACTGGAGTATAATAAGAACCATTGGCACCTCCATTGTTCGGTTGGTTAATTAAGTTATTAAAAATTGGAAGATAGTGTGCAAGCCATCTTATATCCTGGTTCAGACCATTTGCATAAGAATTAAACTTTTGAATGAAGTTAAGTTCTAATCCTTCTCTGTGCATTTGGCTTGTGGAACTGGTCTGAAACAAAACGGCGACTTAAAGATCCATTAATCCAGGAAGATCAAAGTGTTCTCCAACAGGTTTTTGTGTGTTTCCTTTTTGGATATCTGATTTGTGTCCATTAATTCTTTCCTGAAGAGATTGTCCAGTTTGGCCAATATACAATGCAATGGGGCGTTGCTGGCATTTGATAGTATAGATCAAGTTAGTGGATGTGCAGTTAAATGATCCTTTGATTTGGTGGCTGATGTCATTGGGTCCAGTGATGAAATCGCTGGTATAGATGTGTGGGCAGAGTTGGCACCGAGGCTGATTGCAGGGGTGGGTTTCAGCGTGATTATGATGGAGGTGTGTTGCATGGTTACTAGAAATAATTTGTTTGAGACTAGGGGGTTGTCTGTAAGCAAAAATTGGCCTTTTCCCCAAGGCCTCTGAGAGCGAGGGTTCATTTTCCAGGATAGGTTGTAGATTGTTGATCATGCGTTCAAGGGGTTTAAGTTGTGAACTGTAGGTGATAACAAGTGGAATTCTGTTTTCTCTTCTGGGCCTATCTTGAAGTAGTTCATGACAGTGTACTTTTTTGGCTCTTTCAATCTGTTTTTTCACTTCTCTGGGTAGGTATTTCAGTTTTAAGGTTGCTCTATATAGATCCTGTAGGTGTTTGTCTCTGTCTGTGGGATTGGAGAAAATATGGTTGTATCTTAGGGCTTGGCTGTATACAGTAGATTGGGAAATGTGTCTGGGATGGAAGCTAGAGGCATGAAGGTAAGTGTAGCGGTCGGTAGGTTTCCAGTATAGGGTGCTGGAAATTTGTCCATCATTTAATAGTACTGTAGCATCAAGGAAGTGGATTTCTCATCTGATCCAGGCTGAGGGTGATGGTGTGGTAGAAGTTGTTGAACCCTGAGAAATTCTTCCAGGGTTTCTTTCCTGTGGGTCCATATGATGACGATGTCATCGATGTAGCGTAAGTAGAATAAGAGTCTTAGGGGGTGAGAGCTGAGGAAACGTTGTTCAAGGTCAGCCATAAATATGTTGGTACATTGTGGTGCCATGCGGGTGCCGCTGACTTGAAGGTATAAATTGTCTCTGAATAGGAAGTAGTTGTGGGTGAGGACAAAGTTTCAGAGCTCTGTAATCAGGTGTGCAGTATTGTCATCAGGGATGGTGGTCCTGATAGCCTGTAATCCATCTTCATGTGGAATGTTGGGCTACGTCTACACTGGCCCCTTTTCCGGAAGGGGCATGTAAATTTCACCAGTCGTCGTAGGGAAATCCGCGGGGGATTTAAATATCCCCCGCGGCATTTAAATAAAAATGTCCGCCGCTTTTTTCCGGCTTTTAAAAAAGCCGGAAAAGAGCGTCTACACTGGCCCCGATCCTCCGGAAAAAGTGCTCCGGAAAAAGTACTTATTCAAAGTAGGAATAAGACCCTCCGGAAAAGGGCACTTTTTCCGGAGGATCGGGGCCAGTGTAGATGCTCTTTTCCGGCTTTTTTAAAAGCCGGAAAAAAGCGGCGGACATTTTTATTTAAATGCCGCGGGGGATATTTAAATCCCCCGCGAATTTCCCTACGACGACTGGTGAAATTTACATGCCCCTTCCGGAAAAGGAGCCAGTGTAGACGTAGCCTTGTTGTAAAGAGCTTCTACTTCCATGGTGGAAAGGATGGTATTTTTAGGTAGATAACTGATGTTTTGTAGTCCTTAGGAAGTCGGTGGTGTCCCTAAGCTAGCTAGGAGTACTGGTAGCATAGGATCTGAGGAGGGAGTCAATGTAGACAGATAATCCTGTTGTAAGTGTGCCAATGCTTAAAATGATGGGTCATCCGGGATTTCCAGGTTTGTGTATCTTGGGTAACAGATAGAAAACTCCTGGCTGGTTATTGGGCAGTGGCGGGGAGGAGGGTGGGTTAGTGTAACTTTAGTCCTGAGCAGCATCAGGGAGCCTCATGAGCAGCTGTTTCAGGTTTTTTTTATATTATTTAGTGGGATCACAGGATAAAGGCTTATAGAATTTGGTGTTCATGAGTTGTCTGGTTGCCTCCTGTTCATAATCTGTTCTGTTCATGATGACTACAGCACCTCCTTTGTCAGCCTCTTTGATTATGATGTTAGAATTGTTCTTGATGTTGTGTATAGCATTGCGTTCTGCATGACTGTGATTATGTTACATGTTGTTGTTTGCTGACAATATCAGCTCGAGCATATTTGTGGAAGCAGTCAATGTAGATATCAAGACTCTCGTTACAACAGTTAGTAGGGGTCAACATAGAAGCCTTTCTCTTGTGGGATTGGCAGCGGGGAGCAGCAAGGTCAGTGTGTTGTACATTGTTGTGTTGGAAATATTCCTTTAGGCAAAGGCAGCGAAAATAGGCTTCCAGATCTCCACAGAACTGAATCATACTCATGAAGATGGTGGGGCAGAAGGAGAGGCCTCAATATAGGACAGATTGCTCTGTTGGACTAAGATTGTGGTTGGATAGGTTGACAATGTTGGTAGGTGAGTTGAAAGAATCGGGAATGAGAGATCCTGAGGCATGTAGGAGTTAGGCTAGTTTATTATCCATTTTCTTCTGAAGGAGATGAAGTGATCTTTGTAGGTGACAGAGAGCCTGCAGAAGAGAGCTATCCCACAGAGTGTCCACTGGAGGCAGCTGTACCGCAAAGAGAGTGGCCAGCAGGGCTGGGGTTCCACCATCTTGCCTGCCACCAGGAAAGGTAAGAGGGGAGCCTGCCCAGCAGACAGTTCCTGCCAGTCCTTGTGCCCTAGGAGAAGCCAGGAGATGAGGGAGAGAGCCCCCAGTGGCCTCTGGGGACAAGCTGGTGTCCAGGGTGTAATGTCCCTGCTGCTCTGGGCTGCCCAAGGGGAGAAGCCAGAAACCACCCCCACCCCCTGCTCTAAGCCCTTCCTCACTTCCCAACCTTCACTCTCTCACCTTCCCACACCCAGGCCTGCCCTGTCCTGACTCCTGTGTCCCCCACCCTTACCCCTTGCCCTGAGCACCTCCTTACCCCCCAACCTTCACTCTTGTACCACCCCTTATGCCCCAGCCACCAACCCTGAACTCCCCACATCCTTAAGGCTCTGCCCTGATTCCTGCACCCCCCACACTGCCAGTCCCCTTCCCTGAAGGACCCGTACAATGCTAGGTAAGTCTTCTAATATGATATATTTGCTAGTGGAAAGGAGGATGGCATGGAATTGAGTTAAAGGGTAAAGAAAATACATTTAATGAAGTGAGTGATGATTAATAAATTCATGAGTAAACTATTAACTCTTGAAGTAAAGATCATTGTGGGACCTTAAAAACTGTATGTAGATATAACATAAAAGATTTGTGGCCTCAGCATCTCCCACAATTTTTTTTCCAAATTCTTGGCCTTACTTATTAATGCATTACCTGCAGTCCTTACAGACATACTAGAACTTTGGAGATTATGAAACAATAAACTGTAATATTAACATAGAAAAAAATCGTGACTCATTAACAAGAAACAAGTGCCAAAAATGCTGTAGAATGGGGGGGGGGGGGAGTTTCCACTTTTTTTACTATAAAAAGTGAGTAATAAGGAGAAAGATGTAAAATAGTAATTTCCTAGCGCTACTTTGAAAGAGGCCTTTAATGATAAACATTGTGTTTAAATTAATTTATAAGTTCTTTAATTTAAAAAAATCTGAAAGTAGTAAAGAAGGTATCAGCTGAAGCAAGGTATTTTCAGTGGAAACAAAAGAAAGAACAAGGTTTTGGTCCAAAGTTTCAGAAGCTCTCCAACATATCAATCTTAAATAGATATGTTCAGACTTTAAAGTCTGTTTTCTTTGTGAAGTGGTGTTCTGTTGTTAAGTGGATTTTTATGTTAGCTGTTATAATTCCATTTATTACAGGTTCTGTGGCTCTGAAAAACATTCCTGAAGATCTGACCTTGAAAAAAAAAATACAAAATCCTGCTCTCACAATTTAGTGTGACAATCCAGGGAAGGAAATAAAGTAAAATGCAATTAGGAGATGGAATTAGAGAATATACAAGAAATATTTCTGGACAAAGTGCAGGGTTTTGATTCCTTTTTTCCTTGCCCATTGGCCATCTTGTAAGCAGCAGTGATAAACTGCTACTTATTTGATGTGAGCCATTTTAATGGTAGAGTCCTAACTTTGTACATGTATATATGAGTACACAGATAATAGTTAATTTGGACTACCGTAATTTATAGGAACCGGAGAGGAGCCCCCCTTAGTCAATTGCCTAATTCTAGAGATGTGTCTATTGGCCAAAACTGGAGAAGCAATATGATAGCTTTGTGCAGATAGCCACATTTTAGTAGCCATAGTCATAGGCACCAGATGGAAAACCTTCCTCAAAATGAGAGATGACATTTTTCTATTGCAACCTGGAAAAATAAGCAAGTAAACAACAAACCTGAGTAAGGCAGGCTTTGGATCTTCCATGGTTTGAGGAACATTTTAGAGTAAAATGTTATTTGGCCATGATCTGGAGTTCTAGCTGTCTGTGCATGCATCTGGTCCTCATGAGGGCCAAATCCAAGCACCTTTAGCATAACCTGGACCTACATATCCCCCCCCCCCCCCATAATTAGGAGAGGATAGGGGATTCTACATGATGAGCATTATCTGGCTTTTGTAGGACATAGGTGTACTTATTTACAATTCAATTTTATATTGAAAATATTTTCATGTTGAAAAAATGTGAACATTCAGAACAGCACCAAAAATGTGCTAAAGAGATGCAAATAAGGGCAATGGCAACCTGTGATTGTAAGTACTTATATTTGCTTACATATCATGGATGTGTTAAATCAGAGATTTAGTAAAAATGAGAACTGGACTTGACTTGATTTGCACATACCTTTATCTGATCCAAACAGGAACACTTGTGGTTCAAAACGTTTACAGATGGTTTATTGGTTCATGACTCCGGATTCCCAGTTTTGGCATGTATCTGCAACCCCTCCCATCTTGCTGGCAAAACTCTGTAAAAGCCAGATTAGACTTCTAAAAGTTAGACTTTTACCACATTGGTACAGTCCATAGTAAGGGGTGGTATAACTTTGTGCCATTCCAAGAGAATCCAAGGGAAAGAACTATAGCCTAGGGCAGGGCTACTCAACTTTGGAAGCCCTGGGGGCCCAATGATACTCACAGCACATGCTGAAGGCCGCAACTTAAGTGTAGTTGCTGATATATGCAAATATATATGCAAATATATGCAAAGAGCTTCTCTCAAACTGACGGGCATGAATACAAAAATTAAGGCAAGACTACACAACACACAGGCCCCATTTAAGTCATTTCTGCTGATATCAATAAAATGCGATATTTACCCAATTTCCACCCATATAACAGCACTTTTAATGCGCAATGACAATCCAGGAATTTAACTACTAAAACGCATGTAGTCCCCTTACTCTAAAGGGGCCTCTGTTTTATTCTGAAAAGACCCTGTGTGCTACAATCCAGACTACAATTCCCACGAGCCTTGGGAAAAAACAGAAAGGAGGGACTCTTGTGTGAGAGAGGACTGCTCTCTCCATGTGCTTAAAGAAAGAGGCCTAGCAGTCTGGGACTCTGCCTTGGAGTTTGGAACCAAAGGGGGAGCCAGGCTGCTGCCAAGGACATTGACCCAGCGGAGGGGCTGTTGGATGCAGCTACTAGATGCCTGTTGGAACTGGGAGTTAGCAGGCTGCTTCCTAAAGGCACAGCATGAGGCAGTAAGTTTTGGGGCCTTGTTGGAAAAGTGCTGCCTGGGACAGAGCTGCTGTTTAGGCTGAACCAAATCTTCACTACAGCTGCAACATCAGCACCAACACAAGCAAGTGTCTGGGACTGAGTCTAAGGGTATGTCTACACTACCCCCCTAGTTCGAACTTGGGGGGTAATGTATGCATACCGAACTTGCTAATGAAGCCCGGGATTTGAATTTAATTGATCATCACATTTAGACTCTCTGGATACTTTCCATAGTCCCTCTTAGGCCTTGCTCATGACGTGAACATGTTGGGTGCGTCTAGACTGGCAAGATTTTGCGCAAAATCAGTCCTTCTTGCGCAAATACTTTCATGCTCCCGTTCAGAAAAAAGCCCTCTTGTGCAAGAATACTTGCTCAAGAGGGCCAGTGTAGACAGGGAAGAACTGTTTTGCGCAAAAAAGCCCCGATGGCTAAAATGGCGATCAGGGCTTTCTTGCGCAAAATCGCGTCTAGACTGGCCACGGATGCTTTTGTGCAAAAAGTGATTTTTTTGCGCAAAAAGTGCCAATCTAGATGCGCTTTTGCAGAAATACTTTTAACGGAAACACTTTTCCATTAAAAATATTTCCGCAAAATCATGCCAGTTTAGACGCAGCCGTTATGTAATAATAACACAGAAATTAAGGGAGGGGATAAGCTTATGTGAATATCACAACTGTTGGTCCACAGCCATACTAAAACTTTAGCAAATAAACGAATAAGAACTTGTTCTATGGCTGTAGGGTGGTTAAGGCAAGGCTTCTGAAGCTGCTGGACATACAGGATGGCACGGACCTGCTAAGAACTATGCACAGTACAACTGCTACTCACCTTTTTGGAATAGGCTGGGAGACCCCTGCAAATTAAATTTTCTTTCCATCACCAAATAGCCTCTTGAAGTGGGCAGAGAGAGAGCACACAACGGTGCACTTTAAAATACTGTACTCCTTTTCCTTATACATTCTCCCCAACACACTCACCCTCTCCCCTTTGCTACCATTGCAGATCAGTCCTGTAACAGGCTTTCCTGGAATAGCAGCTAGTTATTTGGCATGGCAGAACTTGTGCAGTAATCTTCAATTGTAGTGGGCAAAATTTTCTAATTACAGTTTCAGAGACTGTTTTACTCAGATTCTACAGCACATGGCTTCCCTCTCCCTCCCACTTGCGATCAGTACTTTATTATGGCACATTCAGCTACAAAAATACTTGATTAATTCTTACATCTCTACATAATTTAAAGAAACCTTGGGAGATTTGGGGGGAGGGGGAGGCCAGGAAAGCCAAAGATGCTTTGTCATGAAACCTTGATTCTGAGCAAAATATCATCACAGTGCTGTAATAGAAGGAGAAGAGTCTTTCCCCAGCTAAAGGGCTATAATAATGAAGGGTTAAAAATACAAACACATACCCCCAAAGAAGAATAAAAGACCACAAAGCTGCAACATGCACATACAGCAGTTATCTCACTGTACATATAGATTTGGGACATAAATTTGCCATGCTTGGGCAAAGTTGACTTCAGGACAGCTGTTCACATCACAGCTCTGTCACATTCAGTGTATTATGTTCAATTCCCAGGACTAGCTGATGTATGGCACCTGTCCATTAAAATGTTATTTTTGGCAAGGTCTGTCATCCAGGGGAAAACAATACCATGCAGGGTGCACAACATCAGTTTTTATTCACAGGTATATTTTCATTAGCACTGTCAGGATGCACTTCTTGTTTTTATTCCCAGTGGTTTATTTTCTTCTCTTCGTTTAATGCTCCAGCCCAATAGTGTCACCCAGATAAATTATTTGCAATTAAACCTAAGGCTAATGAAAAGGGAGACTGTATATTCTCCTGTTATTATTATCACTGCTCTTGTAAAAGATCTTATGGCTCTAGTGGATTGTTAATTGGAGATGGAGCCTTCCAGTTATAGGTCATTGGTTTGAGTGTGGAGAAGAGGTAAGTAGAGATTAAGTGTGACCTGTGTGAAATGCGTTTGTGATCTTGGTCCAGCTCCTAGGGTATGTCTACACTACAAAGTTAATTCGAACTAACGCACGTTAGTTCGAATTAACTTTAATAGGCGCTACACTAGTGCTCCTCTAGTTCGATGGGAATGCATCAGATCATCACCGAGGAGGGCCGAATCGTGCGGGAACTGCTGCATCCCCTCCCCCGGAAAGCCTGGGACACCGTAAGGCAGGAGATCCAGCTAATGCGACAATGGGAGGTGATAGAGGAATCGGCGAGTGAATGGCGCAGCCCCATTGTGCAAGTCCCCAAGGCCGACAGCTCGACACGATTCTGCATAGATTTCAGGAAGGTAAATGCCATATCCTGGTTCGACACGTACCCCATGCCAAGAGTGGATGAGCTATTGGAACGGCTCGGGCAAGTGGTCTACATAACAACGTTGGACTTGTCAAAGGGATATTGGCAAATACCGCTCGACCCGAAGGCCCAAGAGAAGACCACCTTCTCGACTCTGTTCGGCTTATTCCATTTCCGGACCATGCCGTTCGGACTCCATGGGGCGGCGGCGACCTTCCAACGAGTGATGGACCGGGTGTTGGCCCCCTACTACGAGTTCGCCGCCGCCTACATTGATGATATTGTCATCTATAGCCGGACATGGGAAGAGCACGTGGAACACCTCCAAACGGTACTTTCAGCCTTAAGGAGGGCCGGCCTCACCGCCAACCCCAAAAAGTGCCGCTTCGCGCAGCACGAGGTCTCCTACTTGGGGTATACCGTGGGGCGGGGGAAACTAAAACCCATTTACAGTAAGGTGCAGGCATTGAGGTAATACCCCATCCCGACAACCAAAAAACAGGTCCGCCAGTTTCTGGGGCTAGCCAGGTATTACAGAAAATTCGAAAGCCACCCGGCGCAGCACTGCCGGCCCCACCGTGGCAGAAAGCGGGGGCGGGCGCACGCCGGGGGAAGCAGGGGAAGCCCCGGACCGCAGAAAGACGCCCGATCAGGGCGCCGCGATTCACGTCCCAGGGCGGAGCCACAGGTGCGCCCCGGCTGGGGCTGGGCTGGATCGGAGAGCCCTGGAGGAGGCGGGGCTTATGCCCCAGGCGTCACCCGCCCGCGACTATAACCGGGGCGAGGAGACGCTCAGGAGGGGGGGAGCGAGTGGGCAGCCATCCTGGCTTCCCAGCACCCCAAGCACCCAGCCCTCCAGGCAACAAGGAAGGACGATGCAGGCAGCTGGCGACTTGCCCTGGGACGGGCACGGTGTCTGCGACGGGGTGAGTGATTCGACCTTGCACTGGCCAGGGGGGCCGGCGGCGCGGGAGTGGAAGGAGCCCGAGGTGGGACCGTTCTGGCTCCCATGGGCAGGCGAGTTTCGGGCGGCTGCCCTGCCTGCCGTGGGGGGATTGCTTTAAGGCACCCACCCACTTAGGGCCTCGTGCTGGGACCCGATGGTGAGGGCGGGCCTGGGTCCCCCACTCCCCACACCCCCTACCTCGGAGTAGGTCCCCGAGGCTGTAATAGCCTGGCACACTACCTCCCCCCCGAGAGAGAATGAGAGGGAGAGACTGAGACAAGAGGGACGGCTCAAGAACCCCCGCCGGGCCCCGGCTGGGGGCTGCCCGGGAACACACCAGGCCAGGTCCGACGAACCCCCTTAGTCCATACAGGGCGAGGGATGATCGCACCCGGCCCCGCACACTTACGGACCCCGAATACAGGGTCAACTAGACTCCCGAAGGCGGTGGGTTCGTGGAGCCCCATCCCCCACTCCGCCGGCCCCGTCCTGGGGCACGGGGGAGTGACGGGGTGCGGAGCTCGCACTCTCAAAACTCGCCACACACTCCATGGACCCAACCTCCATGAATTGATCTCACTTCTCTTTAAAATCTGTTCTAGTTCTAGCCTTCACAGCCTCCTGCAGCAAGGAGTTCCACAGGTTGACTGTTTGCTTTGTGAAGAACAACTTTCTGTTATTAGTTTGAAGCCTGCTACCCATTCCTTTCCTTTGGTGTCCTCTAGTTCTTCTATTATGGGAACTAATTAAGAACTTTTCTGTATGCACCCTCTCCACCCCACTCGTGCTTTTATAGACCTCTATCATATCCCCCCTCCATCTCCTCTTTTCTAAGCTGAAAAGTCCCAGTCTCTTTAGCCTGTCTTCATATTAAACAGGATGAGGTTTAATAAAGAGAAATGCAAAGTGCTCCACTTAGGAAGGAACAATCAGTTCCATACATACAAGATGGGAAGCGACTGTCTAGGAAGGAGCATGGCGGAAAGGGATCTAGGGGTCATAGTGGACCACAAGTTGAATATGAGTCAACAGTGTGATGCTGTTGCAAAAAAAGCAAATATGATTTTAGGTTGTATCAACAGGTGTGTTGTAAGCAAAACTCGTGAAGTCATTCTGCCGCTCTACTCTGCACTAGTTAGGCCTCAGCTGGAGTACTGTGTCCAGTTCTGGGCGCCACATTTCAAGAAAGATGTGGAGAAATTGGAAAGGGTACAGAGAAGAGCGACAAGAATGATTAAAGGTTTAGAGAACATGACCTATGAAGCCAGGCTTCATGAACTGGGCTTGTTTAGTTTGGAAAAAAGAA
This sequence comes from Pelodiscus sinensis, assembly GCF_049634645.1. Classification (NCBI taxonomy): domain Eukaryota; kingdom Metazoa; phylum Chordata; order Testudines; family Trionychidae; genus Pelodiscus; species Pelodiscus sinensis. The sequence continues at coordinate 16,593,233 of NC_134716.1, forward strand.
GATTAAGGGGGGACATGATAGCGGTTTTCAAATATCTAAAAGGGTGTCACAAGGAGGAAGGAGAAAATTTGTTCCTCTTGGTTTCTGAGGACAGGACAAGGAGTAATGGGCTTAAAGTGCAGCAGGGGAGGTTTAGATTGGACATTAGGAAAAAATTCCTAACTGTCAGGGTGGTCAAATATTGGAATAAATTGCCAAGGGAGGTGGTGGAATCTCCCTCTCTGGAGATATTTAAGAACAGGTTAGATAGACATCTGTCAGGGATGGTGTAGACGGAGCGTGGTCCTGCCTTGAGGGCGGGGGGCTGGACTCGATGACCTCTTGAGGTCCCTTCCAGTCCTATTATTCTATGATTCTATGATTCTATGATATGGGACCTGTTCCAAACCCCTCATCACTGTAGTTGCCCTCCCCTCTCCCATCCTCTCTCTTCCCCTCTCCCACCTCCCTTTTCCCAGTCTCCCCCAGTTTTGTTCAATAAAGAGAGATTCTATTTTTGAACACAATTGTCCTTTATTTTGTACATCAGGAAGGGGGGCTAGGGAGGGGTAAGTGGAAGGAGGTGAGGGAGGAATGGGGTACGAGCCCCCGATGGGGAGGACTGGGCTGGCTCTGCGGGCTTCTGGGGGGTGGAACCTCTCCTGCATCTCCCCAATTGCCCCCTCTCTCCAGATGGCAGCCTGCGGCAAGTGCAGCCAGGCTGATGGCCGAGTGGTGTGATGTGCCCAGTGTGGGTACTCCGGGCAATCCAAGCCAGGACTGCTTTGCAAGCGGGGCACCCCTGAGAACTGTCTGTCCGGGGTGGGGACACAGCCCTCGGCTAGCCTGAGACAGCAGCTCCACTCTCTAAGTCCTACTCTGATGCCGGCACTGCTTCCGGCCATCCTTAACCTCTGTTCAGGGTCCACTCAATGTGGACATGCTAGTTCGAATTAGCAAAACGTTAATTCGAACTAGTTTTTAGGTCTAGCTGCGCTAATTCGAATTAGCTTAGCTAAGTTAGTTCGAATTTGCTCTGTAATGTAGACATACCCCCAGTGCATAGGTCTCTGGCTCGTGTTAGCACACTCAATCCAGAAGCCAAAACTGAGAGGGGATGTGCAATTTGCTCTATCATTAATTACTTGAGTTGATCCTTTCAGGCTTGCAGCATAGGGGCAGGGTGGCTGTAGAAAGGGTGAGCATGCAGTGCCTTGTCCCATTCCAGAGAATACGATTTGGAAGATGTACTCTGGGCAACAAAAACATTGAAGCAATAATTGACACCCATTTGTGAAGCAGACTCCTGGGGTAATTTCTGCACTGCTGCTTGGAGCATGCCTTCCAGACCAGCTAGAAAGACTTGCTCTACCTCCCTTGGAGGTAGCATGCTCAAGATATGCAAGAGATGTCCATTGCATTATGGGGATGCAGTATGGAGCAGCCATCTGAATCCAGGCCGTGTGACCCCCTAATTCCAAATATGGACGTCTAGCCTGCCTGTGCCACACTGTCCACCCTGTTTTTAGCATGCTGACTTGACCAGAGCTAGTGTGAGTCTTTCTACCCATACTGAGAAACATACTCCTCGCTGCACCATAAACATGTGGTAGGAGTCCAGCACTAGAAGCTGGCACTTTCTATGCAGAGTGATTACTTTGAGGGCATACCATATATTTTATAGTTGCTATTAGTTCTAAAGTAAGGCTGTCTGGGCAAGATTGTCTTCTGCTACCAGTTGGATCCCATAGAACTTTAGGGCTGACATTCAACAAAACATGTAGACACTGATGAATGAAGGTAAAAACCTTCAAAAATCTTGTGGCTATCAAAATTCACCTCCCAACCTGCAAATATAAACCGCACACCTTTTGGGTGTGCTGTACTGTCCCATGTAGTAGCACTGAGACCACTTACAGAAAGCAAAATGAGTCTTCTCTACAGCAATGTTTCTTAAAGTGGTCTGCAGACCCACTCTGAGAAAGCTGCTAACCAGCCATTCCGGTTTGTTTACATACTGGTTCCACAGACATGAAGCTTTGTTCACCATTTGCAGCCAAGGAGAGCCACGGGATGTGACCTGGCCCCGGCTGCTGCTTTGTGCCTGTGAGGCTCCATTGCTGCGGAACCTGTAAGTAAATAAACCAGAATGGCCCATTAGCAGCTTTTTCAGACTGGCTCCAGGGAAGGCTTTGAGAAACACTGCTCTACAGTCTTTGCTTAGAGCCAGTTGGCTTTTAGCTCATAAGGTAGAGGCCCATATACTAAGCTCCAGTGGTTCCAGGTTATATTCAACCTGTCAGCTTTACATGAGCAGGATAGACTGTTGCAACACATCATTCATTGCCACTGTTTTTGTAGATACTGCCGCTCTCTAAACCTTCTGCTGGTATTCTTCACTGCTGAATGTGTGTCAGTGCATATTTAGTAGTCCCTACTAGTAGCATGGCATACCTCACTGATATGTTACCATTTCATGTGACCAAACACATTTAAACTATTAGTTTAATATAAAAAACAAAAAAATAACAAAAGTGTGAATTAATTAAGACTACAAGTACATGCTGTAAAATCCGGATTATATGTGCATATGCATATGCATACTAGTAAGTAAGTTTGCCTATCTATGTACAGTGAGGAGTAGCCAAATATGCCACAGAACCATCAAAGTAAGTTTGATTCCTTTGCACATTCATGCAGTTTATTCAGTTCTAGAGAAGATACAAAATGTAAATGAATACATTAGCATTTGACTAGTGTGGTGTGGAGATCCCCAAGCACAAAATTACACAGTCATATTAAAGCAAAGAAATAAATTAACATATATCAAAGTTTAGCATATTAAAAAAATCCAAAGCTCACTCAGAGAGGAAGAAAAGGAAAAAAGCACATCTGAACTATTTTTATGAGCTATTAAAATGCTATACCATGTAATGCTTTGATGCAGCCATGTCAGATACAGAACAAGTGCTGTCAGGGTTCTGTTCAATTATTTTTTCAAAGCTTTCAAATTGAATTTCTGGCTGGATCTGAAAACCTTTAATCATGTACATCTAATCTACAACAGTTTAGTACCAGAGGTAAAAATATGGAATTGTGCAAAAGTAACCAAGGAAGCTCCTGCAATGGTATCCATTAGATACCATCCAAAAAGTCATCATCTACTATGTTCGCTAGAACTCCCATTTCATCATATACCCCAAATCTTAATTTAACCCCTGGGGCAGAGGGTTAAAAGTCACCCTGTATGCACTGTCATATATACAGCCATTCACTTAGTCACAAATGGCATTCATTCAGGCTACGTCTAGCCTGCAAGCCTCTTTCGAAAGAGGCTTTTTTTGAAAGATACTTTCGAAAAAGCCTCTTTCAAAAAAAAAGTGTCTAGACTACAACCAGTACTTTTGAAAAAGCAAGCCGGTTTTTTGAAAGAGAGCACCGAGGCACTATGGATGCAATCTTTCAAAAAAGCATAGTTTGCATTACATAGCGCCTTTTTTCAAAAGAGCACTTTTGAAAAAAGGCCTTATTCCTCATAAAACGAGGTTTACCGGGGTCAAAAAAACTGCTGCGTTCTTTTGATTTACTTTTGAAAGAATGTGGCAGCAATCTAGACACAGGTAAATTTTTTTCGAAAAAGGCCGCTTTTTTCTAAAAAAGCCTGCAGTCTAGACACACCCTCAGAGAAAAAACTTGCCAGCAACTGCCCTCATTAGCGGCTGCTGACACTAATGATACATCAGCATGGCTCCACCTTGGTCAAACAGCATGATGTAGGACAAAAGCTAGTGCAGATCTTTCTGCCACTTCCACAGGTGGAACTCAAATGCATAGATTCTCAGCCAGTTCCACTTCAATCTGATCTACTAGTTGAGTTTGTATGTATAAAGCACCTAGGGTGTGCAACTGGCTTGGTATTGTTCTGTTTGCTTACAAGACAAAATTGCCAAACAGGGCTGCCATAGAACTTCTAGTGGAAATGGACTTCAGCAGCCAATTATATGAAAAACTTGGTCCCTCAAAAGTGGGCCAGAGCAAATTCTGAGGTTGTGAAAACTGGTCTCATACCACTGGTAAATGGCTCTGATATAGGAATTTAAAACAAAGCTTTGAACATAGTTTTTCATCTGTTTCACACTGGGTTAGAGTAGAAAGTTAGAGAACTAGTATCATCATCTTCCAAAACAGAATAGAAAGCATTTCTACAAAGTCGAGCCATTGATTTGCCGTGAGAGGCAAAACTGCTCTCTTTTTGTATTATTTATTACTAGAAAAGAGAGCGAATAAAACTTTACAAAAGAAAAAAGGAGATCTCAGTTGACCAAGTGAACAACAACAAAAAAAGGAATGTGTCTAATTTGGTTTCCACCCTCTACTCCTCCACTCATGACATTTTTCAAACTTTAGCAGAGACCGTATATAAGGCCACATATTTGCTTTCATCATTCTCATTTACATGACTGCAGCACGTAGAAGTACCAACAAACATCAGGGCCCCACTGTTCCCAAATGTTTGGCCAGATGTTTGCCTTGTATAGAGTTATGAGTGTGCTGTGCAGATGAGGATCAGTATGACATGTCTAGCAGCAGAGCCCTAGTCTGAGATTATGCTGATTAACATGTCAAGGCTAACTTCACTAGGTTCATGTGTCTCCTTTTATGTTAGCAATGCATCCCTGTTAACTTATAATTTAAAAACACTGTGTGTATATACAATATAAAAATTGGTCCAGGTTTGTCCTGGGTAAACCATGTTCTGAAGAGCCTATGCAATGCTGACATGCAGGACCAAACCTGGAACCTATGAAGCTTAGTTCATGAGCCTCTATAGCTTGAGCTAAAAGGCATTACAGGAAACAGTGAACCACATCCCTATCTGCATGGTTTTTTAGCCTTTAGAGAGCTACTAAACTATTTGTTGTTTTTTAATTTTCATCTACAGTCTAAAGAGACACTGGGTATAAGAAAAGGAAGCATTATTATCCTCATTTGACAAAGGGAAGCTAAGGCCCCGACAGAGAGGAAGTGACTTACCCAAGATTACATAGGAAGTCTTTGGCAGATAAAAACTAAACCTAGTTTTGCTAATCACCAGCCAGTGCCTTATGATAATATTCAAAAGCATACAACTATCTTTCCTTTCTGAAGTGACCCTGGTCATTTCTCTTACTATGAGAAATCATCATTTATAGCAGAGAGGTATTGCAGCAAAATACACACCCTAGACTTTGGAAAAGTAGACTTTGCCTCCCTTAGAGGACTGATGGGCAGGATCCCCTGGGATGCTAACGTAAAGAGGAAAGGAGTCCAGGAGAGCTGGCAATATTTTAAAGAAGCCTTATTAAAGGAACATGAAGAAACCATTCTGATGCAGTAAGAAAAGCAAATATGGTAGATGACCAGATTGGCTTACTGGGGAAATCCTTGGTGAGCTTAAACACAAAAAAGAAGCTTATAAGAAGTGGAAACTTGGACAGATGCCTAAGGAAGACTATAAATATATTGCTGGAGAATGCAGGGGAATAATCAGGAAGGTGAAAGCACAATTGGAATTACAATTAGCAAGGCATGTAAAGAGTAACAAAAAGATTTCTGCAAGCATGTTAGCAAGAAGGTGATCAGAGAGGGTGTGGGGCCCTTACTGGATGAGGGAGGTAACCTAGTGACAGATGATATAGGAGAAGCTGAAGTACTCAATGCTTTTTTTGCCTCTGTCTTCACAGACAAGGTCAGCTCCCAGAATACTGCACCAGACAACATAGTATGGAAAGCAAGTGGGCAGCCCTTGGTGGAGAAAGAACAGGTTAAGAACTATTTAGAAAAGGTAAACATAAACAAATCCATGGGTCCAGATTTAATGCATCCAAGGGTACTTAGGGAGTTGGCAAATATCATTGCAGAGCCTTTGGCCATTATCTTTGAAAACTCGTGGAGATTGGGAGAGATCCCAGAAGATTGGAAAATGGCAAATGTAGTGCCAATCTTTAAAAAGAGAAGAAGGATAATCCAGAGAACTATAAACCATTCAGCCTCACCTCCGTCCCTGGAAAAAGCATGGAGGGAATCCTCAAAGAATCCATTTTGAAGCACTTGGAAGAAGGGAAAGTGATCAGGAATAGTCAACATGAATTCACTGAGGGCAAGTCATGCCTGACAAGTCTGATTAATTTCTAGGATGAGGTAACTGGTTCTGTGGATATGGGGAAGTCGGTGGATATGATATACCTTGACTTTAGCAAAGCTTTTGATACGGTCTCCCACAATATTCTTGCCAGCAAGTTAAGCAAATATGGATTGGATAAATGGACTGTAAGGTGGATAGAAAGCTAGCTAGATTGTCAGGCACAACAGGTAGTGATCAATGGCTCAATGTCAGTTTGATGGCTGGTTTCAAGAGGAGTGCCCCAAGGATCGGTTCTGGAGCTGGTGTCGTTCAACATCTTTATAAATGACCTCGATGAGGGGATGGATTGCACCCTCAGCAAGTTTGCGGATGACACTAAGCTAAGAGGAGAGCTAGATGCGTTGGAGGGAAGGGATAGGGTCCAGAGTGACCTAGACAGATTAGAGGACTGGGCCAAAAGAAATCGGATGAGGTTCAACAAAGACAAGTGCAGAATCCTGCAATTGGGACGGAAGAATCCCAAGTATTGGTAGCAACTAGCTAGGAAGTTGTTTGTGAGAAAAGGACCTGGGGATTACAGTGGATGAGAAGCTGGATATGAGTCAACAGTGTGCTCTTGTAGTCAAGAAGGCTAAGGGCATATTAGAAGGAGTATTAGAAGGAGCATTACCAGCAGATCTAGAGAAGTGATTATTCCCCTTTATTCTGCACTGGTGAGGCCACATCTGGAGTATTATGTCCAGTTATGGGCCCCCCACAATGGAAGGATGTGGACACAATGGAGAGGGTCCAGTGGAGGGCCACTAAAATGATTAGGGGTCTGGAGCACATGACCTACGAGGAGAGGCTGAGGGATTTGGGCTTATTTAGTCTGCAGAAGAGAAGAATGAGGAGGGGATTTCAACTACCAGAAGGGAGTTCCAAAGACAGAGCCTGCTCTCAGTAGTGACGGATGGCAGAACAAGGATCAGTGGTCTCAAGTTGTAGTGGGGGTGTCTAGGTTGTATGTTAGGAAAAAAACTATTTCACTAGGAGGGTAGGGAAGCACTGGAAAGGGTTACCTAGGGAGGTGGTGGAATCTCCTTAAGAACGTAAGAATGGCCATACTGTGTCAGACCAAAGGTCCATCCAGTCCAGTATTCTGTCTGCAAACAGTGGCCAATGCAAAGTACTCCAGAGGGAGTGAATCGAACAGGTAATGACCAAGTGATTTCTATCCTGCCATCGATCTCCACCCTCTAACAAACAGAGGTTAGGGTATGTCTACACTACCACCCTAGTTCGAAATAGGGTGGTAATGTATGCATACCGAACGTGCAAATGAAGCCCGGGATTTGAATTTCCCGGGCTTCATTTGCATAAGCCGGCCGGCGCCATTTTTAAATGCCGGCTTGTTCGAACCCCGTGCCACGCGGCTACATGCGGCACGGGCTAGATAGTTCGAACTAGCAAGCCATTCTGAACTATCTGTACGCCTCATGGAATGAGGTATACAGATAGTTCGGAATGGCTTGCTAGTTCGAACTATCTAGCCCGTGCCGCGTGTAGCCGCACGGCACGGGGTTCGAACAAGCCAGCATTTAAAAATGGCGCCAGCCGGCTTATGAAAATGAAGCCTGGGAAATTCAAATCCCGGGCTTCATTTACATGTTCGGTATGCATACATTACCCCGCTAGTTCGAACTAGCGGGGTAGTGTAGACATACCCTTAGGGACAACATTCCTTATCCATCCTAGCTAATAGCCATTAATGGACTTAACCTCCATTAATTTATTTAGTTCTCTTTTAAACCCTGTTATAGTTCTAGCCTCCACAACCTCCTCAGGCAAGGAGTTTCACAGATTCAGTATGTGCTGACTGAAGAACTTACTTTTTTTTTGTTTTAAACCTGCCCATTAATTTCATTTGTTGGCCCCTGGTTTTTATATTATGGGAACAAGTAAATAACTTCTCCTTATTCACTTTCTCCACACCACCTCTATCATATCCCCACTTAGTATCCTCTTTTCCAAGCTGAAAAGTCCTAGTCTCTTTATTCTCTCCTCATATGGGATCCATTCCAAACCCCTCATCAATTTAGTTGCCCTTCTCTCAACCTTTTCTAATGCCAGTATATCTTTTTTTGAGATGAGGAGACCACATCGTTACGCAGTTTTCAAGATGTGGGTGTACATGGATTTATATAAAGTCAATAAGATATTCTCCATCTAATTCTCTATCCCTTTTTTAATGATTCCTAACATCCTGTTTGTTTTTTTGACTGTAGCTGCACACTGCATGGATGTCTTCAGAGAATTATACACAAGGACTCCAAGATCTCTTTCCTGATTAGTTTTAGCTAAATTAGCCCGCATCATATTGTTTTTATAGTTGGGGTTAATTTTTACAATGTGCATTACTTTACATTTATCCACATTAAATTTCATTTACCATTTTGTTGCCCAATCACTTAGTTTTGTGAGATCTTTTTGAAGTTCTTCACGGTCTGCTTTGGTCATAACTTTCTTGAGCAGTTTAGTATTGTCTGCAAACTTTGCCAGCTCACTGTTTACCCCTTTCTCCAGTTCATTTATGAATAAGTTGAGTAGGATTGGTCCCTTGGGGAACACCACTAGTTACCTCTCTCCAGTCTGAAAATGTACCATTTATTCCTACCCTTTGTTTCCTGTCTTTTAACCAGTTCTCAATCCATGAAAGGATCTTCCCTCTTATCCGATGACAACTTAATTTACATAAGAGCCTTTGGCGAGGGACTTTGTCAAAGGCTTTCTGGAAATCTAAGTACACGATATCTACTGGATACCCCTTGTCTACATGTTTGTTGACCCCTTCAAAGAACTCTAATAGATTAGTAAGACATGATTTCCCTTTACAGAAACCATGTTGGCTTTTGCCCAACAAATTATGTTTTTCTATTTGTCTGACAATTTTATTTTTTACTGTTGTTTCAACTAAGTTGCCCAGTACTGACATTAGACTTACCGGTCTGCAGTTGCCGGGATCACCTCTAGAGCCCCTTTTAAATATTGGAGTTACATTAGCTATCTTTCAGTCATTGGGTACAGAAGCTGATTTAAAGAATAGGTTACAAACCGTAGTTAATAGTTCTGCAATTTCACATTTGAGTTCTTTCAGAACTCTTCGGTGAATGCCATCTGGTCTTGGTGACTTTGTTACTGTTAAGTTCATCAATTAATTCCAAAACCTCCTCTAATGACTCTTCAATCTGTGTGACAATTCCTTAAGATTTGTCACCTACAAAGGACGAGTCAGGTTTGGGAATCTCCCTAACATCCTCAGCTGTGACGACTGAAACAAATAATTCATTTAGTTTCTCCGCAATGACTTTATCATTTTTAAATGTTCCTTTTGTATCTCAATAGTCTTTGGGCATGGTGACCCCGGCGCCCAAACGGCCGCTTGCACCACTTGCTCGCCCGCGGCGCCCTGGCTGAGTGGCGCAGTAGTCAGCCGAATGCCACGGCGGGAGGCGAAGGACATGACTCAGGCAACAGCGCCACCCAGAGGCAACAGCCAGCATTTCAGCGTTACAGAGTCACAGACATTGGGCTACTATATATATGATTTTTACACTTAATTTGGCCGTGTTTATGCTCCTTTCTATTTTCCTCACTAGGATTTGATTTCCACTTTTTAAAAGATGCCTTTTTATCTCTCACTGCTTCTTTTACATGGTTGTTAAGCCATTGTGGCTCTTTTTTAGTTCTTCTACTGTGTTTTTTAATTTGGGGTATCCATTTAAGTTGGGCCTCTATTATGGTGTCTTTGAAAAATGTCCATGCAGCTTGCAGGGATTTTATTTTAGTCACTGTAACTTTTAATTTCTGTTTAACTAACCTCCTCATTTTTGCATAGTTCCCCTTTTTGAAATTAAGTGCCACAGTGTTGGGCTGCTGAGGTGTCCTTCCCACCACAGTAATGTTAAATGTTATTATATTATGGTCACTATTTCCAAGCGGTCCTGTTATAGTTACCTCTTGCACCAGATCCTGCACGCCATTCAGGACTAAATGGATATTTGCCTCTCCCCTTATGGGTTCCTGTACCCACTGCTCCAAGAAGCAGTCATTTAAGGTATCGAGAAATTTTGTCTCTGCATTTCGTCCTGAGGTGACATGTACCCAGTCAGTTTGGGGATAGTTGAAATTCCCCACTATTATTGAGTTCTTTATTTTGATAGCCTCTCTAATCTCCCTTAGCATTTCATAGTCACAATCACTGTCCTGGTCAGGAGGTTGATAATAGATCCCTGCTGTTTATTCTCATTAGAGCATGGAATTACTATCCATAGAGATTCTATGGAACATGTTGATTCATTTAAGATTTTTACTTCATTTGATTCTAAATTTTCTTTCACATATACTGTCACTCCCCTGCCACCCTACGTGACCTGTTCTGTCCTTCCGATATATTTTGTACCCTGGTATGATTGTGTCCCATTGTTTGTCCTCACTCCACCAGGTTTCTGTGATACCTATTATATCAATATCCTCTTTCAGCACAAGGCACTCTAGTTCACCCGTCTTAATTTTTAGACGTCTAGCATTAGTGTACAAGTACTTTAAAAACTGGTCACTGTTTATTTGTCTGCCCTTCCCTGATGTGTCAGATTCTTTTTTTATGTGAATGTTTCTCATCTGATCTTGCCTATACTTTATCCTCTTCCATCCTCCTGACTAAAATCTCTATGAATAGACTCTTCTCTAAGAGAAGTCTCTATCTGATCCACATGCGCCTCTGTTCCAATCGGCTTTCCCCCATCTCTTAGTTTAAAAACTGCTCTGCAAACTTTTCAATGTTAAGTGCCAGCTGTCTGGGTCAGCTTTGGTTTAGATGAAGTCCATCCTTCCTATATAGGTTCCCCCTATCCCAAAAGTTTCCCCATTTCCCTATAAATCTAACCCCCTCCTCCTTACATCATTGTCTCATCCATGCATTGAGACTCTGAAGCTCTGCCTGCCTACCTTGCCCCACACATGGAACTGGAAATAATTCTGAGAATACCACCATAGAGATCCTGGATTTCAGTCTCTTTACTAAAAGCCTAAATTTGGCCTCCAAGATGTCTCTCCTACCCTTCTTTATGTCATTGGTATCTACATGTACCATGTCCACTGGCTCCTACCCAGCACTACACATAAGTCTATCTAGATGCCTCGAGATCCACAACCTTTGCACCAGGCAGGGAAGTTACCATACGGTTCTCCTGGTTATCACAAACCCAGCTATCTGTGTTTCTTATGATTGAATCTCCCTTTACTTACACCCCTAGAGGTTTTTAAGTCTCAGCTTAACAAAGCCCTGGATGGGCTAATTTAGTTGGGATTGGTCCTGGATTTGGGCAGGGTACTGGACTCAATGACCTCCTGAGGTCTCTTCCAGCCCTAGGATTCTATGATTCTAGAGCAAAATATATGGCTTTGGATGTATTCTACTAGGCAATCCCTATTAACTTCATGCAGTTTTTAAATTATTTTGAGGGTTTTTAAAATGAAAAAGGCACTTGAATGCATTGTACAATACTAATCTTTCACATTGAGGAATGAAGAATTAGGAGGACATAGTTAAAAGTGTAGGTGGGTTAAATTCCTAGATCTGAACACCACTGTAATTTGGAAAATTTGAATTGGGGTTCAGAGCCATAGTGTGCCAAGATCCATTCAGCACAGGAGAAAGCAGAGTGGATCTGATTCACTGATTTTCTTGGTGCATGTGTGCATGTGTGCCAATCCACCTGCTGGAGTAGAATAGAGCAGTACTGAAGTTGCTCTAAGTTCTGCCAATTAGCATCACTCTCTGCTGAGTCACAAAACAAGAGGAAGTAGTACTCTAGCATTCTGCCCTCTCCACCCAGGGCCAAGTCAGGCAAGGTGGCACAAGTAACAGTAGACCAAGGCTAGGTCTACATTGGACCTGGAAGGTTGGCTTAAGGTACACAGCTCCAGCTATGTAGAATACATGTCAGGAGTTGGCTTACCTTAAGGTGAGATTGGTGGTGTCCACAAAGAGGGAGGACGATGGGAGCAAACTCTCCCATCAGCTTCTCTTACTCCTTGCAACTGCGAGAAGTATAGGCACCAGCTGCAGCTACCCTCAGCATTCAATTCTCAGATCTATATTAGACCCACTAAATTGAGTGGCAGAATGTAGATCTCCAGTGTGGTGAATGAAGACACACCCCAAGTCTGTCACTAATAGGGTACGTCTACACAGCAGCACAAATACATTCGAAATAATGGGCAGCTTATTCTGGCTTTCTCTAAATCTCATTGCACAAAAAACAAAGAAGATGCCAAATAGCATTTTATTTCTAAATAAGTGCTGTCTAGACAGTACCAAATTTCGAAATAAGGTATTTTGAAATAAGCTGTGCAATTTGCAAAGCTCAATTTGTGTAGTTAATTCCGAGGTACACACTACTATGTAGATGTACCCTAAGAGTTCCCCTGCCCCAGGGCACTTAGCTGACCAGATTCAGCCACTGTCCAAACCCTTTGTGCTGCCTGAGTGAACAAAGCAGCAGGAAGATGATAAGTAGTTCAGACTTCAGACTTTATAGCTGATCTGCAAAGCTATACAGGGTTGAACCATGAGTCTAGCTCACCATATCCCTCAAATTTGGACCTGGAGTAATCAAATTTTGCAGTGCAGACTTCTCATAAGCAGAAATGCATTAGGTAGCAGGGGTTTTACTATGTACATATCACTGAGAGGAATCCTGAACTATTCACTTATTTTTAAAAATCATCTTTATTATTTACAATACACTATATTTATGAGCAACTTATTCAGACCTTAAAATTCTACAGTGTCCATAAATATGGTAATTTTAGCATTTGCCACCTCTTTTCATCCCAGAAGTGATGCGCTCAGCAGGCCCGCCACTTCTGACATTTTCTTTGGTTTTACAGAGATAAGTAGCAACCTGGAAGCAACTTTCCCCAGTTTCCATGCATTAGCATTCATAATATTAATTGCCAAAAATTACCAGCTGCAAGAAGTTTTATCTAACAAAGCTGCTCTGTGGCTTTCTCAAGACAATTTAATATCATTTATGTCCCAAGCAAACACTTAAGTATGTAAATAGGAAGAAGCCCACAGTACAATTAATATTTAACAAGTAAAATGTCAGGCTCAGCTAAGCAGTTTTTCAACATCCATCTCTCTCCACCCTCCAGTAAATCACAAGTTCCTCAGAGAAATGAGTTAACTAAGCAAGTTACCGTGGTTTAGAGCTAAGTGTTTACTACAAAGTGCCAACAGGTCCCCAACTTGGAACTGGAGTTAAGGAGGGGGGGAGGAAAGCAGTTAACCCAAACTACCCGACATTTATATACACTATTTTAAAAAAGGAATAATAAATACACATTCATACAGCAATCAGGACAAGAGAAACATGTTACCAAATGCTGTGGATAGCAGAGGGTGCGTATTGATTAACTAGATGCCAATCTAAGCTATATTTTGCATTTTTCTGGAATCTTTGATGAACTCAAATAGCTTCTATTGCCTTAATGATCTTATACATATATGCTCCATGCCAGTCACTTTGCTACCTAGTGAAGAAAATTTTGATTTAAGAATCAGATGTAATTTTTCTTGCATATTTTGACTGTCTAAACAAACCAAGGAAAGAGGACAATAGAAGTTGACATAGTGCTCCTGTGATAAGAAAAATACTTTTGATCTCTTCAGTGAGTCTTTGGGTAAATGATCAGTCTCACCTACAAGTATCAAAATACACTTCTGGAAAAGAAAACAGTGCCAGATTTCTGTAAAGCAAGGAAATGAAACAAAAGTAAAAAGACCCAAACAGACTAGCAAGGAAAAGGGGGGGGGGGGGGGGGAGAGAGATTAGTATCTGCTAGTTATAACATACTAAGCATCAGAACCGTAATATTTTCCCATCCCTACTACTGGTTAGCTGTGTGACCTTAATATTAAACTCTCTCTGCTTCAGTTTATGGTTACAATTCAGTAAAAATGGTTACAATTTGTATAAACATTTAGACAGTGACAGCACCTAAAGGTCACAAGCAGGCCAACTTAGTTCTAGGTGCTGTACAAAAATAAACTCAGAAGGGCACAGGGCCTAATAACTTTAGCTCCTACTCCCTCGCTCTCATACAGACTCATGTCCATATGCTTCCTTGAACAATTTTTGCACAGATTTGGCTTTTTGAACTGTAGGAAAGCATAATTTTAGCTGTCACGTTGTGATCATCTGGAACATATACTGTGATATAATAATGCAGTTAGCCCGGGTTGCTTGGCTGAATGTAACAACAAATAGGTATTTTTTTTACCCTGACACACAGAAAATATTTTGCTTAAACTTTCCCCAAATGTTCACCTTCAGGCAATGAACAAACGTAATAAAAAAAGGTTTGAGTGACGCCAGAAAGTCAAGTCATATTGGAAATAGTTTTGTACAGCAGTCCCTACATACATTAGCTATCATGGAAAATATTTTCAAATTTTAAAGTTCAGTGTTAAAAATGAAAAGCCGTAAATGGCTTACAGGCTTCAAATTGTGTGTGCCTTCTAGTTAAGAATGATATAGTGCATGTCACTGCCATATGTCGGTGAATTTTATATCTGTTGAAAACAGTAACTAACAGGAGACATTTCTTTTGGCCAGGATGGCTTATTGCTATAACAAGGTGTTATAATTAATGTAAGATCTCACAAAAGCAATACATTATTTTCAATGCTGTTCTTGAGTAGCAGTGTCAGTGAAAGAGAAAAGACTTCCCATTGGTTAGGGCATTAATTTAGGGCCTAGAGAATGGTTTCAACTACCTACCCTGGCTCAGACTGATTGGACAAGTCACTTTGTTAATGCCTCATCTGCTTCATTTCTGTATAATGAAGCTGATTACTCTTCTCTATCTGAAAGAGGGGGGTGAGGATGAACACAAAAAAACTGAGCCTTTCCTATGGCCCTCATTAGCATAGCATATAAGTACACTAGAAAAATTATGTGTGGGATGCTACATTTCCATAATGGGGCATTCCCTTTAAAAAAGGGACCATTGACAAACATACAGTGCCTGGTCTTGCCTTCGCATACTTAAGAATCATTCATGACAATGTTATTAGCTATATCCTCACAAGACAGAATTTGTTTACAGTGATGGCATGCCTACTGCATTACATATCTGTTTTGTTTGTTCTTTGAAATAGCTTCCACAAGTAAGAAAAGTAATACTGTTTCAGCAGGTTTTGTATTGTTCTCCACTCTCTGAATTAACAACAAGAGATAGCTTGGAAACATTTGTTTGATTGAATGGAGACTAGTGCTGATAAATGTTTCTAAATCATGTGGTTAGCTTTTGTGCTTTATTTTATTATAAGTATGATATACACACTTGGCTGTGTCTACACTGGCCACTTATTCCGGAAAATCAGCCACTTTTCTGGAATAACTTGCCATCTGTCTACACTGGCCCCTTGAATTTCCGGAAAAGCACTGACGATCTACTGTAAGAAATCAGCCGCTTTTCCGGAATACTATGCTGCTCCCGTTCGGGCAAAAGTCCTTTTTCCAGAAAACTGTTCTGGAAAAGGGCCAGTGTAGACAGCACAGTAGTGTTTTCCGCAAAAAAGCCCCGATCATGAAAATGACGATCGGTGCTTTTTTGTGGAAAAGCGCGTTTAGATTGACCACAGACGCTTTTCCGGAAAAAGTGCCTTTCCAGAAAAGCATCCTGCCAATGTAGACGCGCTTTTTCCGGAAATACTTATAACAGAAAACTGTTCCATTTTAAGCATTTCTGGAAAAGGGTGCCAGTGTAGACGTAGCCACCTGTGTATATTTTCTAGTCAGTAAGACCATTAGCTAATTACAGATACCATGTAATTTTAGGCACATTGTAGCCACATCAAATCCATACATTATGGTATAAATCAGGACCAGTCAATTTACAGCAACTGAGAATCTGGCGCTTGCTCTTTATTTGTGCAGTACCATCCTGTACCTGTACATATTGCACTGCCTTTGTGATAATTCTCACAGGGTGCTTACTACAGTGAGGTGAAGAATAAATAGATGCATATAAAACAGTTTGTTTTAGCTATACAGTACTCTAGCTTAAAAAGAGTGTCTGGCCTGCAAAGAAGTCTTCATAGCTCAAGAAATAATTAAACTATGGTACAAAAAGGCAGTGTTTAAAAATGCACAGTATAGATAAAGAGGAGATTATCAAATACTTTTCACATTGCTAAAAGCAGCTAAGCTAGCCAGTCAACCTTTCCAAGATTTTAGCATAACGAAGGCAAGCCAGAGGAGAGAAGGGGTACTGACTACCCAAAGACCACATAAAACTTCAGTTATTATTTATTGGGGGCAGATTCTACTAACCTGGTTTGGACATGTGTGAACGCTCAAGACTGAATCAAGTAAAAACTTTAAGTGAAAGCACATTTATTTTAGGGATGTAAGTGACTAATCAACTAGTCAACAAGTCGCTTTCCCCCACCTTGCTGCCTCTAGCACAAAGAGACAGCAAGGGGAGGGAAGTAGAGGAGGTGCTGGGGGAAGCCTGCTTACAAGCCATTTTCGCCCCAGCTCCAGCTATGTGGTAGCGGGCAGGGGCACATCGGCGACATTTCACCTTTGAAATGTACAAGAGACCCAGCTGGGACTCTTGTATATTTAAAAGCGGAAATGCCTGCATTGAGCCTGGGGTCAGCAGGGGAGTCTCTAATGGCCCCAGGCTCCATGCAGTGTTTTAGTCTTTGAAATCTTTGTACCTGAAATCTTTGATTCCATCACCTGATGGAAACTTAGGCAGTCTTAACTTCTTCGGGTGTCTGTGTGGGTCACTGTTAGCACACAATCATAAAACATTAGGGCTGTGTCTACATTGGCACCCCTTTCTGGAAAAGGGATGCTAATGAGACCAGTCGGAATTGCAAATGCCGCGGGGGATTTAAATATCCCCCACGGCATTTGCATGAACATGGCTGCCGTTTTTTTCCGGCTTGGGGTTTGCCGGAGAAAAGCGCCAGTCTAGACGGGCTCTTGTGGAAAATAAGCCCTTTTCTGGAAGATCCCTTATTCCTACTTGAAAGGAATTCCTTATCCCTTGAAAGTAGGAATAAGGGATCTTCCGGAAAAGAGCTTATTTTCCGCAAGATCCTGTCTAGACTGGTGCTTTTTTCCGCCAAATCCCCGAGTCGGAAAAAAGCGGCAGCCATGTTCATGCAAATGCTGCGGGGATATTTAAATCCCCCGCGGAATTTGCAATTCCGAAGTGTCTCATTAGCATCCCTTTTACGGAAAAGGGTGCCAGTGCAGACACAGACTAGGATTGGAGGAGACCTTGGGAGGTCATCAAATCCAACCCTCTACTAAAAGCAGGACCAAACCCAACATTAAAAAGGCCATAGAGCTGTTTTTAAACTAGGAGATGGGGGAAAGCTGATTGGTGCAGAGAATCATTCCAGCCAGGGCTTTGTCAAGTCAGGCCTTAAAAACCTCTAAGAATGAACTTCCTCTCTAGGTAATCCATTCCAGTGCTTCACCACGCTCCTAGGGAAATAGGGTTTTTTTTCTCTCTAATATCCAACCTAGACCTCCCCAACTACAACTAGAGACAATTGTTGCTTGTTTTGTCATCTGCTACAACTGAGAACAATCTACCCATCCTCTTTGAACCTCTCTCTCACTTTCAGGTAGATGAAGGCTTCTATCAAATCCCCCCCACTCTTCTTTTCTGAAGACAAATAAGCCCAGGCCCTTCAATCTCTTCTCATAAGTGACATGCCCCAGCTTTCTAATCTTTTTTTTATTGCTCTCCACTGGACTCTCCAATTTGTTCACAACCTTTCTTTAGTGGGGCTCCAAAAACTGAATACAGCACTCCAGATATGGTCTCACTGGTGCCAAATGGAGGGGAATAATCACTTTCCCTTCTTGGTAAAAAGGGCACACTATTGACTCATATCCAGCTTTTCATTCACTATAATTCCCACGTACTCTTTTGCAGAACTGCTGCTTACCCAGTCAGTCCTCAGCTTGTAGCAGTGCTTGGGATTCTTCCATCCTAAGTTCAGGTCTCTGCACTTGTCTTTGTTGATCCTCATTAGATTTCTTTTGGCTCAGTACTCAAGTTTGTCTACATCACTCTGGAACTACAACAAAATGTGCTAAGTCCGGCACATAATGATAGGTGGTCCACAGAAGATTTGTGTAAGTATACCGAATTTCAGATACTGCTTTGAATCATTTTCTTTTTTCTCCAAAACTCTTTGGTTTGAAAGTCAGGCTGGAATTCTTTCAGGGACCAAATTCCAAATCATGGGGCTACATGTAAAATAGTTCAACATAGTATTTTCGCCCATTTGCACAGCTTGAGTTGTACAGTCAATGGCAGTTCTCATGTGAATACTCCTTATTTATATATAATCTATAGTAATTGTACCTGCTTTTGTATTATCTATTTTTGTTTGCAAAACAGACATCATTCTGTTTTGCAGTGGAATTATAACAAAATAAGTCAATTCCTCAAAAAGCATATATGTTAGAGCATATACGCTAAAGTTAAACTTTGCATCATTACAAAGTTGCAGTTCGTAGAATCTTAGCAAAAACTTTTAGTGGAATATGTGTAGTGTTAGAATGTTTTTCTAAGGTATTTGTAACTTCTGTTCCAACTTTGATCAAAACCTGGAGGTATAGAGACAAGCATAAAAATATTTTAAATATTCTCTTGCAAGATTCAAGTTTGTCTGAATTTGGAGCAGTTTAAGGCTGATTTTTCCTTTCTCTGAATTAGTTTACCTGTCCTACAATCTATATCAATAGGTAGGTTTGAGTTGAGAATTGGCATTTTATGTAAGCTGTTCTCTTTTTCATATGTTCTTTAACACAGCTGGGAATACATGCAGCATATATTAGGCTGATCATCCCATTGCAAGATGAGTAACCTGTATTGAAAAATATTCCTCTACTTGTTTGAGAAAACAGTAGACAAGGTGGTGTTCAGAGCAAGTATGGAGTAGAAATTATTGTCTTCTGAATTGAGAAGTAGGCTCTGTGTTTGCCAAAAATTGATATTCTGCTGATAATGGTATGTGGTCATTTTGTTCATGTCTTACATTGTTTTTTACTATTGTACGGTACACTGGCAGACAGCTGCCACAATATACTTCGGAGATGGCTACACTTTGTTAAGTGATTTCCATATAAAGGACCAAATTATATCCTTTCTTTCAGCCATAAAACCCCATTGCATTCAGTGGTTTCACACAGCTTTACCTGAGGGCGGAATTTGGATCAAAACCTGAAATGTTTTGAAATAAATCTTGATGATGTGAGATTAGTGTTCATTTATCACAGTGAGGGTACCTAGAATATCTCAAACTGGAATGGTTTTCCAGTTTGAGATATTACTGCCCCAAAGTTACCTCCCAAGATTAAGGGTGGGACGGTGTGAGCCGTATGGAGCTACCCGTTCCCCACCACCACCAAATAACAGGTGCAGCTGCACCAGGTAAGCACCCAGAACCCCTACCTCCTACCCCAGATCAGAGCCCAGCACCCCTACCTCCTACCCCAACTCCCTTCCAGGCCCTGCACTCCAGCCCTGAGCACCCGCCTGCACCCTACCTCCCACCAAAGCCCCCAATCTCCTGCCCTGAGCCCACTCTTGCACTCCAAACCCCTTGGCCTCCTCCTACATCCTACATGCTTCTTCACCAGCCTCAACCCAGAGTCTACACCCCTAGTTGGAGCCCTCAACTCCCCATTTCCATGCATCCTGCTCCTTCCTGCACACTGATCCCCTCATTTTTGGCTGCATCCTAGAACGTAGGGGCCCCTACAGAAATCTAAAACCTGGGCCCCCAGAAGAATAATCTGGCCCTTCTTACAGCTGGTAAAAAGGGGGAAGGCTATAAAGGTTGTGGGGCTGTGGCCATTGGCCCCCCATTCTGATGCCTCTGGTAACCATATATCCTTTGAGAGTTTAATTTGGAAAACATTTGATACCTTCCTAATGGGACAAGACAGTTGAAATATCTGAATGGAAAGTATCTGGTTCTTAGTGACTATCACTTCTCCATGTCACCTACCTACCTGTGTTTCCCCAAAGGGATGATCTGCATCAGACTCTGTCAATAAAGTTAAATATTCAGTGCCAAATCATAATTATTAGAAGATTCCGGGCAAGCTGCTGAAACACAAATTGGGATTAGAGCTGAATCAGTCAATTTGCTGGTAGGACTGACCCCTGATTTGAGGCCAGCTTTTGTGCTTACACAGAGCCTGCAGCCTACTTTCAGCCTTGCCCTACAGTACAAGGAGAAATGTGAGACGCACACATACACAATGTGAAGAAGATAGCACACCAGAATTCAGATGTTGCAGCTTTTATCAGCAAACATTTCAGGTCACTCCACAAGTGAAGAGGAACAGCAAGTACACAGGCAGGTATCCTCCTTTTAAGGAAAGCTGGTGGGCATGCAAGAGATGAAGGCTGAATTATTAGAAACCAGAGAAGACAAACAAGAAAGGAGAATGTCTTCTGATCCAAGAGATATTCTAAATCAGAAGAGAAAGGAAAGGTTCTAGAAGGTGTGCACACTTAGCCAAATTTACTCTCTTGCTAAATGAGCAATTTCCATTAACAGGACAGTTACTCCTATCCTGGCGGCTGTTAACTGTGTCCAAGCCAGGGAAAGAGAAACAAAAATGGAAGAGAAATGAAGGAAAACAGACCCCTATGCAAATGAAAACAGATTATTTAAAGAGACAGGTAAACTCCATAGTCAGCAAATAGCAAAAGGAGAAGACCAAGCAAACTAAACACAACTTGCTCAAAAGGAAAACCCAGAACAAAACCACAGGAGACATAAGAAAAAGTAAACAAAGAAGCAAATGCTCTACAAAGGAGACCAACACTTAAATGGTTCATTTACTCTGCAGGCCAGATACTCAGTGGATGAAAATCTGCACTGATTTCAGAAGGTCTAAACTGCTTACACCATTTGAAAGTATCACTCTAAGTATGCCAGGGTATAGTTTTACAATCTTGTTCTTACATGCTTTTTTGGATTGTAGTGTCATGGGCAACATGAATACATAAATGCATTAGAGGACTCTGTTAAAGGTTACTCTATCACAACAGAATGATAAAGGTAAAGGAAAAAATTAAGAAAAAACTCAAGGTAAAGAAACCAAAAAATCAGGAAAGAGAAGAAGGAAAGAGTCAATGAAAATTTAAGGCAGTGGGGAAAAGAACAGTGGGAAAGAAAAGATGTGGGGAGGGTCCCATCAGAAACAGATGAATAGTTTTCTCTTTGCTTTTGTGATGTTTAAGTCTCTACTGGCTTTTCTCATCTCTCATTTCTACTGGCTTTTCTCATCTCTATAGTGGAGTTTTGCTCTTTTCCAGTTGCATTTATTTTATTTTTGAGGACACATCATTCAGAATTTGAAGTTAGGGCAGAACGTGCCAGCCAATATATTAAGCATACTGCAACAAAGAAAGCAAGTTATACCAGTGCTGTGGGATCTGCTTTGGCTCAGATTGATTACTTATTAAGTGTAAGATAAAGTTTTTCACCTACTGAATCAAGCCCTAAATGAGAGTGGGTTTTGATTACCTCTTTCTCTTCATTATACTGCGAACTGTATTTCCCATCCAGGATACTCAAATTAACTGCTCTTTCCAGCTATCTTTCTCAGCCAAAAACAATTTGATACATTCCCAAGTTTATTTAAGCCTAGAGATGATAAGCTAAACCAGAAAAGCAGTTATCAGTATGGACATTGATACCGCCTAGAAAAATCAGACTTGGACTTCAACAACATTATTCAGCTCAGATCAATGATGGCATTCACTGGTAATAGAGGATCAACAACTCTGCAAGAAATCCTATTTTAATTGATTTGGAGATTTGCATATTAGATAGACATACTCAATTAAGTTCAGTTTCAGAGAAACACGTCTCCTGGATCAGAGGTCTGGTACAATGAATATAGCTACACAGCATCTGACCAGAGACAACTGGATCAAGAACAACTGGAATTTCACTATCCAGTTTTGGGAATATGTGTGAAGCCAGGAATCTCTCACAGTTATGCATGGGAATAGCTTCACTGATCACAATCTTTCATTAACCAACAATAACTGAAAAGTGCAATTTCTGTTGGGTGGAACCCTAAACTCCTAGTGGGAAAGATATTAAAAATGTCAAACTCAGTCTAATAAATGGTTTATATCTACTCTCCTTATGTCTACCATGAAGAAGCAGTCCCTTCAATAACTTCCAAAACCTCACTGCTTGACACTGTTATTGTACATGGGTGTCTTCCTCCCAAGCACCTCCTCATAGCCACTGGTGTCACTACAGCACCCTGCCTCAGTGTCAACTCTGCAGGGCTCTTCAATAAGAGCCACACACAAACTTCTCTCAGCTAAAACACTCCTTCAGCAACAACAAAGTTTCACCCCAAAACATAACTTAGGGTATGTCTAGTCTACATGGCTCCATCAGCGAAGCCATGTAAACTAGTTTACCCAGCATAGGCAAAGAAGCGGGGATTTAAATAATACCCGCTTCATTAAAATAAACATGGCTGCCACGCTGTGCCAACGATCAGCTGATCCGGCACAGCACGGTAGTCTAGACCCAGATCGGTCAGCTGGGGAAGCGTTTGCCGACCGAACCTGGAAGCCTTGTTTCAGCTCACTTCTCTACCTTATACAGGTGATGGCCAACGTTTTCTAGCAGAAGTTTTCTTTTCTTCCTCCCTAGAGCCTGTTCCTGGCAGTTCTTCCTGAATTTCTGTCCTACCTGATACGCCCTGTCCTTCCTAACCAGACTGTGAAGGCTTTGCAGCAAGAACTTCCCATTCACTGCTTCTGTAGTCTCTACCACAGTCTGTTTGCTGTTCCTTTCAGTTTATAGAGACCTGCTGCTTTCTGTCAGGTCCCATGTATGAGACATGTTAATGAGGCACAGGCTTGTTGGACACATTCCCCCTTAAAGAGCCTATACTTCCTATGACAGTTACCGTAAAGTAGGCATTCAAAGTGTTCGGCTGCCCTCATTAGATACATGAAGAAAGACTTCAATGCCATCTACAACACCATCTAGCATTTCCCTGGCTCGTGTTGCAAAATAATTCTTATTTGCACAGCAACACAGCTTCCTCTGATAATACTCTAGATGTGTTTGCTTCATACATAACCCACCCCAACTCCATTGATCTTGCTCATTCCTGGAATTGAGGCAGGACACCTCTTCCTCATTCCAATTAACCTAATGTTCACAAAAACAGCCTGTATGGATCTCTCATTTCAGTGGGGATGGATAGCCATCGTAATCTGTGACTTCTGACATAGAAACCAGTTGAATGTAGGGAGAGAGACCTATGCTATAAAAACTTTCTGTGGTTCATTATTCATACTGCGATACTGTTTTGAATTATTCAGAAATTGTGAGGAAAAAATAGTCACATAGCCACACAAATACTGGAGATAGTTTCCATGAATCTAATGTCACACAGTGAATGTGCTACTGTGAAGTGGAATGAAGGATCCTTGTGCTTTTTCTTGTGTTCAAGCACACTCAAAAAAGAAATGTGACTTCTTCCTCTAACTCTTGAACATTGTATTCATAGCAAAATCTGCTGTCACCTTGCTTTCTCTGATGACAAAAATGAAACTTCAAATGCAACTGCTCGAGTGACCTCAGGAATTTTAAGGAGCATGGCCTCCACTTGATGTGCTATTTATTGTGTAGCTACTGTGTATGGTAAATATTTCTGTACATAGTTTGTCACTTTTTGGAAATGAAATAGAGCAGCATCATGTGTCTGTAAACCATCAACATGTCAAGAATCAAATTGAAAAAAAAGTCCAAATAATAAAATGATTAAACTTGTGGAAGAGATGTAGTTTGGGGCAAAAACATGGGGCTACACTTCTAATGGTGTTTTGTGTCCAAAGATGAAAAGTCAGGCAATTTTGAAAATCTATTGATTTAAATAGGAGATAAACACATAGGCTGCGTCTAGATTGGCATGATTTTCCGGAAATGCTTTTAACGGAAAAGTTTTCTGTTAAAAGCATTTTCGGAACAGAGCATCTAGATTGGCACGGACGCTTTTCTAGCCAATCTAGATGCGCTTTTCCGGAAAAAAAGCCCCGATTGCTATTTTCGCGATCGGGGCTTTTTTGTGGAAAACAAATCTGAGCTGTCTGCACTGGCCCTTTTGAGCAAAAACTTTGCACAAAAGGGACTTTTGCCTGAACGAGAGCAGAATAGTATTTCCATAAGAAGCACTGATTTCTTACAGTAGGAAGTCAGTGCTTTTGCGGAAATTCAAGCGGCCAGTGTAGACAGCTGGCAAGTTTTTCCGGAAAAGCGGCTGATTTTCCAGAAAAACTGGCCAGTCTAGACACAGCCATAGGGTATGTCTTCACTGTAAAGTTAATTTAGAATAACAGCTGTTATTTCAAATTAACTTTAATAGCATCTATACAGGCAAACCGCTATTTCAAAATAAAATTGAAATAGCGGAGCGCTTAATTCAAATATGGTAAACCTCATTCTACGAGCAGTAATGCCAAATTCAAAATAGCTAATTTGAAATAAGTGCTGTGTAGATGCTTATTTCTAATTAGCTGGCCATCCCTTCCCAGTTTCCCCTGGTGGCCACTCTGGGCCAAACCAGGAAAACTCCTCTCCTTTCTCCCAGCCCCAGAGCCCTTAAAGGGGTAGACTCTGGCCAGACTGCATGTGTCAGATCCAGGCCTGCCAGCAGTCTCTACCCCTGACCCAGTGGCCCCACAATAAGCTGGGCAGCCAGTGCCAGCCAGCCATCTCCTGCCCAGTCCCCCAGCACCCGGGAGCCAGCCAGGAGTCATAGACACCGTGCTCCCTCCTGGACTAGCGAGGAGATCATGGACCTCATTGAGGTTTGGGGCAGGCCTCCGATGTCCATGATCTCCACACTAGATGAAGGAACGTGGCCGTCTATGGCCGTATAGCTGCCACCATGGCCCAGAAAGGCCACAGGTGCACCCAGGAGTAGGTGTGCCTGAAAATTAAAGAGCTGTGGCAGGGGTATGCCAGGGCCACTTGGGGCAGCTCCTCAGCAGGGGCAGACATCTGACCCTACTTCGAGGCACTGGACTGCATCCTGGGGAGTGGGATAGTCCATGCCACCATGGGGGGCAGCGACCAGGGCATGGAGCAAGAGCTGCCACACCACCAGGACCCCTGAGCAGTCCCATCTGCAGAGTCAGCAGGGTTGTCCGGGGAGGCCACACCATGTAAGTGCCATCACTGTCCCCTTTCCGGGGGTGGGGGTGGGGAGGGAGACCAGGGACCGCACGTGTGGGCCTTGCTTACCACGGATCACGCAGCAACCTGTGCACATGTGAACATGTGCTGTACCACCCCTGGGCAGGTGGCTCGAGCTGCGTGCCACATAAGGGCTGTGGCCTGATAGTCACACTCGTGTGTGAAGAGACCTGACATGCTCCTGACCCCGGGTCAGGACACAGCAGGACGCCCTCCCTTCACAAGCCCCCTCTAACATCTTCCTCCGACCTCACCCACATTATACACAGCACAGGGGCCTGGGTGCAGTCTCGGGGCAGCTCTCACTTCCGAGGATAGCTGGACATTCCAACCATGGCCTCTGTGAAAGCGCAGTGGCTCTGACAGTGCAGGGCACAGTCATCCTCACCTCGCAGAGGGGGGCTGGGCTTCACCCACTGTGTCCTCAGTGAGAACTGACCCTTCTCTTCTTTCTCCACAGCCGCACCAGCTGCACATGTGGCCCGACAAGATCCCCACCCTTGAGCGCTGAGCTTCCCCTCCCCCTTCCTGCCCTTGCTTCCCCCTTCCAGCTCCCTCCTCCCAGTTTTCCCCCTCCCCTCTCTTACCCTCTCTCCTGCCCTCTCCCACCTCCTCTCCCCAGTCTTCCCAGAAGTTCATCCTCCCCTCCCCCTGCCATTTTGTTAAATAAACAGAGTTCCTATTTTTGAAAATAAGTGTATTTTATTTGGCATCAAGAAGGGGGGGCTAGGGAGGGGTAAGTGGAAGGATGTGAGGGAGGAATGGGGCACAAACCCTCAGTGGGGCAGACCAGGGAGACTGTTAGTGCTCCTCAGGGCGGAAGCTCTTCCATAGGGCCCCCTGGATACTGACAGCCTCCCAATGGACCTCCTGGATGGCAGCCTGCAGCCAGTGCAGCCAGACTGATGGCAACGTGTCCACAGGATGCACCAGAGTGCCCAGGGACAGCTCTGGCTCCCTGTGGCAGAGTGCTGTGGTGTTCCAAGTGAGGGCAAGCAGAGCACTCCGAGACACAAATGCTTTGCTGTCCCTCAGCGAGGTAGACCAGCACACAGAGAAACCTGAGAACTGTCTGTCTGGGGTGGGGTTAGGGTCCCTTTAAGCACAGACCTCAGATAGCCTCAGGCAGCAGCTCCACACATTAACTTCTGACCTAGTGCCCTGCCGGAACTGGTTCTAGCCAGCCTTAACTCTGATTCAGAGTCCGGCCACACTATTTCGAAATAGCAAAATGCTAATTTGAACTGCATTTTGTGTGTAGATGTGTTAATTCAAATTAGCTTAATTTGAATTAACTATTTCAAATTAAGATAACTCGAATTAACGCTGTAGCGTAGACATACCCATAGACATTTTAGAAAATGCCACTAGGAACCTAAATGCCATATCAAATAGAGACCATTTGGTGTCTAAATACCTTTTAAAAGCTGACTGTAAGTGATTTACCTTGTCACATCCAGGACATCTATAGTAGAGCAGAAATTTGAATTGAGTTCCCCAAAGTCCTGGATGAGTGCCCTCCCCACTAGACCATCTTTGAAATGGTAATTTTGTTTTCAGTGAGGGCAGGATTAGGCTAGTACTTGAGAGCTTCTGAAACCCAATCCTAAATGTACAGCAAGAGAAACAGTTCAGCAAAGATTCTGATTATTGGTTACATAGAAATCAAGCACTTTATCCTCCTCTCAACTGGGCTATTAACTTCAGTGGACACAAAATCACAACCAAGGAGGTGGTTATATGATACACACCTTTCTGATGCATATTAATTCCTCTTCATAGGAGTTGCAACATTTTGTATAGTTTCAATTTATAGGGGTTTTAGATCCTAGTTTTCATTTTGAGTTTGGGGTTGAAACTAACTGAGAATTCTAAATCCAAACTGAGTGCAAATATTTCTCTTCATTTTTTTTATCCCAAAGCATATTTTGCAGACACAGAGAACAATGCAGCCTCAACATTCATTTCTGTTCTTGGCTCATTCCTCCAGTCAGCCCTGTCTGGTCATGTGATCATGTATCCATATATGATGTCATTAGTCTCGAGATCTGATTTACCTTTGATATGTTTTACATTATTTTCTTTAGCATCTTATTGTCTGTTTTTCTTCAGCAGTGTTCCCTCCTTTAAACGTGCAGAGGAGCATGATTTCATGGGGAAGCATGCATACAGCTTTTCAAAGGGAAATCACACCTCACCACACTATTAGAATTGCTGGGAGGGGGTATGAACAAACATGTCAAAAAGTTTCATCCAGTGGATATCGTGTACATGGGCTTTTAGAAGGCCTTTGGCAAGATCCCTTGCCATTGGTCTGACACAGTATGGTCATTTTTATTTTTTTATGTTCTTTCTTATTGCAACCAATCCTGTATCCTGACTTCACATCCCATTCTCCTTCTAACTTCTTCATTTGTCTAAAAGTCATTCTACTTCACACCTGCTATCTTTTGAAGAGCTCTCATCTCTACTGATTCTAACCTTCTTAACTCTGTTTCATTTAATGCTGCTACTTCCAAAACTATAAAAAAATATTGGTAGTACACTGGTTTGATAGATTTTCACTATAGTACCGAGCAACATTTGTTTCAGTCCATACTTTCATATGAGATTTTACTTTACTAAGCACACATTAGATTTAACTGTTTCTATGACTTCACTGCTGCATGTCAACATTTTATAATCTCGTTTTCATGATGCAACCGCATTAACGTTTTGATAAGTTCAAGTTAACTATATCAATTTTCTGTGATAACAAAGTGTAGCACGATTAATTCAAATCATCTGATGTCTGGTCCTCCAACTAGGCTAACATTTGCAATGTGTACTTTAAAACTTGCTAAAAAATGACTGATTCCATTCCCCTTTGTCTTATACCAAATTGTGACCTGAACCAGACACTTAATGTTTCACCTGCTCTTATGGTGCAACTAGAGTCTTTGTCCATATCTTTTCTGATTGCAATTGCTTTAGCTGAAACTCCATATGATTTTGCTACTTTCCCATAATGCTTCCCTGCAGAACAAGGCAAATAAAATCAAATGCACTTTATTTGTCCTGATCATTGAGTTTCAAAAACCATGGGAACCCTCACATTTGGCACAAATTCTAGGTTCATACAGAAGACTTACTTACCTTATATAACTTTTTGACAATTAAACTATTTGCTACACTGGGCAGATTTCATCTGTTTGGAGGATTCATACTGAAGATTTCTCCCAGGTCTCATAACATGTGCACTTCAGTGTCAAGGACACAACCTTTGGAGAGCATTTACAACATGCCTGAAGGAAAAGCAGATTAAAATCAGATGAAAAAAATTACAGTGAAAGGAAAAAGGGAAGGGAGACCCAGGAGATTAAATAGGGCTAAAATTCACTGTTCATTTGCTACTCCATATTTGCCTGTAGGTTGAATTCAGTTGCATGTTGTTTTAGGTCAAATACAATCATGTTGATATCTGCCATGAACAAGGTAACACTGATGGATTTTTTTTTTATTTGAGAGCTGGAAATAACAAATTCTCCATGATCCAAAACATTGCCTAATTATTACAACAATCAGATAATTGACTGGAATTATATCTACAACACTGGAAAGGTGAAAATTGAAAAACTCTGAAATAAATACAGAAGCTACGCAAATGAATTACAGGAGAGAGAGAGACAGAGAATGTGGAACACCTCAGCTAGCCTCAGACTGTACATTTCTCTCTGGAAAAGCATTGGCATGTCTATATTAAAATAGCAGGTACAATGGAAATATTCAATCTGTGGACTCAAAAATGGCTTTAAAGTAGTTTCAGGAAGTAAGACAGCTATAATGGATGAACAGAGACTAGCTTTCTTTGTAAGAGTTTCAGCCTATTCAGATAGAAACAATTTAACTTAGCATTGTCATTAACTTCAGAGGGGTCCTTTGATGCTATCTGAGAGGAAGCAGAAGCTTTGAAGTTGAATGGTAGAATAGATACATGTAAATTGCACTCTGTGTATGCTGTTATTGCACCATTATTGTCAGCAATTATTTCAAGAAGTGACCTTCGAGAGACAAAGCAGCCCGCCTTGCTGCAAGAAGGAACCTCAGCAGCAACACTTGGAAATGCATTAGATTTTGCAAACCTCCAAAAGCTCATTAGCTGTGCCCTTAGTTTTCCCTCTTCAAAAAGCCTAGCTTGAACCTAGTATTCATTTTAATGAATCACACAACAAATGAAGTCGCTTTATGGAAAGCTGTGTGGCAGAATCACCCAATTTTGCCAATAGGCTATCAATGTCCCAAAATAAGTTCTGCTCCTTGAGGGAGCCACATTCAACAATTCTCTTTAAAAATAACATAATGAGTAGCAATAATGTTCCTAAAAAGTATGATAGTGAGCAGAACAGTATAAAAAAAATAGGGAAAAACCATAAAATCTGAGTAAAAAAAAGTCTCTCAAACAAAACATGACAGAAAAATACTCAGTCAAAGATGCCAATCCCCACTCCCATAAAAAAAAAAAAAAAAAAAAAACCAAGAAAATGTTCTTAATAAGATGCTAAAGAAATCAGGCCAGTAGAAAGTTGATGCTCACCACAATGCCAGCCTCATGGACTTTTCACTAGACTTAGTTATGGAACATGTGGAATATATTTCTGGCTTTGTCACTTACCCTCGTCTTTCTGTTCTAAGGTTCTCCACCTAAAAATCAAAGGAGAATAATAAAATTTGTCTCCTATATAAAATGCTTTTAGATCTATGACTGAAAAATGCTTTATAAAAACTAGTTATTTTGAATTATACATTTTTTTAACACTGACTATTTCAAAGCAGAGGTTCAGGGAGTGAAGTGCAAAATAGGACACTTATTTGGATTGATAAAAGAGTGTGTAGAAGCCCATCTTATGCACTGAGTGCCTATTGCATATATTAAAATACATAATGCAAATCATCTTATGGGTTATATTGCACATCTCACCATAGTATAGAACTTGTTTTATTAGCAAAGTGGAAAAATAAAAATTGGGGGTAGGGAGGAGAAAGTGACACACACATTCCAGCCAAATCCCACCTACTCATTCACAGAGAATGGACATAATTACCCATGAGAAATACAAACTTGTACTATGCTTGAGTTGTCTGACATTTTTGTACCCAAATAATAACTCAATAAGAATTTAATTCATGTCTTAAAGATACTGATGCATAAATTGGACATTACTTGTGTTCGGCTGTTTTTCTTATGTTGCCATAGCCTTCAAGCTTGATAGTTCTTAAATTTCTATAGATTATCTTAATTTTGCTATAAGATCATCTATTTTTCTACAAGAAAGCTGATGTTTTAGAACAGCCTTAATGTAGTTTCATTAGTCATTGAGAGGGTATATTTTCAAAGTGCTGAAGGGTAGGTATGTGTGAGTGGAAATCTCATTATCTGTTAATGGGATTTGTGCATCTATAGCACATACTCTCCTTTGAAAATCTTCCCCACAAAGAGGACAAAGATATTTCAATTTCATACTCTTTGTTTTCTAAGACTTCTGAACTATTCTTTTGCTGACATAGGTTTTTGATGAAACAATAACACTCTGAACAGTACATCTTCCTTTATATAATAGAAATTTGCTTCTTGCCATATCCTTTTATCCTGTCCATCACATAAATTTTGGTACAATGTAGCACACATTTGAGGGAACTTGTAGGTGGAGTACAACAGAGGCAGTCACCTAACGGATTCTAGGAACTATTTAAAAATCTGATCACATTGAAAGACAATGATCACAGGTCAATTCACTGACCACATCTTTTTATAAAACTCTAAGAATTGTCAGACAGGGCTGATCCATCATGATTCATGAACATACATGAGCAGGAGTTGGAATGGCAGATACATTTCTTACCATGGTTCGTTGGTATTGACAGCAAGAACCTCCAGCTGAAAATGGGCATGTCTCATGACATTTGAGTATTGATGCTTAGATGTCATGTATGTGCATGTTTGTGCACCTATGTTATGCTGTGATAGGTTTTGTGTGTTCATAATGAAAGTGAAGGTTTAATTAAACTAACCACTTCCAGTTCACTTGCACAGTCCAACTTTTAAGAGTTATGGGGCATAATACATTTTTCACCCATCAGACTATCAATACAAATTTTACTTTTCAAGCTAGTATTTTACTTTTTGCTCTGGGATTAAATAGAAGTGCCTCACTGACAAAATAATCTCCCCGTGGAGGCTTGGCATCCACTAAAGTCTTACATCAGCAATTTTATGTCTGCAACAGAGATAAAAACATGGTCAGCCCAAAGAAGGGGAAACAATATAAAACACCGTCACATTAGATTATTTTTGGTAATACTTCTGGATGGAGGAGGTGCCCATTTCTGGGAGGGACGCTGAACAAATTTGCCCTGTAGGGAGGGGGCATATGTTTGATAGTACCTGATTTCAGCATGGGGGTAAACATGTCATAATTTCCAAAAGATCACTCAAAACTTGTTATGCTCTGTATCACACAAGGATGTGGGGAGGGACAGTGAGCAAAGTCCTCTGCTCTGCCTATTTCCAGGGGATTGCTGCCAGTTGGAACTAGCTTGGGGGCATCTTCAACCTGACCTGGGAGAGCCATAACAGGCTGTTGGTTCTCAGCTTCTGGAAGCAGAACTTGCTTTAAGTGCCTAACTATCCTGTTATATGCACAGCAATCACATGAAGTTCAAAAGTAGAAATAGCTGAAAAAAATAAAAATTTTAATGAAAATATTTTGAAGGAAACCAAAAACAATTCTTGATGGTGCAATCCAATTCTTTGTCTCTTTTTTTACCTTTAACCTATTTCTGGGGAAAATGTACATTGCAGTCAAACTCCCATTTATGGGTCAAAAATACATTCTATTAAGGTGATGGGCAGGAAGGGTTAGATTTTCAGTAAATCAAATCAATAGGAATTGGAAGTCAATATAACTTCCTCAATTTATACCAGCTGAGATTCTGACCACACATGTAGTTACATCCTACTCAAACATATATGCATCTTAGAACTGTAACTTGAAGAAAACACATTTCACAGTAGCAAGAGTCTTCCTAAATCACAACATCATTAATGTGAAAAGCAAGGGATCACCTATATTTACTAATATCACTGTACTCTGTGTGCCAGAGCTCTTTCTCACTCTTGGTTGGTTCCACACCTCCTCTTAGTGGCATGCTGGGCTTTTGCACGCTCCCTAGGTGTTTCCCTACACCCCTGATTTACTGTCTTCCCCTTGTCTGAGCATGGGTGCTCCAAGCTTCTAAAGCACCCATGCAGGGACAACTGGGGAGGAAGGACACAAGGGGGGTGTGGGATTTATTGGTCATGTGACTCCTCCCTGTGCCACCCGGGAGAGAGCTGGGACAACACCCCCTCTTCCCCAGTCTCTGCCCCACCCCTATTCTGCTTTGCCTCTTCCCCCATTCCACCCTTATCCCACCTCTTCCTCCAAGTCCCCTCCCCAAGTGATGATGCCCTGGGGGGCTAGCAGGAGCCTGGCACCGGCAGCAAGGGTTGGGATCCCCACACACTCATTGGCAGACATGGTCCATCCTGACTAGACCTACACCATATCATCTTGCACAATCTTTATCTTGTTCATGGTCTCTTAGGGTATGTCTACACAGCAAAGTTATTTCGAAATAACTTTCCTAGCATCTACACAAGCCAACTGCTATTTCGAAATAGCAGAGGGCTTATTTTGAAATTGGTAAACCTCATTCCACAAGGAATAGTGCCAATTTCGAAAATGCTGTTTCAAAATAAGTGCTGTGTAGATGCTTATTTCGAAAGAGGGGGCCTCCAGACCTTCCCAGGGTGCTCTGCTGGCCACCCTGGCCACAAGGTAACTTCTGACCTGATGCCCTGCTGGAACCAGTTCTGGCTGGCCTTAAATGTGATTCAGCATCCATTGGACGTGCTATTTCAAAATAGCAAAAAGCTATTTTGAAATGCATTTTGTGTGTAGATGCGTTATTTCAAAATAAGATATTTTGAAATATCTATTTTGAAATTAGATATTTTGAAATAACGCTGTAGTGTAGACATACCCTTAGCGCTTGGGTTGGTCTGTGGTTCGCCCTCCTGTCTTTGGATGAGAAGAAGGCCATCAACCAGATTGACCATGGGTATCTCCTGGGCACTCTGCAGGTGTTCAGATTCAGGCCTCAGTCTGTGGAGTTACTTCAGGTGCTGTACACCTCCACAGAGGATCAGCTGGACTCACACCTCAGTCACCTGTTGGCTTTCAGACATGCTCAGACAAGGGGAAGACAGGCTAAGGCTGTCCACTTTCAAGTTAGTTGTACATTCTGCTCAGTGTCTTCTTCATAAGACTGATGGGGTTGGTGCTCTGTGAACTGGTCCTGTCACTGTATGCCAACAGCATGCTCCAAGTGGACTTGATGGCCTGATGTGGGTGGAGTCTTATCAAGCCATTTACTCAGTAGCCTCTGCATGTGTCAACTGGGTCAAGAGCTCTGGCTTGGTGGTTGGGGCTGGGCAGCAGGTGAGCTCCCTTAGGTTTACCATATTTGAACTTTCAAAAAAGAGAGCACCCCTGTGAAGGAGTGTATCTGTATCAGTATTTACCAACTCATGTTGTACTAATGTGTGTACAGAATATGTCCCAATCCCCTCCCCCTGTGGTACCCTGAGCTGGCTGCTGCCAGTTTCTTTTCAAACTGCACCACACAACCTTCTATACACACTCATGCATCACTTGCCACATTTCCACCTCCTTGTGTCCCCTGCAGATACCAAGTGGCAAGACCAGTAGTCAAGGGTGAGGAACCCCAAAGAGATATCAGTTGGCAGTTCCTAGATGGAGCTCCGAGTACAGGCATGTATCTGGCATGGTTCATTCCTGTTTCTGAAGGAAATCATTATTAGTAGCCTCACAAATTCACAGGACTGCCTCATCATCCTTCTCCTAGCTATGGTCAAGTTGGCCATTCATAACACCAGGAAGAGGAGGTTAGCGAGGGAAGCCCTATGACTGTGGGGCCTGCTTTCATTCTTTTATCCATTCATGCATGTGGGCAGAGTTCCTCTGGGTGGCATCTGCTGGCTCCCTCAATGCCTTTGAGGATCAGTGAGCACAGTCCTAAATTCTCTGCTCAATGTTTTCTCCCAGGTCCCTAGTTTTGCCCCTTTGACGCATGTGTCTGGTTTTTCCTTTTTTGTCTCCTGAACTTGGTTGAATTTTGGGTTTAGTAGGTTTTCCATAGACTAGAGGAGAGGCCCATATCCAGCACCCTTCTATAGCCTTCTGGCCTGACTCTGTCATACATGCCACACAATCATTTCATTTTATAGTGACCATCTGTAAATATCAACTGCTTCACAAATGTACCTCACAAAACATGTGAACATGAGCCAGGGAACAAGCATACACAATGCTGTCATATCCTGCTTTAAAAGTATCTTTCAAGGATCTTGACATTTAACATCAGTGGTACCAGAAGAAATTTTTCAAATTACTGAAATGTAGATGATTTTTTCCTTAAATAACATACCAACTTTGTATTCATGGAGGCCACAATCATGTCATCCAAACACAGAATATAATAATAGCCCATCTATCCTCTAGTAGGATCACTAGCTTTGAATAATCTGATTACAAGTATGTGTAAGTCTATATGTACTATTTACAAGCTATTGTATATGTGTGGTACAGCTTACATGCAAGAACTAAGTAAAAAACATTAAGATTTATGATAGGCACTGATCACAATCTCAGTTCAGCTAATGAGCAAGCCAGTCACAGTCAACAAACGCCTAAATTCTGCTACAGACTAACAAAGCTTCTTGAAATTATTTTGGAATATAATGAGCTATGATCAATTACAATTATTCATTGCTGGACATCTAGGTCTATTATTCAGCCCAGTGTAAGTGTAATTGTCTTATTATAATGATATGAGTAGAGGTTCATAGAAATAAGAAGACAAATGTAGCTCTCCAAGACAATTACAGTCTATTGTCCATTAGCCAAAATGAAGTTAGCTCGGTTTTCATTAGTGAGAACCTCACACAACAGCATAAGAGGGTGAGAGGGGAAGAGGAAGATGATCTGATGCACAAGTCATCCTGTTTGTCCTCTTTTGGCTGGGCTCCAGCACTTAACAGATTCAAAACCTTATCATTGCATAAGACCTCTCTTTCTCTTCTCATTCAAAAATCAATTACATGTTACCGATAATAAGCATGGTGCCTTGCTCCTTCCTGACTGGAAAAGTGACTGTTTGTTTTCTAGATGCATTTTCTTCACCATTTAATGCTCATCAGTGCTGGGAATCTAACTTACTTTGCTCATGATACAAAAATGACCTAACATGAGTGAATAAAAAAATGCCTCACACAAAAACTTTTTACAGTGTAACTCTATTTAATGAGAAGATTTATTACATATTTTGAATCTTTAAATTTTATGTATTAATTACCAAGGAAAAATTTGTTATATTTTCGAACATATGTATACATAAACTAATGAAATAATGAAAAATCCATAAACACTGGTGATAAAATAAAAACCAGTGCCATTAGTGCACAAGATCACATATTATTGCACAAGAACACCATGAGTGCACAGTTAGTGTCATTAGTGAACAAAAACACATATTTTTAGGTCTGGGAGCTACAGTTATTTACTAGAAACAAAGGCTTGTGTCTGATATAACTACTCTGTGAGACTCTTCTCCTATGACATGTACACATTCTCTGGAACTGAAAAAAAATACTTCTAATCCCAGAAAACTCTTATGTGCAGCACATGCAGCTTCTGTTGGCTCCTGAACAAGATGTTTATGTGAGGGGGAGAGGGATAGCTCTTTACAGATAGGTCTGTAAAGTGTTTTGAGAATATTGGTGGGAGCCACTTTAAAGGTTTCTTGTTTTACTAAGCCTAAAGTCTGTGCCTATATTAAAAGCACAAAAGGCATCAGGCAGAAAGGGCGGGGCTGGAGCAGCCAGCCCTTTCCGCCTCCTGGATTGCAGTGCTGCCTCCCACAGCCCTCAGAGCGGTGCTCCAGCGGTGATTTAAAAGGTCCTAGGGCTCTGGCTGCTATCACTGCTGCAATAACAGTGATGGCAGCTGGGCACCTTGTGCTCCTTTAAATCACTGGGTCCCAGGGCAACTGTCCCCTTTGTCTTCACCCCTCCCCACACTGCAGACCTGAGCACATCTGAATATAGCCTGCTCAAATGAAAGTTATCTATGTTTCATTTCGATGTGTGATCCTCCTGATGTCTTAGAGATTTTTTCTCCTTCAATAAGACAGATCATTTACATTTCATTAACATGCAACTCCAAGATGGAGTTTCCTCACAGCATTCTGTGAGAGAATGAAAAAACCCTTCTTGTGCCCTATCGTAGTAGCAATAATAATCATACAGTAAGTTAAATGGTGTCCATTTAATGGGGAAGGCTCTTTTCAATTTCAGTTAACTGTACAAGCTGCATTTTGTTTATGTAAATACATATAAAAAGGTAGTTAATTTAGATTAGATGTAGGCTGCCTCTGTGACATTTATCGCATGCCACGTGAGACTACTCATAGGGAGTAGTGAACCATCATATTTAATGCTATAGTGTGGTGATACTACAGTATGGATTTCTGCTGGCATAGCTGTGTCAATCTGCATGGTGAAGAAGGAAATCCAGTATAGCTATGCCAGCAGATGTAGATACATTAGCAAAACTATGCTTGTGCCAGTGTAGCTTGTTTTGCATATAGGAGTTGGTTTTATAATGCTAGTACAAAGTGCCGCTTTGCTGGTATGGTCGTATCCCCACTAGGAGTTCTTTGGTGGTATATATACCAGTATTGCCACACAGGCAAAGTGCTCCTAGACATTGCTTAGTAACTTCTAAGCTTCTAGGGATCCAGGACTACCTAAACAGTCCAGTTTTTGTGCATGGAGCTGACTGTTAAGGTACACAAAACTGCATAGTCAAAACTCAGGCACAAATATGTTGAGGTCAATTAGCAAATTTGGTCTACAATATAGTTCCTGACAGAAACTCACTGGACCTGATTCTCAGTTAAGTAGTATGACTTTAAGTCCCCCTTTACATTGCCAGAATGCTATAAAATGTGATAAAATTATATTTATACTCATTTTAATATCATTACAGCAGTGTGAAGGAGCCTTAATATAAATGAAAATGAGGTTCAACAAATTCAAAAGGCTAATCCTTCACACTGAATGAATGGCAGCAAGATGGGGCTAAAAGTACTGCCTCATGCATTATGGAAAATTCATACATTATGGAAAATTATTGCTGGGGTCTGATATGAAATACTTTCTCCTATCCCATGTTCTAGACACCATGTTTTCTTGTGTTAACTCCATTTGCTCAGTGGGAACAACTGGTGCAAACATGACATCTTGACCAGCAGATGTAGAATCAGTTCATGTCACACCTGTAGAGGCAAAAAGCCAGATCTGGGTATGTCTACACTGCCATCCTAGTTCACACGCGGCACGGAGTAGGTAGTTCGAATTAGGCTCTCTAATTCGAACTACCGGTACACATTGTTCCACGAAGAGTAATGGTAGTTCAAATTAGAGAGCCTAATTCGAACTACCTACTCCGTGCCGTGTGTAGCTGCGGGCATGGAATCCGCACTAATGAGGGTTTAAAAATGGTGGCGCCCGGCAAGATGCAAATGAAGCCCGGGATATTTAAATCCCGGGCTTCATTTGCAACTTTGAATGCCTACATTAGCCACCCTAGTTCAAACTAGGGTGGCAGTGTAGACATACCCAGAGAGAGGTAAAGGGGCTGCAGTTCTCCTTTTGTATTCCATCACAAATGGGACATTCTGCTACTGATTAGGATTGGATAGGTCCTAAAAGGCATTATGCAATCAGCCATGTGAGCATAAGCTCCTCCTCCTCTTTCTCTTTCCTGCTTAGTCAGCATCATGTACTGACAAAACTAGAATGTAGAATCAAGAGCAATTATTATTGAAAAGTATTAGTTTTCAAGCCATATGCTGATATTCAGGGGTTTGACTATGCCTTGCAAATGCCTGGGCTTGGCAACCCTGCAGTTGATCTTCTTGCTAGCAATCTCAATAGACAGACCATGGGTAGAATAGTCCTGGAAGACAACGTGTCTTCATCTCTCGAGACTTGCCTTGCTGCTGTTCCTTAATGGGATCATTAATAGACAGGGGTATTCAGTCTGTGGGGATGGCACAACCACCTGCAGGCAGATTTGAACCTGGCATCTCAAGAGCTTACTGTAAAAGCCTTTATAGATTGATCTATAAAGCCAGCTGCTTCTCAGCTCAGGCTCATTCTTATCTTTTTCTGTAAGTGCTCTAAGTACCACTACATGGGACAGTGAACCACACCTCATAGGTGTGGGTAACAATAGCAATGTGGCACTTTTTGTGATTCTTAAACTCCTTTAAATGTGGCTTAGAAAACAAAACGAAAAAGAAAAATTCTATGAGCGAATGACTGTAAGATATTATAACTGAGTACATGGCTTGTCACAGCTATAGAGTTTCAGGATCTTTGGGAGTGGGGGGCTATGTGTTACAAGACTATGGACAACATCTGTAATCTGATCCTTCTCCTAACAAAGTGTCTGGTAATTCTTGGACAAAAGACTTAGTTTGCAGCCAAGAAATACAGGAAGGGACATGAGCTATAAGGGTATGTCTACACTACAAAGTTAATTCGAACTAACAAACGTTAGTTCGAATTAACTTTAATAGGCGCTACACATACAAACCGCTAGTTTGAACTTAATTCGAACTAGCGGAGCGCTTAATTTGAACTAGGTAAACCTCATTCTACGAGGACTAATGCCTAGTTCGAATTAAGTAGTTTGAATTAAGGTCTGTGTAGCCACTTAATTCAAACTAGTGGGAGGCTAGCCCTTCCCAGCTTGCCCTGGTGGCCACTCTGGGCACCACCAGGGAAACTTGTCTGCCCCCCTCCTGGCCCCAGAGCCCTTAAAGGGGCACGGTCTGGCTATGGTGCCCGTGCCAGGTGCAAGCCTGCCAGCACCCAGTCGGCAGACCCTGCACTTGGCATGGCTCGAGCCCGCCACCCGCTGCCACCCAGCCCTCCACCTCTTCCCGGGACCAGACTGGCGGCTCCCGGGAGCCTGCCCGGGGCCACAAGAGGCGGGCGCCCGCCTGGTCTAGTGCAAACATCGTGGACCTCATCCATGTCCTATGCACTAGGCACAGGAAAGTGGCCGCCTAGGGCAGGAGAGCTGCCAGCCTGGCCACCCAGGAGCAGGTTTGCATGAAAATCAAGGTGGTCCACTGAGACCCCCGACCCTGAGCCCTGAGCCCTGAGCTTACAATGGCCATACTGGGTCAGACCAAAGGTCCATCTAGCACAGTAGCCTGTCTGTCAACAGCGGCCAACACTAGGTACCCTAGAGGGGATGGAGTGAAGACAATGACCAAGCTATTTGTCTCGTGCCATCCATCTCCAGCATTCCACAAACAGAGGCCAGGGACACCATTTCTACCCCCAGCTAATTGCACTCCATGGACCCAACCTCCATGACTTTATCTTACTTGTCTTTAAACTCTGTTCTAGTTCTAGCCTTCACAGCCTCCTGCAGCAAGGAGTTCCACAGGTTGATTATTTGCTTTGTGAAGAAGAACTTTCTGTTATTAGTTTGAAGCCTGCTACCCATTCATTTCATTTGGTGTCCTCTAGTCCTTCTATTATGGGAACTAATGAAGAACTGTTCTTTATGCACCCTCTCCACACCATTCATGCTTTTATAGACCTCTATCATATCCCCCCTCAGTCTCCTCTTTTCTAAGGGTGTGTCTAGACTACATGCCTCCTTCGACGGAGGCATGTAGATTAGCCAGATCGGAAGAGGGAAATGAAGCCGCGATTAAAATAATCGCGGCTTCATTTAAATTTAAATGGCTGCCCCGATCTGCCGATCAGCTGTTTGTCGGCAGATCGGGGGAGTCTGGACGCGATGCCCCGACAAAGAAGCCTTTCTTCATCGACACAGGTAAGCCTTGTGAAACCAGGCTTACCTGTGTCGATGAAGAAAGGCTTCTTTGTCGGGGCATCGCGTCCAGACTCCCCCGATCTGCCGACAAACAGCTGATCGGCAGATCGGGGCAGCCATTTAAATTTAAATGAAGCCGCGATTATTTTAATCGCGGCTTCATTTCCCTCTTCCGATCTGGCTAATCTACATGCCTCCGTCGAAGGAGGCATGTAGTCTAGACACACCCTAAGCTGAGAAGTCCCAGCCTCTTTAGCCTCTCTTCATATGGGACCTGTTCCAAACCCCTGATCATTTTAGTTGTCCTCCCCTCTCCCACCCTCTCTCTTCCCCTCTCCCACCTCCTTTTCCCAGTCTCCCCGAGTTTTGTTCAATAAAGAGAGTTTCTATTTTTGAACACACGTGTCCTTTAGTTTGTACATCAGGAAGGGGGGCTAGGGAGGCATAAGTGGAAGGAGGTGAGGGAGGAATGGGGTACGAGCCCCCGATGGGGAGGACTGGGGTGGCTCTGTGGGCTCCTCGGGGTGGAAGCTCTCCTGCAGCCCCCCAATTGACCTCCCTCCCCGGATGGCAGCCTGCGGCAAGTGCAGCCGGTCTGATGGCTGAGTGCTGTGATGTGTTGAGTGTGGGCACTCAGGGCACACCAAGCCAGGACTGCTTTACTGTCCCTCATCGAGTTAGACAAGCAAGTGGGGAACCCTGAGAACTGTCTTTCCGGGGTGGGGGTCGGGACCCTTTAAGCACAGCCCTCGGCTAACCTGAGGCAGCAGCTCCACGCTCTAAGTCCTAATCTGATGCGCTGCCGGCACTGCTTCCAGCCATCCTTAACCCCGGTTCAGGGTCCACTCAATGTGGACATGCTAGTTCGAATTAGCAAAACGCTAATTTGAACTAGTTTTTAGGTCTAGATGCACTAGTTCGAATTAGCTTAGTTCGAATTAACTAATTCAAATTAAGTCAGTTCGAATTAGTGCTGTAGTGTAGGCATTCCCTAATAGACGTATTTCTGGTTTCTTCATGGAGAAAGTTATTCTGGGGGAGCTTTATTTAATACTATGCAATCACAAAGCCATTTCAATCTCTGTTGGTCTGTCTCTCTTTAGTACACAACCCACTGTTTACTTTTAACTCTTAACATTTTGCATCTTTTACATTGACTGGACACTGGGAAAAAACATCATATTCTCAGGAGCATCTCGGTGTTTAGAAACAAATTTGCTTTCTTTTCTGTAACTGACTCACGTGGAAATTATAAGTTTGGATTCAATCAGGCAAACAACAGCATTTGTCTCCAATGCAGTCTGACACCTAATGTACTTTGGGCTTCCTCTTCTGGAACTGTCCTTCAGTCTCCTCTATTGAAAGGGGCGTTTGAATAAGAACAACCCAGAAAACTACAGTCAGTTTAACTTCTGCACTGGGAAGGAAAATAGAGCAAGTAATTAAGGAATTCATCTGCAAATATCTAGAAGAAAATAAGAAAATACGGTGATAGGTAACAACCAGCATGGATTTGTAAAGAACAAACCTATCTGATAGCTTTCTTTGATAGGATAACAAGTCTTGTGGATAAGAGAGAAGCAGTGGACGTGCTATACCTAGACTTTAGTAAGGCATTTGATACAGTCTCACATGATCTTTTTATCAATAAATTAGGGAAGTACAAGTTAGACGGGGCTACTACAAGGTGGGCACATAACTGGATGTATAACAATTTTAAGACAGTAGTTATTAATGGTTCACAATCATGCTGGAAGGACATAACAAAAGGGGTTCTGCAGGGATCTGTTTTGGGATCAGTTTTGTTCAGTATCTTCATCAATTATTTACATATTGGCATAGAGAGTATGGCTATTAAATGTGAGTCAACAGTGTGACACTGTTGCAAAAAAAATAAGCAAACATGATTCTGTGATGCATTAACAGGAGCATTGTGAACAAGATACGAGAAGTCATTCTTCCACTCTACTCTGTGCTGAGTAGGCCTCAATTGAAGTATTGTGTCCAGTTTTGGGCATCACATTTCAAGAAAGATGTGGAGAAATTGGAGAAGGTCCAGAGAAGAGCAACAAGAATGATTAAAGGTCTAGAGAACATGACCTATGAAGGAAGACTGAAAGAATTGGGCTTGTTTCGTTCAGAAAGTAGAAGACTGAGGGTATGTCTAGACTACATGGCTCCATCAACGGAGCCATGTAGATGAGTTTACTAGACATAGGGAAATGAAGCGGCGATTTAAATAATCGCTGCTTCTTTTACATCAAAATGGCCGTCGCGCTGTGCTGATCAGCTGTTTGGCGGCACAGCAGGGCAGTGTGGATGTGCCGCGGTCGACAAGGGAAAACTAGTTTGAATTAGGAGGGTAGTGTAGACATACCCAGGGAGGTTAAACACTGGAATAAATTCCCTAGGGAGGTTAGATAGATGTCTATCAGGGATGGTCTAGACAGTGCTTAGTTCTGTCATGAGGGCTGGGGACTTGGTGACCTCTCGAGATTCCTTCCAGTTCTAGTGTTCTATGATTTTATGATCCTTGTGTGGAGATAAAATGACAAGAAGGCATGGAAATAAAAAGTTACTTGCACCAGTGCTTGCTGTAGTGCTGTTTTTTGATCTTGATGAGGTTTGAAAGCAACCTACTGCAAGATGTTTACTTTTCCTTTTGTATTTGATGATTTCACTTATCAGCATGGCTAGCAAAGCAAGAGACTTTTCTTCACATTTGTCAAAATGTTCATTATTGAGTTTTTTTCCCATCAAATAAATCCCTAGGAAACTATTCTAGCTTGTGCAAGTTTTGCCAGCCACATGACTGCCATGACCAGCTTCTGCAAGTTAAACCAGCCATATTGCTCCATGAGCCAGGTCGGTAGGAGGCACATATGCACTCCAAACCCCCTGCCAACCAAAAAATCACAGCAACAAGTCTCAGAGGGTATGTCTACACTACCACCCTAGTTCAAACTAGGGTGGTTAATGTAGTCAATCGAAGTTGCAAATGAAGCCCGAGATTTAAAAATCCCGGGCTTCATTTGCATCTTGCCGGGCGCCGCCATCTTTAAATTCCCGGTAGTTCCGACTCCGTGCCTGCGGCTACACGGAGTAGGTAGTTTGAATTAGGCTTTCTAATTCGAACTACCATTACTCCTCGTGGTAGTGTAGACATAACCAGAGTATGTCTACACAGCAGTGTTATTTCAAAATAATTGACATTCCGAAATAACATAGTGCACATATACACTACAAGACTTTATTTCAAAATAATGTCAAACTGGAGGACTTCTTACTCTGACTCCTGTAACCCTCAGTTCATGAGGAGTGAGGGAAGTCGAAGGAAGAATGTTCTTCCTTCGACTTCCTGCTGTGTAGACAGCACCAAAAGCCAAGTTAAGTTATATCGACTTTAGCTACACAATTGACATAGCTGCAGTTGCATACGTTAATTGGACTTTTGCCCTGTAGTGTAGACCTGCCCTCAGAGTGCAGGTCAACTGATTTAGGATTACTTTAGGGGGCTAAAAATAGCAGTGTAGACGTTCCCAGTTGGGCTGGAGCATGAACCTTGATACCCACTCCCCCTCACCAGATTTCAGAACCCAAGTTCTAGCCTGAGCCTGAATGGCCACCCTGCTATCTTTAGCTCCACAGCATGCTCTGAGACTGCTGCTGGTGGTTTTTTTGTTTGTTTTTTCCCCCCCTCAAGTGTGCCATAGAAGCCTGGCATGCTTGAGAGAATTTTAGAATTGGTATCTGCCAGTGAAGTAACATATCTATTCAGTACATAACGTCAGTATTTAAAATCCGTCATCACTTAATAGCAAAGGAGAAAAAGCGGGGCATGAGACAAGATTAATTGCAAACCACAAAGAATCCGGCAGAAAAACTTTGATCTGAAACCATGCCTGTAAGTCAGCAGAAGAAAAAAATGTAACACAGAGTGCAGAAAGCATATGCTAACTGATGGAGTGTTTGATTGTCAGAGTTCCAAGTGAACAACAGCAAAAATATTATGCCAGCTGGAAAAGGTGCCTTCTGTGACTCCAACTCAGAGGAACATTGAACCTTGTGGTTTTGTCATTCATGAATTATTAGGTCTCATATGCTCCACGGGGATTCTGCTGTCATTTTGGCAAGTACAAATCCCAGCTAATGTTAATGTTAGATGTGACCCATGGACTGTTTACCATGAACACAGAGATCCCCTGTTCTCAGGAAAATGACTTATTGAATTTCACTCATTGCCTACACATTAAACATTGCAGTTTGGTTCTCAAAGAAAATTCAGTGTGCAAACAAGTTGCGTATACCAGTTGAAGAGTAATCTTTGAGAGCAGCCTGCATGACACAGTGACACCTTATCTGCTTATTAAATACATACCTCACAGCTTGGTTTAAACAACAATACAACTGTGATACACATCAAC
The DNA here is from genome assembly GCF_049634645.1 of Pelodiscus sinensis. Taxonomy (NCBI): domain Eukaryota; kingdom Metazoa; phylum Chordata; order Testudines; family Trionychidae; genus Pelodiscus; species Pelodiscus sinensis. Next base: position 16,638,128 of record NC_134716.1, read on the forward strand.
AGAACAGCTTCGCAGACACTTTGAAGAACTTGAAGTTTAGGCTGACAGTTGGTTCTCATGCTGGACAAACTGGCCTGATTTAAGCACACAACTGCCCATCTGAACTTGAACTTACAGATAGCTTTCTGTGTTGCTCTTTAAAAATAAAATCACACTATTTATAGATTTCAGACTGTACCACCCTATATATAACTGTGTACAATTAAATATTTAGGGGATCTCAGTTTTAAAAAGACCAAGGACAGGCTTCCTTCAACTGCAAAACACACATAGCATACACAATAAGTTGCAATTCTTATTACATGTGCTTCTTGGACCTGATCATGGAAGGTGCTGCTGAGACTGCTCACTACTTACTGCCTTCAATGGTAGTCATGGGAACTCAGCATTGGGCCCCAAGTCACCAGGGCTACGTCTACACTGGCCCCTTTTCCGGAAGGGGCATGTAAATTTCACCAGTCGTCGTAGGGAAATCCGCGGGGGATTTAAATATCCCCCGCGGCATTTAAATAAAAATGTCCGCCGCTTTTTTCCGGCTTTTAAAAAAGCCGGAAAAGAGCGTCTACACTGGCCCCGATCCTCCAGAAAAAGTGCCCTTTTCCGGAGGCTCTTATTCCTACTTCAACTTAGACGTAGCCCTGCAGTGTGCCCACTCCAAGTTGATTTAAAGTACAAATACTTAAAGGCGCTGTTGCAAACTAACTGCAGGTACAGAAAGGAGCAGTTTGCAAAAGGGAAGTCATTCTTTTGAAAATGTGGTACAAAAGAAAAACGTTTTGCTTGGTATGGGATTTCAGGATCTTTGCAGGTAGTTTAAAATGTTGACTGAAGACCAGGTGACGTACAATAGTTCAATTAGATTAATATACTGTATATTCACTGTCTTTATTTATGTCTATTAACAACGTCACAGTCCTAAAAATTAAGTGAGCCACTAATATGTCTCTCTGTCCATCTAGAGATATTTTTTAAAATATCTCTAGATATTTTATCTAAGTCTTATTGCCTAAGTCACTTAAGAGTCTAAGTTCACATTGTGAAACCAGATCAATACCAACATGTATGTGAATGTGGGAACAAACATGAAAAAGAAAAAGTTACTTTTAGATGCACAATTTCTGAATCTGACTAACTCGGTTTTACTAATTTCCTTGGCTATGTCTAGACTGGCATGATTTTCCGCAAATGCTTTTAATGGAAAAGTTTTTCGTTAAAAGCATTTGCAGAAAAGAGCATCTAGATTGGCACAGACAATTTTCCTCAAAAGCACTTTTTGCGGAAAAGCGTCCGTGCCAATCTAGACACGCTTTTCCGCAAAAAAGCCCCGATCGCCATTTTCATGATCGGGGCTTTTTTGTGCAAAACAAATCTGAGCTGTCTACACTGGCCCTTATGTGCAAAAGCTTTGCGCAAAAGGACTTTTGCCCGAACGGGAGCAGCATAGTATTTCCGCAAGAAGCACTGATTTCAGACAGTAGGAAGTCAGTGTTCTTGTGGAAATTCAAGCAGCCAGTGTAGACAGCTGGCAAGTTTTTCCGCAAAAGCAGCTGCTTTTGCGGAAAAACTTGCCAGTCTAGACACAGCCCTTATATTCAGCATAAAGGTTGTGGCCTTGATTGTTTCCCCTGCCTCCTGCATTCCTATTCCTGGGATGAGCACAGTTTAACCAGACCAGAGAATCAGACTCCAAATGGCGTTGATCATGAGGTATTTCCTACAAGCAGCCAATAAAAAAACCTCAGCAGTAGTCAGAATCCATTGGCTAGAATCCAGCAGCTCCATTCCTGTGTATTTGTATTGATATGCATTCCAATTGCCCCTGGTTTTGGAGTAAGAATTCCATTTTTTCTTCATTTGTATCAAGGTAGATATATGTCTCCTCTGCTCTATCCCTCACTTACAGAATGTATTAACATATATCAGTGTCATTGAAAGTGAGACTTTGTGATTGTCACAGACCTCTCCACAGCAATAGCAGGGATGCACACTTCCTGTTACATGACAACATTCCCCTGCCATTTGAAGGTCATGCAGGCTTTTCAGAGTTCTTAACCATGTAAATCTAGAACGTGCAGTGCTCAATCACTCCAAAAGAGGACAGGAATACAGACACTCAATGGATAGTTCATTACAGTATTCACAATTGTTATGGTACACCATGTGTGGGTGACAAATGAATGACATTACTGAGGTGAGTCCCACACTTCCCTTTGGCTTGGTAGTTTAGGGTGCTGCCTCTTGTCCCCTATTCCTGGGCATTGTAGGCTCTTCTCATACCCTAGTGGAAGGAGGGTGGGGAAGGGGGGAGAAGAGGGGAAGGGTCCCAGTCCCACTCTCTACATCTGGTATACTCTGAAGATGTTTACAGTGAGGTATTCCATAGTCTAGAGAAAGAGGCAGTCATATATTTTAGAATACCACTATAGCTTAGTCCAGTTCCAGTTTTATTTTTTATTGCGTCTTGCCATTACTTTGGGGATCCTCCAAGCACCAAACTATCCTGATTTCCTTCAGTTACTTGCACAGAATGGCCACAACAATTACAGGCTTCTCATGAAACAAAAAACAGGACTGTGTATCACTTTAAAGACTAACAAGATGGTTTATTAGATGATGAGCTTTCGTGAGCCATACCCACTTCCTCAGATCAAATAGTGGAAGAAAATTGTCACAACCATATATACCAAAGGATACAATTAAAAAAAATGAACACATATGAAAAGGACAAATCAAATTTCAGAACAGAAGGGGGAGAGACGGGGACAAAGGGGGGAGGTCAATGTCTGTGAGCTAATGATATTAGAGGTGATAATTGTCTAATAATTGTCACCTCTAATATTAGCTCACAGACATTTACCACCCCTCCCCTTCGCCCCCCTCCATCCCCCTTCTGTTCTGAAATTTGATTTGTCCTTTTCATATGTGTTCATTTTTTTTAATTGTATCCTTTGGTATATATGGTTGTGACAATTTTCTTCCACTAGTTGATCTGAGGAAGTGGGTCTGGCCCATGAAAGCTCATCACCTATTAAACCATCTTGTTAGTCTTTAAAGTGCTACACAGTCCTGTTTTTTGTTTCAGCTGCACCAGACTAACACGGCTACATTTCTACCACTAGGCTTCTCATGAGAGATTCCTAAAACCAATGAGAATATCTTCCTTCACCCATGGTAGCTCACTTAATTTGCTATGTGGTTTGAAAGTAACTACAAACACTTGAGTAATTTTCCTCTTAAAAGCAGTCCTCGGGTATGTCTACACAGCAGGGCTAAAGTTGGAATAAGCTATGCAACTTCAGCCACATTAATTGCGTAGCTGAAGTTGAAATAGCTTACTATGTCTTTTGGTGCTGTCTACACAGCAGGAAGTGGAAAGAATAATCTTCCTTCAACTTCCCTTACTCCTCATGAAATGAAGGTTACAGCAGTCAGAGTAAAAAGTCCTCCAGCTTGACATTATTTTGAAATAAAGGCTTGTAGTGTAGATGCGCCCTTACTGGGTTGCTCCATTGGGAATAATCCCAGGAACACAAGAATTCAGAGATATAAACATATGTAGGACAGTGGTCTGTAATCAGTATTCAGAAAGGTTCCAGAGTTCTGTTCTTAATTGTGATTTTTATGTTTTATTATGCAGCTTACATAAATACTGTAACATGCTAGCTAAACATTCCTCCCTTTCACGAATACCACATAAACAGATCTGGCACCATTTTACTTGTCTCCTAGGCTGCCTTATATTTGCACAACTAAGGTATATTCAATTCTCCAGGCATGTCCAACCCACTGCCCCTTTTCATGTATTATGATGGGTTAATGGTGTATGAACCAGCTCATTAAAAAAGATCTGTCTAATGCTGCTGCTAAATCCAATATCAGTTTTTCCCCCTTAGGCACAAGGCTTCTTTTCTTTTCACATGGAAACCCATCTTCAGAGTCCAGCATTGTATAATGAATAGCATAAGCAATGGAAGGATTATTACACAAATTCATTGGTATAACGATAATGTTTCCTGAAGCTTTCAGACTTGTTCTGCCTTCACACTGGTCAAGGTACCTCTTGTCAATATTTAATCTGTATTGATCCATGGCTTGATTACAACGCATAATGCTGATTACATCTATCTTCCCATAAAGCCTGGTTACTGTTTGTGACAAAACTCTCTATATAGATTTGATTTATCCTGACAGGACAAAGCTGAAAAAAACTGCTGAGATTTTTACTTTCCACTGAACCTATATTTTAGCACCCTGAAGGGTGCATGACAATTTCTTGTTAAGTTAGCACCTTCTTCTGTTTCCTGTTTCCAATGAAAAAAAAAACAAGTTTACATTTTATATTATATAAATATTTGCATATATATTCATTCTAGAAAAAGAAATATCATTTGTTGTGAAGGATAACAACTCTCTCATTCACCCTCCTATTACAAGTCCCAAATCAACAT